>NW_027315835.1:15265707-15603207 GCF_026437365.1 Eucyclogobius newberryi
AAGATCATCAGCTCAAATACTTCAGAGGTCCAGAAGAGAAGGACCGGCCCCTCGGAGGCATTGACCTATCACAGTACGGCAGCTTGTTAGTTGAACACATTTTTGTTAGTATTATTTTTTAAATCTAAACTTTTTCTTTTCATGCAAGCATTTCACTTCTTAAAGTGAGTCCCCAAAGCCACCCAAAGTGGCCTGGGGTCCAGAAAAGCTTCAAGTGTTCCCCGTCCTGTGTGTTGTACCTCCGCGCAGCAGATCGGGACTACTTTTTAATCGGGGAAAACAGGTAAAACGTCCAAGGATAAATCGTATTAAAAAAAACACATATGACACACAAAACACATGTGATTTTAAACATAATTTGTTGGGAAAATTAGGATTAACCACAGAATATCACAAAGCAGGCTAAATAAAGGGGTTAGAGAAATGGTCATCTCTGATATCTGATTTGATATCGAAGCCTGATTTAAAGATGTTCATTCAAGTTTAAATAGAATATGATGGACATAACATTTTGAATGAAGGCAAAATTGCGGCTTTTGGTTTTATTGGACAAATAATTACAGAAATGTTGATCCCACAATAGTTTTTACATATTTTACCACAAGAAAGAGAAACTCAGAAACCACAGAAACTACCTAACATTAGCACTCTGGAAAGACTTAGATGTGATGTTGCTTTCTGGATTAATAAACCAATTTAGTTTGGCCTTTCTATTGCAGTGCTTTAAATTATTCCCTATTATCACTATTTCCAGTTCCTATTTTGCTCGGGGGATTGGATTTTGAATGAAATATATGAGACGTGATGTAGAAGTCTGAAAATGGCATCCTTTAATCCGTTTTGTGTTTGTCGTCAGTAATGAAGTGGACGGCTGGTTCAGTGACATATATCGAGCCCTCCAGAACAAACCACACAAGTTTCTCAATTCAGGGGTTGGTTTTTACTCTTACATCCAACAGTTATCAACAAGCACATCTAATAACTTCCTTGTATCATGTTTTCAGGAAATGTCAAATGGACAACACATTGAGGTACGTCAGTGGGTCGTACATTTTTATGTTGTCAGCGTCAAAACAAGGCTCCAAAAATGTTAATCCGTGTTTTAACAGGTTATTACAAATCCTGTGCTGAGGAAAAAGGGTACAACCCCTGTGAATGTGAATGAACAGGTTAGTTCAATCTGCAGTCTTGTTATTCCACTGTACATGACATCATTAACTAAAGTATTTGACTTTTTCACATAAAGGTGGGTTAATGATTTATTTCTTATATTTATTTCTTTTAGCCTTCAATGAAATATCGTTCCATGTCTGACCCGGCCTCTCTCACAAAAGAAGACTTGATTCTAAGATCAAAGGTACGCTGTGTAAATAAATGTATAATAATGACAGCTACAGAAAGTGCACATCGGAGGTAACTGGCTCCTGTCATTGGATGGCAGGTGGAAGATTCCACCAAAAGACCGGCATCAGAGCCTGTGCAGCCTCTATATGACTACCCAAGGCGCTACAATACACAGTCATTAGTAAGCAAAGAATGATGCATCAAAATTACTAGTATCAGAAAATACAGATACATATATCCAATATTTGTCTCGCTGATAGGACCAATAACTGATAGTTGCATTGGAAATAATTGAAAAATAATGTACTTTTTTATAACCTACAGTCACCTATTGAGCTGTATTGTTCTTCTTTTTTCTTTATAAATAGAACTAATCTGTAGATCAGTCCAATATAATGGACTGCTCTACCTCCAGTGCCATTATTAGCGCAAATCAATGGCCTTTCTATTAAAATAAATTAAGATAAGAAAATTGAGAATGATTTTTAATTTCAACATAATCTAACTACTACTTTATGTAAATTGTCTTTTTTCCTCTGTTTCTTTCCATAAGGCACAAGATGATGATGAGAATGAAGGACAGTGAGTATTACTCTTTGTATGTGTTCTGTAACATGCATCATTTACTGTAATGTCATGTGTTTGACATAGTTATGAGAGTATGGCGATGAACAGAAGTGAAGAAGGCTCCCAGGCACTGTAAGTTTAGTCAAATCAACATATTATTGAATTGTAAATCACATCTGTTACTGCTGGGATCTGTTCACAGGGATAAAGAAGTAGAAGCAGCTACAAGCACATTGACCCGGTCCATGAATGTGACTTTTGACCGGCTCAGGACCCAGTTTTCTCCGTGCAGTGAGGAGACGAATAAGGACAGGTACGTCATTCATTCTGTGGGTATTCCTGAGTCCGTACAGTGTGTATCGTGTGGCCTAAATACAAATAAACCTGGCAGCCTTGTTCATCCACAATAGCAAGGGCCTGAACCCTAAATATTTCACTGTTGACACTTGACCAGTTAAAGACAAAGAAGTTCCAGTTCGACAAGTTAAGGCTGGAGAAACTAGAACTGATAATGAATTCTGTTTGTTTTTTATTATTTGTGTTTTAAAGTACAAAGGTAAGGGTTCACACTAAAATAAATTGGTACTTTATGTTTTAAGTATTTAAAATATACTTAAAATGTTAAAAACAAATAGCCAAGAAGGTAAGCATGTACAACTCCTAGAATTGTCTGCAATTGTCATTAATTGACTGAAGCAGTTTTTCTTTTTCTTTTTTTTTTCCAAAAAGGGGTCACTGCTGTGTTTCTGCTCCTAGAAGCTGCTTTTCGTTCATTATTCTCTTAAGTTGCTCTTAAATTAAATCCCTCTTACCCATCCGTAGTGATTTGGAACTTATTTGCTTCTCTTGTGTCCCATTAGTGAGAGATTTAGGAAAGTCCCTGGACAGGTTTTTGTGTAACACTTGGTGGCGGTGTTGTTTTTATAGCCTTGAGTTTGAAGTCTCATATGACATGACATCAATCAAAGGCCTCTCACATGAGGCCAAATCTGTTGTGTTATCTGCTCGTTTCACTCCTCGAAGCAGCCGACAGGTCCAGATGGAGCTTTTGTCTTATTTACAGGGTGTAGTGTTTTTAAATAGCTTGATTATTGACAGTTGCACTCAAACTGGGCATTACATTATAACAATCATCATTATAGGTTTGCATTATGGAGTCAGAGCCACGTAAATGTTGTACGGCTCCAGTGTTTCCCACCGGTTTATACTCTAACTACAAAGCCACAAGCAACCCATATTTGAATAATTTTATTTAAGACAATTTATTATTTTTTATTTAAATATAAATGTCGCTTATTCCCTCTGCTGACGAAAAATTGACTACAGATTAGACATAGTTTATTTTATATGTTAACACAACACACACAATATGTGCTAGGTTTTCTGGAACGTTACATTGACTTACAACTTATTTGGAGCATTCCTAAGAACAGTTTGCACGCACACACACAAACACATACAGTGTGTCAAGCCATTTCACAATTTAAAAACAATAACTCATCAAGGAAATTAATTTCCTGGAGATGGATCTTAACCATGATTACTACTTCTCCTAACCTTAACCTGAGTTTACCCATTTCTAACTATGTTGTTGACCTAAAAAACGTTACACTTGAGTAACTCCAGACTTTAATTGTGTCAGGGCGCGCACACGGACGTTATCGGACTTTAGCACCAGCTCCAGTGACAACGAGGCCATGTCGCCAGGAGCCATGTCACAGGGGGCCATGTCGCCAGGAGCCATGTCACAGGGGGCCATGTCGCCAGGAGCCATGTCACAGGGGGCCATGTCGCCAGGAGCCATGTCACAGGGGGCCATGTCGCCAGTGGAAATGTGGGAGAAACAAAGACCACTAGATAGACAATGCTCTATAGAATGGTAAGAACATGTCTCTGTGCTTCCTCACCATAATGTTCAAAGCTGCTTTGTAATGGCTGCAGCATGCGTCAGTGAAATCAATCATGGAGGAATGTAGTAACCATGCTGACATCTTCCTGGGCTGGACTGACTGGTTTATGAGACACACACACCTAGAAGCAAAGAAAAATAAATACAAAAAAAAGAACCTGATAATCACAGAATTTGTCTTGATCAAGCTAAATAAAACTTGCTTAGTTTACCTTATTATTGCAGCCCATTCGCTTCACAAACCAGTGTTGCATTTTTTAACAGTCTCAAGATTCACTACAAACTAGCTTTCTGTTCTTATGTTCCACCTTGAAGCCTTGACCCCATCAACCCACACGAGAGGGATATTCAAGTCAAACAGGCAGATTTGAAAAAGCACCTGAAACTAGCTGAGGTGGACGAGACGCCCAGGTGTGTATGTCTTTGGCTTTAGTTCAAATGCATGAAGGTGTTTATGACATAAATCAAACACACAACCTGATCATGTTTAAGGCAACGTGAGTAGT
Organism: Eucyclogobius newberryi; assembly: GCF_026437365.1. Lineage (NCBI taxonomy): Eukaryota > Metazoa > Chordata > Actinopteri > Gobiiformes > Gobiidae > Eucyclogobius > Eucyclogobius newberryi. Next base: position 15,270,034 of record NW_027315835.1, read on the forward strand.
GTTACTTTTGCTTATGCCAAACGTTTGGTTGCCTAGAAACAGACATGTGGTGTGTCAACTGTGTAAGAATGATGAACAGTGATCAGGCACACTCCGACGGCTGTCAATACAATAAAATAGAAAATAAGATGTGTTTTTCACAGTGTGTCCAGCTGGATGGGCCAGCCAGCCTGTCTCTTTCTCAAAGGGGACCAGATTTTGGCTTTAAATGACTTGCACATCAACAACATTGAGGATTACACCATGTTGATCAATAAGTCACTCAAGAATGAGGTATCTTCTTCGATCATATCTCATATAAATGATATATATCATATATGTATAATATTATAATGTGACCATAGGTGAAACTCACCATCCTGCGTCTGCCTGGAGGTCATGTGCTCCAAGCTTCCAACTCTGCACCATCTCTACAGAACTGAACTGGATGATACAATGTACTTTCATTCCAAAAGGCAACAGTAAACCATACTGGAGCCCACAATATTTTCTCTGTACAACATATCAAATCCTGTACCATAAAAATGCAAGTCCTCAGTCAGAATATCTTTTGTAAAGTTAAAGTGAATGCATCTTATTTCAAGCCTGTTTCTGCTTCACTACACAATGAAACACAGATACAGCAGCAGTGCCAAAGATGTCAGCAGCAGCTGATTAGACCCCAGTTTGTTCAGTTGTTAAATCTGTGATGAAATCTGTCAAGATGAAGGAGAAACACCTTGTGGCTCTGAGCAAACTAGAGAATTACTGTAAATGGAGGACTTCCAGTATTTTCAAGCATGTCGGTGTCATCCCTAATTCCTCCAGGAGAGTTCCATTGTAGAAAAAGATTCAGTTGAAGTCATCTGGACTGGAACCAAAAAACATGGATGACTCCAGATGACTTCAACTGAATCTTTCTATTTCCAAGCGTCAACCTCACTATTATTTATTAGGCAGTAGTGAGTAAACTCCAATGGGACGATCTGTGACCACCCCGTTTAAATAAAATATGTAAATAAATATTTATTGAATGATTAACACAGATAATGATCTTGATAATTAGAACTAAGTTCCCAAGTGTACATGGTCCACTATCAACTGAATGTGTTTTCCGTTTCCAGCTAATTACTTGTACATATGTGCTTTAATAGTATTAAAATACTTCACTAATTATATCCAACAGTGTTCATGCTCTTCTGTGGAAGACCTCTTTATTCAGGGCTGGCATTTACAGTTTGGACAAAAGAACAATTGTGAAAAATGCCTCTTAAAAATACACATACATTTTTAATATTAAAACATTTATTTTCATCATCATTAAAATTATAAAAACAAGCAATTTTACAGTTTAAAGACAATGTAATATAGACTTAACTTCTAGAATAACATTTTAAATGGATGTTGTTGAATACTGTATATGATAAGTCATTTTCATCAACCATAAAAGTGAATATTATTTTACATAATTGTACTATTACTTCTGTGATTTTTACAGGTGCAAAGTATATTCAGCAGGATCAAAGTGCAGTTCAGAGTTTGGCCCTGCTCGTTTCTTTCAGCCATTCACTAAAACACTTCTCCATATTCTTCCTGGTTTCCCACCGGCCGTTGTTCACTGTGGGAATGATCTTTAACGGCTTCAGCCACTGCACGAAGCGCTTCAACTCCAGAAAACTGCTGTGCTCACTGTATGGAATCCCTGTTGACACAAAAATGTACAAGAGCATGTCAGGTGTTTTTTTTATATTGGTTATGGTCATTTGAATTCATAGTATTTATTCAAGAAGTTTGGTCATCTTAATTTTACTGGAGAAAGATAACGGCAACATATGGCTTGAACTAACAATGAGTAAACTCCCACAGGCCTCAGTCAGGAGAAAATATATCCTTGTACATGGTCAAAGCAGATAATGTTTTGGGGCCAGATGGCAGACGCTGCTGATAGAACTCCACTTTTCTGCTAATTTAACAGAATGGCACTAATGACAGTCATTTTATTTTCAAGTTAAATGCATTGTGTCCTGAAGGGGCAGTGTTGTGTTCTAATGACCAAACGCAGGATTGTGTCTCATTTACCCGATACAAAGTGATGTCCATCTGCCCCAGCAGTAAATCTAGATGAACAGTCTATTCTGACATTGTTCAGCCTCCGAAACCACTGCAGTTAATAATACAGTTAATAATATTAAAAATCAAATTATCTAATGACGTTTTAAAATAAATGTTTTATTGCTCATCAAACTTTCCTATAAGTGATCTGTTTCTTCTGTATCTACAATCTACCTGCGTTGCATCAATGAAATTTCCCCATGTGGGACAATAAAGGATGATCTTATCTTTAATTTGATTTATAATAGACTACAAGCCTAAAGCTGACATGAGATGTTCTGATCAGGACATCACACACTGGACTCCGACCTTCCTCTGAAAGAAAACTTGAAAGCAGCGATGCGATTGGCTGATTGACATTACATAACATTTACGTCCCCCTCGTTGCTCTAAACAGCAGAAAAGTTAGGTGTTTCTAAAGTGAACTCTCAACGCCACGGTCAGCTCAGCGCTTTTCTATTTAGTCAGAATAGTCGTCAGACATTAGACTGTTCTCCCGCAATGTAAAAGCTTTCCTCACGACACGCTGAAATCTGCCACACGGTGATGCGCAGGCAGCCAACATGCGGCGGTCCAGAGGGAGAGAGGGGGGAGAGAGGCGAAGGAAAGACTACGCTAACCCCCAGTTAATTTGAAACAATGTCTTAAAAGCCGCTCATCATGAACACACGGGGAGGCTGCAGTGCTCGTTCTCAGTGAATGAGGGGCTCGTGTTGTTCACCACCGGGGTCTCCCATAAGTAACCTAGGTTTTATAGCGTAAACTCAATGTACGCATTACAATTTATCAAATATGAATAGAGATTCCGTCATCTCTAATTGGTCCACAGCAGTCAGTAAATGCGTGTGGTTTGGAGAGTTCAGACTTTGGAGGAATACATTCTACTGGTGTTTTTGTGTGAAATGGCAATAATTAAAAGTCTGGATTGTTTGTGTAGAGTAAATTAAGAATAAAGGCCATTTTATTTATATTTAATAGAAATTCTAATAGAGAATGTTCAGAGGGAAAAAGATTATTACAATATATATTGTCCCAATGGGAGAGAAGGTTTACTCACCATATATAGAGATGTTTCCATTAACATAGGGCTTAATGTCTTCCACAGACTCCACCTGCTGGCTGAACGTCCAGCCAGTTGGTTTGAAGGCCACCAGCTTGTCATAGTTAGCTGAGAAGCGAGCCAAATGATCTTGCAGTTTCTGTAAACATTGACAGCAGCTAAATTAGTATCCATTTAAGCATTATTGTGAAATTCAAAATACATTAACTTATAATTTAGTCCATTACAACGTAGCTAAAGTTTAAGTGGTAATAATCAGATTTGTAAGGTGATGCGTTTGACCAGTGAGTATATTGTCAAGTCAAAGCTGTTTTGCTCCAATACAGACACTGTAAAAGCAGCTCTTCGGGACAATATCAGACTGATGTGTGCGGTCTGCACCTGTTTGATTATCTTTTGTGACCCCTTTTCAAAGAACAAATTATAAATTTTCATTTCATGGCTGTAATCGGGCAACAATCAAGACCCTTTTGATATGGATGCCGTAAATCCTTTCTACACATACCTTAAAGGAAAGTTGCATCATGGGTAATACGTGGACCTGGGCTAATTTCCAGTCTGTGGTTACTCTCCGTTTGACTTCCTCTGACTCCAGACAGCACATTGTGTTGAACTTGTCCCTGGAGAGGCACACTTTAGATCCCAGGACATCTGCAAGAGCTAAAAGCCGGGAACAATATATTGTGAGAGGGTTTAGAATGAAGAATCAAAAATCTATTTCTCCTTTAACTAGAAGATTTCATGTTTATTTTCAAGTTGGAACACACATATTATTATTACCCTTGACCCAGATTTTCAAGTTATTATTTCACCATTATGTGAACCGTCTCAAATACTACACAGAATTTTCTTGCACACAAAAACTTGTTGAATAATTTATAACTGTTCTAGCAATGTTTTAAAATATAGATAGTTAGATAAGTGATTTCTCTTGAGGACCATATTAAATTTGGTTAACATTTGGTCAAAGCCTCCTTATGAGAACATACACATCATAACCAGTATCTTTACAATGCACAGTCTCAGATGACCTTTGAAGAAATGTAAATCTTTTTTCCTCAGATTCTTTTTTTTTTTTACCATATTACCCATAATTATTGACGGATTCTGTTCCTGCTCACCAGATTAGATGCATAAATTACCATGCTATTTTCACAAACACAATTACCTAACCAAACATGCCACTTCTCATCAACTGTCTAATTATCAAAAAGGCTGCTACATTTAATTTATGTTTGCTATAATTAGTCACTGTCATAACAGCAAAGGAAACCCCTAGGGACAGCTTGAGCTAATTTTTCCAAGGTAATAGCAGAAACTTGTACCGTAATTATTAGTTTAAAAATATTATTATGTACAGAATTATTTTTTTTTTAAAACATACCCAGAAAAACCTTCTCCTTCCCCACAGAGTACGAGCCGCACACCACCAGGGTGCGTGGGTTAAGCGTCACCAACTCAGAGGCTGTGTGGACTGCATAGTTTATGACCTCTTCTTGTTTTGGGAAAGTGTACTCTGGGCTGCAATACCTGTTGAAATAAATAAAAGAATATAGTTACTGTTGTGGAGGATATTACATTCACTAATATTATGATAATAGTTTATTTAGTATGCAATATACAAGCTGAACTAAAGACATTACTAACGTTGTGTCCAGGTAGAGAGTCTGTACCCTGCAGCTCAGTAATTCAGGGTAAACCTCCATTGAAGAGTCAGCTCTAAAATCTCCTGTGTGAAGAACCGTCTGACCGTCAGGTAGAAAGAACAGCAGCATCGCAGCACCTGGACAACTGCAGAGGACAGGACCTCATTTCAAATTAGTAAGTCATTAGAGGATGGGTAAACCGAAAGAAATAAGAGTCACACATTTCAGGCATTATGAACAGAACAGAATGAGGACAGAAGAGCTTACTGGTTTGCCTCCAGCAGGATGACCCTGACTCCCTCCACAGTGACCTCTGTGTTCATTGGCAGGATGTGCACATATTGCTCTGGGACCCTCAGTTTACATTTCACCAGGTTCCCAGTTATCTGGGAAGAAACACATTTGTTACCATCTAGTCATAGCTGTCTTTTAAAATGAGAATGTCTATCTTTGTATGTGACACATATTGATTTATGTGACTGACCAAACTTTATCTGGGCTATGACCTACCTAGCACCAAAGTAACCTACCAAGCAGTGACCCAAATGTCTGTTGTAAGTTTCAGACTGAAGATAACCCTTCCGACACAGATTCATCAGAACTTTGTTGACTAGATTTGACCATCAATGTATAAGAGTATACACTATCTATAGTACCGAATACAAAGATCAAAATATAATACACCATGAAGAGCTGTAAAAAAACATGTTACTTATTGTTGCCATGCAGATACATTTTCGTTACTTAAGCATAAGCTAAACAGATGGCATTTTGCATTTGCGTGACATGAATTTCTTCTAGACAAAGTCATCAAAATAGCTATTATCGTCAACAGTACCTAAGGCTTTGGTGAAAACTAATTGGGTCAAAGCATAGACAGCATACATTTTCTATTGTGGAATAATTTTGACATTCATTTGTTGGAACATTTCTGAAGTGCTGATTAAATGAACAATGTTTCTCTAAAAGGTCATGCTTGCTTTTGAGTAACTTGTCATTGCAGCATTTCAGTAAATATAAAAAGGGAAAGGCAGGGACTTACTTTATTACAGTATATAGGAAGTGTCGAGTTTTTATTCAGTCCGCCATAATGGTCCGAGTGGAAATGTGTTAGGAAGTAGGTGGAGATTCCCTCCACAGGCCCATAGCAGAAGGCATCGACCACAAACTTTGTTCCTATGTAAACCAAAAAAACATAAGACAGCGTAAATACATTGATATGCAAACTTAAATTTGCTTTATTATATTTCAGCAACATCTTTCTTACCAGGAATCTTCTTGTAAAATGGACATGAGCGTTTTCTGCCCTCGGTTTCTGCTGTGGTCCTTCTCCATCCTTTGGCTCCAGCTCTTTTGCTTCCTCCTTCAGAGCCGTTTTCTCCTGTAGCCACTCTACTTTGAGAACTTCCTGCTGATGTGGTGGCTTGACTCATCTTCTGTCTGCCTCTCTTTTGTGTTTTTACCTCTTGCTTCTCCCCCTCAGTTAAGGAAGGCTGGGATTCTTGAGCCGGATTTTTTGTCTCTTTGTCCTTGAGTGGTTTAAGTCCGAAAAATACCCCAATATCTGTCTGTTTTAGGCTACAGGATTCAGCACCTTTACTCTGGATCTTCTGGCGTACAATTTTGTCAGATAAAGGCATTTCTGTGTTACCTGACTGAATACTACCGCTTTCACAAAATGGCTTTTCGGAGTTTGAAATGGTGGACCTCAAACGCTCAAGGACAATGCTCTGTGGTGACTGAATACTGTTTTCACTAGAGCCAACACTGGTGGATGATCCGGGCTTTTCCTTTTCACATGTGTAAGTGGCTTTGTTTGGAGTCCCATGATTGCTTTGCTGTGATGAGGTAACTGAAGCCACCTGGGTGTTAAGTGACACGGTCTGCTCCTCTTTATCTAAATTATCGACAAATTCAGCAAATAAATCATCTTCGCTATCACTGAATGCAACAATAGAGTTTTCGTTCTCTCCAGCACCAGGGTCAATACCAAAAAGTGTTTTTCTAGGACCAGCCTGACTCACTTCAACCTCAGCAGGGAGCTCGGAAAGAGGAGAGTAGGATATTTCATCATCAACTTCAGGAGGCGAAAGTGCACTTTTGAGAGTACTATAACAAGCTTGAGTATCGCCTGCGTTTTTGACAGGAGTGGATAAAGTCTCTGCTTTAGTTTCTTGACTAGAGCTGACAGATTTAGCAACTTTAGGAGAAGACCAGCCTTTCTTTTTCTTTAAATCCTGAGGTGCAGGTGAGCGCAGTAGAAGGAGGCCATTGGGAACTTTGGGTGATTTACTGAGATTATTATTAATGGGGGAAGAAGGTAAAGAGTGTATGGGGACATTGTCTTGTGAAGTCTTCAAAGTGGAATTAGCCGCTTGGTCCACATGATTATTTACTGGTCCACTGGGGTAGGTATGTTCTGTAATTTGATTAGTGTCTCTGGTTGATGTCTGAGACAGAACCACAGCTCCAATGGCTCGACTTTGTGCCAGCAGTGTGTGGCTAAAGTTTCTGTAATGGTTGGGAAAGGTAGAGGAGCACAAGAAGCCATCCGGGCACTCTGCAAATAGATTTAGAAAAGACAAAAACATGTGTGTGTGATTTTAAACTTAATCAACAAAGCAATAGATTTTGCAATTAAACAATTAACTGTGCTTTATATATATTAGCGCTGAATTTCTACTTTTGATCGACTAGGCAATGAAAACATAATTTCCCTTTGGCTTAAAATAAAATCACTGTACTATATTAGACTAACTGTGAATGTGTTTTAGTTATGTTAATTTGCGTTTGACAGTGACAAATGCCAATAAACTGTCAGCAAATGTTCAGTCCTGTTTCAACATAGATCTACATTATACCACAAACTATAAAGTGGTCACGTTTAGTAAACAATTGCCCTATTTATAAAGATATTTACCTTTACATGAGTCCCTGCAGATGTCAAGACAGTCAACAACATGCCATCTCTGAGTCTGCACCACCAAAATGGAAAATGGCATCTGACACACAGGACAGTGGTCTCCAGCTGATCCCATCTCACCATTGTTATTACATTTTTGGACATGATTTGAGGTGTTTAACTGTCCATTTTCTTCTTTTATTAAAACGGGCACTGGTTCAGATTTTGCACTTTGAGTTGATATTGCTGTAGTATTTGTATTCACAGGAGATGGAGCAGAGTAAATAGTGTGTCCTCTGGTTGTGCATCTTCTCTTGGCCACTGTTTTGGGGACAAGAGCAGGCGATTCTTGTTTCTTTTTCTTAAGAGGTTTGTAGTCCCAAATGTCATTTTCAGATTCGTCGTTTGTTGACATTTGTGGCCGCTGAAATCGCAATGTCCCGAGTTACTCAACGATCTTCCCCAAACCCTCGTTACAACACAGGACTTCACTATAAAAAACATTCCTGTCGTAAATATCCTTAACAAATGTTAGTCAAGTGGATTGGCAAATGTATCTTCCGCATGGGAGCCTCGGTTATCCACACGACCATGACACAAATTCAGTTAAAAAGAACAAAAGTGAAATAAGTCTTCTTCCACATGTTGTTGACACGTTAGCTTAGCTTTAGCATTTGCCGCCACCGAGATATGAATGGCGTGAATTCAGCTACAGCTACAAAACAGCACTTTCAACAAATTGTTTATTGTTGTTACGTATATTTCTATATTGTTTAAAGCATCACGTGTAGCAGTGTAATCAAAACACACAGCACATAAAAACATGCCTTTTAATTTTAGCGGCCACGTTAATTTTTCTTTTTCAGGAACTTACTGACGAAAGTGCTTTTGAGAATAGTCTTGCATTACGCTACATGCTGACAGTTGTTGGAATCATGGCTTCCCAGTGCAGCCTCTCTACTTTATTTCCTTTCCAAAGTAAACTGGATTATGATTTAGATGATGCTACAACAGAGCAAGAAAAAGAAAATCTTGTGAACGAGTATTTGAAAAAGGTAGATGAACGAGAGGACCTAAAGATTCCCGATTTCCAGCCAGGTAAGGCTATAGTTGTCATGTCTCGACTTGAGTAGTGCTGCTCAGATCCATGGTAAAATTACACGCCCAGTCCACTGTCAATTGTCAAATAAAAGTGATTTTATAGGGATCTTGATTTTCAGCACATTTTGTTTGATAATTGATCTGATTTGTGGCTAACAAACATATGACAAATATCTCACTTATTCTGGTGGTACTGAAAATGATGAAACGTGAAGAGTGTATTGGTGGTTATTACCAAAAGTTGTTACAGGTTATATTGTTTTGTGCCTAAATGATTCTCAAAGAATTTTTTTTTTTTCTGGAACAATAAAGTTGATTCTGATTTGGATAAATGTTAATAGATCTCGTTTTTTATGCTGTGTATATTAATTTAACTGAGATTGTTTAAGGGTTAGTGTTACAACCAATCACTTCATAAATAATACTTTGAAGTCTTTACACTGTCTTTACAAAGAAATATTACTGTGGCAATAAACCGTTTCACCAGCAGATGGAGATCAGTAGATGATAGTACTTTTTTGTCACGTCTAGGATCTGAAATTTGTCTTAAAACAGCTTGCGTAGTGGTAGTGGTCGTGGTAGTAGTTCTAGTTCTATAAAAAATCTATTTAAGTCCTTTCCATTGTAAAGAACCTCTGCTGATTCCTTTAATCTCAGTAGTTGTCCGATGATTTTCCTAGAAGGCAGCAGCTGAGGTTATGAATGTGTTGTTTTTTGTATTGTTGTACAATCAGTAATATGAGTAATTCTACATGTTTCATTTGACAGGTTTGGAGTGGCTGAACACTGAGGGCCCATTGTCTATAAACAAGGAACTGTCTGGTAAAGTGGTAGTGTTGGACTTCTTCACTTATTGTTGCATAAACTGCATGCACATCCTGCCGGACCTGCACCAGCTGGAGAAGAAACACTCCGTGGAAGGTATGCACATCAGGTTACAGTGTCAAATTTGGTATGAGTGGGATGTCTCCCTATGGGATACGCCCCCTCAGCAGTGGAAGCCAGCGAGATGGCCTCCACAATCCAGAGGGAAAGTCTCTGTTTAGAAGCAGGTTTTCCCTTGTGGGGTTTAGCCCCGGACACAAACAGCTGATCCATCTGTCCTTTCAACATTGGCGTCTATACCCAAGGGGATGTGGAGGTTTTTCAGCCAGACGCCAACCACCTCTGGAATAAAGGCTGGATTGGGGCACAAGGTTAAGCTGACCGCTGACATTATCGGTACTGAATTGCATCAAAGCTGGATAAACTGATAGAGCATGAACTTCACTGACACGCTTGGCTGTCTTAGCAAAATAATCTTGTGACAGCATCTTCAGGTCAATGTCCCCCAATGGAAAGGGATGGATAGGGAAGGCCTGTAGTAAAACTGCCAGGTCCCATGAGGATGACATGGGCTTGGACATAGGTAAGGCAAGGCAAGTTTATTTGTAGAGCACATTTCATACACAAGGCAATTCAAAGTGCTTCACACAGGAGGAAAAAATCATTAAAATCACAAAGAAGTTACAGAAACAGAAATACAATAAAATTAACTAAATACAAAATATGAATAATAAACACCTAGCCACAAAGGGTAACGTGTTTCGGAGTCCAACTCCCGTCAGGTAAAGGTAACGGTAAAGGTCTCCAGACTCCTTTCATGAATCGACAAATAGTTGAGAATGCCTTCTTCTTGTCAGTAAGGTCCTGCAGGAATGACAAAATTACATTCAGTGGACAATTAAAGGTGACCAAGCCTGCATTAATTTACCATGACTACTGCAACTCCCTCCTCACTGGCATCTCCTCCCATTCCCTCCACAGACTCCAAATGGTCCAAAACTCCGCTGCCCGCCTCCTCACCCACACCCGGTCCCGTGATCACATCACTCCCGTTCTCCGCTCTCTCCACTCTCTCCCCATCAAGCAGCGCACAAACTTTAAAATACTCCTCCTCACCTTCAAAGCTCTTCACCACCTTGCCCCCCCCTACCTGTCTGACCTCCTCATCCCCCACCGCCCCTCCCGAGCTCTCCGATCCTCCTCCTCTCTCACCCTGACTGCACCAACATCCCGACTCAAAAGTTTTGGCGACAGAGCATTCTCCCGAACAGCACCCCGACTCTGGAACTCCCTCCCCCAACCTGTCCGCCACTCTCCCTCACTCACAACATTCAAATCCCGCCTAAAAACATACCTCTTCACCCAAGCCTATGACCTCCCCTACCCCTAGCCTCCTCTACCCCATTGCCTACACTTCTACCCCCTGTTACATCCCCATCTTTTTCTCTCTACTTCTTCTGTCTTGTTCATTTTATCTGTATATTAATGTGTTCTGTACGTGTTGTCCCCCCTGTCTGTAAATACCCCCCCCCTTTTTTATTATGTTCAGCGTCTTTGGGTCACTGAAAAGCGCTATATAAATAAAAGTTATTATTATTATTATTATTACCAATCCTCAAAAATGTTCCACTTATTGTCATAGAGGAACCTTGTGGCATTTATAGTGGGGTACCGTCATGCAACGACATTGCCACTGCCAGCCACTCAGGGCTGGTCTAGGGCCCTGGTATAGGGGTTCTGTGAACACACAAGGGGGCGTATCACATAGTGAGACACCGAATGCTTTTAATCATTACCCAAAAAAATTCAAATTTCATCCTCCAAATCTGAACTTTGCTTCTAACCCCATGCTTTTACTGACAGAGGATTGGTTGTAGACCTCTCGATTAAAAAGACTCGAGCTGATTTTGATTTTGAAATTGTTGACTCCCGATCTTGATAAAAAAAAAATTGTGCTGCTTGGTGGCCAAGTGGATATCGTGAATGCCAGGCTCCATGTGCAGCTGGCTGCAGCGTCATGAGTTTGAAAATTTCCTGCCAATAAAGCCTACAGGTGAAAACATTTCATGTGTTAATTTAGTATTAATACACGTGGAAATCTACAGTAAGGTGCAAGGTCTTGTATTAAACATGAATAAACCAATAAGAAACTTAAGGATTCCAAACTTCAACTCTTCTTATAGTGTTGAATCAACATAAAGTTGACCTCTGGTTGATAGGCGTCTTCCGTCATAGAAAGTTGGCTACTATCATTCATATCTTGGTTGTGAAGAGACGGCCACTCAAAATAATTCCGAACTGCAGTGTCAGTAATGATTTCTCTTGTAGTCCGTCCCCTGCTATAGTTGAGTGTATAATCTTTCATGTATAGCTCAATAACTTCCGGGCTTGTCATAACTCCTTTGGTCTTAAAGCGTGAGTTTAAGGGACCATAGACAGACTGCATACATCCACAGTTTATCATAACACTGGCCTTATCTTTGGCAATGCATTGGGTACATTCTGTTGCTGCTCTGGTCAGTGAAGTGTGGGAGCTGCCCTGTCCAGTCACTCCCACAGTGAGTCCACCCATCGGCACCACAATCTGTCCTGTGACTGGCATTGGCAGTACGTGACGAAATCTTATTCAGAACATGTTGAATCTGAAGTCAAAATGTATATTTTGTGTGTAGAGAAAATGAAGGAGCAGACTGCTGACCCTTTTCCCCTTTCTACAGTGTTTTGTCTGTGCTTTTTGTTTTGTTTTGTACTGTATGTAATAATCCCCAGCACCATCCAAAAGCCTAACCACACATTTTAGTGCTTTATCAGAACACTAAGATTTGATCCTATTGACTATTTTACAGCATTTGGAGATTATGTAACTAATCTTCTATTGATTATAATCAATTTAGCTAATTTGTGCACAATGGGAGTGGTGTGTGTGTTTTTTTTTTTTTTTTAATAGTGACATGTGGTTAGTACTCAACATTTCCTTGAAGTATTTATATTTTAGCTTTTGCTGAAGGGTCAGGGACAGTGTAAACTGCCCCTGAATGTTTTTCCTAATATCACGTCCGCTCTACTTTTTCTCATGATTTTGCTGCAGACGCACGCACATATTTATATGTTTACTTGTACCCAAATCAAGTTGATATAACATGACGATAGATGGAGTAGTTAGAAAAAATGTTTTTTAGTAAAGCACATTTAAAACATTTATTCAAGTGAAGTGTTTTGAAAGATGAAGTGTTTTTAATGATAATTATATTATAATTTGTATGTATATTTATTATGATTTGTATGAGATATATTGATTTTGTATTCTGATTTTCTTCTTGTTTTAGATGGATTGGTGATTGTTGGAGTGCATTCTGCTAAATTTCCAAATGAAAAGGTAATGCATTTTTAGCAAAGAGAATTGTTAATTTACCAACAACACATCGCAGCATGACTAATATGAAGGGATAATTAGCTCTGTCACAATAATTGGTATATTGACTTACTCGATGTATAATACATTTACAAAATTAGTTTTCTGTTGTGGACTCAGTATTTGCTCATGTGCTATTGCTGTTATTCAGAACATTGTATTATTGCATTCAGGTGATAGTCCAGAACTTGTATGAAGGGGGGTATTATATATGATTATTGGCTCTTGGGTTATAGTTTGGATATGGCTGGTGAATTTACAACTTTATATGTTGTTCACTATTGAAGATAATTGTTTCAGAGGCATAAAATAGATGTAATATGAAAAATATGAAAAAAATCAAATATAATTATGTATTATCGTTTCAAATTTGTTATAGTTTCAGGCCTTGTGGTCATGATGTTTAGACTCTTCTATGTACAGTATATCTAATGTAAGCATGTCTCATTTTTAGATTATTTATACCTACCTTCCTACCTGTTCACTTTCATGGCAGGTTTTGGACAACATCCGAAGTGCTGTCCTACGCTCTGATATATGCCACCCGGTGGTGAACGATGGCGATGCACAGCTCTGGCACGAGCTGGAGGTGTCCTGCTGGCCCACTCTGGTTCTCCTTGGCCCAAAAGGGAACCTGCTCTTCTCTGTGGTGGGCGAGGGCCACAGAGAAAAGTTGACACTCTTCACTGAGCTGTCCATGCGTTTCTATGGAGAACAGGGCCTGCTGAAGTCGCATGCAGTCGGCATCAAGCTGTTAAAAAACTCTCTGCCGCTTTCTATTTTATCCTTCCCCGGGAAAGTGGCAGTGGACAACAGCAAGAGGCTGGTTATAGCGGACACTGGACATCACCGAATTCTGGTGGTGTCTCAAACAGGCCAACTTTTACACGCTATTGGAGGTAAGGACAATATTGAATGGGTTTGCCAATGATGACTAATACAATTTAAATAGATTTATAGGAAAGGCAAGTTTATTTGTATAGCACAATTTGTACACAAGGTAATTCAAAGTGCTTCACCCAATAGGAAAAAAATGCATTAAAATCACAAAGACATGACAGAAATCACGAAACCTTAATTTGTATTCATTCAATTTAACAATTTTGTATAGCTTTTCTTTTAACATGGCACCGGTTAACGGGCTATTGGAGCAGTAAGTAAAGCTATGCCTATAAAGTTAATGATTTAAAGACAAAATGAGCTGGCACAAGAATTCAAATTGGTCAGAAATATTACTAAAGAGCAATTATATGGCTTTTCAATGTACAGGGAATAAACCTAAAAAAAACATAATAGATAAAGGAATGGTGCACTAAAAGTCATACTAATGCGAATTGAAGTTTAGCCTCCTTCATAGATCTATTATCAGGTAAATAATCTTTAATCAATGTTATTATTGTTCAGGTATCCTGGCATAACCTTGGCTTGGATGTCATATATGTGACGTCCACAGACTCTCTGGAGGACCAGAGGGAGCAGTGTTGAGTGTTTTTTCTGACCTTTTATATTTAGAGACTGGGGCTTTGAGAAGAGCGTGTGGAGCAGAAACCCAATAGTCCATGACTTGTTTGTTATTTTTCATTATTCGGGAGACTTGCACCTTTGTCCAAAAACATGCAGCTGCGAAATAAGAGCACTAAATCCTTTCCATCCCTCCTAAACCAACAATTCCTCCTTTTTATTCTATAATGAGTCAGATAATGAGCATCTCCACTGGCACTGTCCTTATAAAATCAATTAAAAAAACACTTGGTTAGACACACAACTGATAGTTTGTGTGTCACGGCCTCAGAGGAAGCTTGTGGTCAGTCAGCAGTACTGTCACAGACCAACACAAGACTCTTGACATCATATAAAAATGTAAGCTTGTGTTTATATTTTTCAGGTCTTAAAAGTGGCAGACAAGATGGTTCCTTTTTAGAAGCATCATTTAACTCTCCTCAGGGTGTAGCAATTAAAGGATACGCTGTTTATGTAGCAGACACAGAAAACCACCTCATCAGAAAGGTACGCACTTAGATGAATGTCATTCTCATACGTTACATGTGGATTGCTCTATCTGCTTGTTCACTCATGTTTTAATCCACGTTTAGCTACAGGTTAGTCACGATTTAGACCTGAGCCGTGTACTATGAAGCTGGATATGTGGGTTAGGGAGGTAATTTCGGGGTTAACCCTGCTTCAGGCCTCTGGTTTGGTCTTCTGATGTCAGGGTTGGTCCCGGTTTTGCTGTGGTGTTTGAATGCAGCATGACTTATCTAAATGTTTGACATAGATTGACCTGTTGAAGAAGAAAGTCTCTACTCTGGCTGGAGTTGGAGTCCAGGGAACAGACAAAGAGGGCGGAGCCATGGGACCAGAGCAGCCAATCAGCTCTCCCTGGGATGTGGCTCTAGGTACAGCCGGTAAGTTTAACGTGCTTGTATTCAGGACACACGTTGTGTTTTGGTACCTTCAAAA
Source organism: Eucyclogobius newberryi (assembly GCF_026437365.1). Lineage (NCBI taxonomy): Eukaryota > Metazoa > Chordata > Actinopteri > Gobiiformes > Gobiidae > Eucyclogobius > Eucyclogobius newberryi. The sequence goes on from NW_027315835.1 coordinate 15,285,531, forward strand.
TGGGGAAAATGTATGTAAACATTTAATACATAAAGGTCCTAAGATATGAAGGTATAAAGGTCTATTTAAATTATTTTACCTGCTTCCAATATCAGACCCAAGTCTCAGGGAAGTGATACTACCTGCTGCATGTTAATCTTGAATCTCCACTGCTTTTATTGCTTCCCCTGAGCATTGGTCATATCTCTATAATATATATTTTATATCACATTTATTAAACAAGCCACACTCAAGGCATTGAGATAATCTCGGTTTTATGCTTTTTTTATGTATACCTTTTATTTTTAGGATGGTTTTAGTTTGGCAACAGAAAATGTCAGGTAAAGTGAATGTTTTTAAAAGCATTATGTTTGAAAATCATTTCCAAAGAGATGAATGTGCAACACGTATATGTCTATTTATATTAGTTCTGTATTAATAACCAGCAGAATTTTCCTTTTGAATTTGAGGCTTCTGTTTTTATTGTTTATTTTGTTTGGATTTGATGTATATTTGTTCTTGTTTTATTCAAGACTAATTTGGCAATGATTAATTCTTCCAAGGAAATGTCAGTTAAACATCTTAAATGAAAAATTCCCATTAAATCATGAATAAGTAATTTGATAATTTAGTATTATAAAGAAGATGGAACATATGAAACAGTGATTACATTTTTCTACAACAATGACCCTTAGTGTTCAACAATGTAACACAACCTGCTGCTAGACCCAAATAACATGGCCTATGACTGCATTTCAAGCCCCTGTGATGTCATTGCATATTCATGTTGTGTTCAGTATGGAGGATGAATAATTAATTGAAAAGACCCTACACCTTTGAATAGTGCCGCAGTCACACTGATGCGGCTCGTCAGGCGCTGCCGTTATCAAACACAGAGAGACGCCGAGCTCGGCACCGCATTCAAAACACAATTGAACTCTTGTCTATGAGGCTTGTGTGTCTGTCAAAATGAAAGACCTGTCTGTAGTTTGACTGTGGCATATGGTCAGTGCCAATCTTCTAACTCGGCACAGATGGAATGAAAAATGTTTTGAATGTCGAGTGTTGCGACAAAGCGAAGCATTAGAAGAGCTTTATTGAACAGCATTATCTTTGGAGCTCAGATGCCGACAGACGACATTGCGATGATGGGCATGGGCAGATTAGATATAATTGTCTGTCTGATGCCAACAAGCTAAGTTACTGTTCAGATCTGTGGAGATGCGAGCCCGAATGCATGTTTTTTAAAGTATTTTTGCGCCCTATAAACACCTTAAAACACATTATAAAAATACAAAATTGATACTTTAAATGCCCTACTGTGGAAAGTTCCAGGCAAACAAATGACACATCCATGGAGACAAGCAGATAAGATAAGATAATCCTTTAATTTCCACACCCTCCAGCTGATGATGATGGACCCTCCAGCAGAAAATGTACATGGTGCACCTTTAACTGGTTGTGTTTGCTGTTTAGGTGGTGAAGAAGACAATGTACTGTGGATTGCTATGGCAGGCACACATCAGATTTGGGCTTTGTTTCTATCAGCCGGAAAACTCCCCAAAGGAAGGTAGTGTCAATTTGAAACCAAGTAAATTTGAGACCAAATGTTCTTTGTTTGATCCATTTGCTGCTGTGGAAATGACCTGAAAATGATCAATGTTATCCAGTTTGTGAGCTCTGAGTTGTGGTTTTATCAAGCTCGTGTACTGTGTCAAATTTACCTCAAGTCTTTTGTCCTGGTGATCAGTTGCATAAGTTTCTGTTGCCCAGATGTGTCACAGCTAAGCACATGTACAACTGATCAAGTACTCAAAATAAGTCATACACTAGATATGCAAACAGGGAAGAAACAAATGGTATAACTCGGGATCAAATGTCAAAAAAACTACAGTAAACAAAAGTACAGTAAACAAAAGAGCTGTGAAAAAACCCGATAAACTGCAGGGGAACTACTGGTAAATCAATTTATCTTGTGTAGTTTCAGAATACTTGCAAATGAACGGTAGGTTTTGTATTCAGAATCTTAAAATCTCTATTGATTTAACATTAGACTCACTGAAAATTCTATGAGGTGTGACACAATCCTGATTGCTACTCACAGTGTTGTGTTTAAACTGATGTTTTTATGTAGACAGGGAAGCAATCTTTTCTACTACAGAGATAATGATCAACACAAAGGACAAATTATGTTTTGTTTTGTTACCAAATAGTGACTCAACCGCCGGGACGTGTGTGCGATGGGCCGGCAGTGGCAGCGAGGAGAACCGAAACAACTCTTACCCACTTAAGGCGGGCTTTGCCCAGCCGTCGGGCCTCGCCGTTGCCCCGCACGACCCCTGGAACTGCCTATTTGTGGCCGACAGCGAGAGCAGCTCCATCCGTACTATAGCCCTGAAGGACGGCGCAGTCAAGTCACTAGTTGGGGCGGAGAGAGACCCGCTGGTACCATGTCTTATTTGCTATTTCATACACATTGATTTTATATAGCGTTGCATATTAGGCTGTGAGGAATATCTACTCTATGCTTAAATCTATTCATACCTTCCTCAAGTATCAAAAAGGATAGTAGTAAGAGTGTTGGCAGTTGTATTCAATTGTAATGAATAATAATAATAACAAAAGTTCAATTTCCTATACTTGATCAAAATGCACAACAAAATTTGATTATAATCTGATTTCTGAACCTCCTACGATTATTCAAATGACATGCAAACCACAAAATCTGATGTGAGTAATCGGAGCAATCATGAGCAGTTGATTTTGCGATTTACATATAATTTTAATAATCCTTTAACTCTGTGCGTGTGGATGTAACCACAGCTTGTTGATCGGCCAAATTTAAAGATTCCTGCTCAATTATTCTGCTATTGTAAGTTATAAAAATACAAATAAATTACACCCAAATCACACTGTGCCACGGAACATTTGTGCATATTTTACCACAATCTTTCATCTGTTTTTTGGTGCAGAACTTGTTTGCTTTTGGCGACGCAGACGGTAAAGGGATCGACGCCAAACTGCAGCATCCTCTCGGCGTTACATGGTCCTCGGAACAAAACCTGCTTTATGTGGCCGACTCCTACAACCACAAGGTAACAACAAGGCCGGGTCACAAGGCAGTTACGAGAGCACAACCTTCTCCCAAATTCTATCTGTGGAAGAAATCACGTGTTTTGCCGATGTGCTTGCAGATTAAGGCGGTGGACCCAAAAACAAAGCAGTGCATTACATTAGCCGGCACAGGAGAGGCCGGGGATAACGTGGGCCCAGAGTTGAACCAGTCCAGCTTTAATGAACCAGGAGGTCTCTGTGCGGCAGACGGAGGCCGGACTCTGTTTGTGGCCGACACCAACAACCATCAAATCAAAGTGTTGGACCTGGACTCCAAGATCGTTTCACTGGTCAGTACTGGGTGCTACAACATTAGCACTCGTTATAAACTAAGGGTGCGTTTCACACTTGTACCTGTTCTAGTCATTGTTTAGGGCTGGTCTAGTACAGGTTTAGTCCTTGTTTAGTCCCAAATTGAATGTGCTTTAGCAATAAATACATTCAGTCATTTTGTAAGATTTTCCTCACAAACCAGAGCCTTCTTATCCAGCAACCAACACATTGATTTTGACATTGATCAATAGCTATTCACTCCATTTACTTCCCAATTGATCTTAATTCATTTAAGTCTACCAGAGCATCCTCATAGAACCACTGCAGCCTACTAAACCATTCATAATGCATTTTTCACCCATTTTGTGGTCATTGAAGGCACTTGACTTTGAGGAGCTGTGTAATTAATCAAATTTCTATCCAGTAGTTTCAAATCGTCAATGGTAAGAATGGGTCTTTTCAATCCAGATTTCCACAGCCAAGCACATGGTCTGGAGAAGAATTCGGACTTTGGAGGAATACATTGGACTATATTTTGTGTTTAAAATTGAATTAGAAATCGTGATCAATGCTTGACCATGAACCTGTTGAGTTGAGCCAAATTGTCAAAGGGTAAAACCAAAACCAAACCACCATAAACTCGAAAACTCAAACAATTTGGGTTTGAGACAGATTTGATTAAACAGTTCACATTAAGTACAGGTGCTTCAATGATCTATAATTTTTCCAAATACAATGCTTTTTTTAATTTTTTTTTCAAAAGCAAAACAGTCTTTTATATTTCCCTTATTTCCTTATCATTCTAAAATGCTAATTATCATTGCAGTTTCCCATCTCCACCGACTGCACGGATGCCATACCCACCAGGTCGTCCGGCCCTGCCAAAGCACCTGCTCTGCCCAAATCTGCTGCCAGGAAACACATGTCCGCGGTGGCAGTGAGCGCGGGCCAGACCCTCACCCTGTCCCTCACGCTGTCCCTGCCAGAGGGGGCCCACCTCACCGACGGGGCCCCGAGCTGCTGGACACTCTCCGCTGAGGGTGAGGCCGAGATAAGATGTAGTTCTTTTATGTAAACAAAGGCAACTTCACGGCAGAAATTATATGGAAAAATCAAAGGTATTAAATCCGTGGCATTAAAAATGGACTAAATGCCATGTTCTAGCTGTAGGGAGTCAGTCAAATAAAGGTGCACACTGGAAGGTTAAAAACTGCTCAATACAATTAACTTATTTGTAATACTACGAAACAACAGGAACAACTCAGCTTATTTAGTTTCTTGTGCAACATAAATTAAACTGACATTTAGATTATTTATTTTTTTACTAGCTTTTTTTTAAATGGACAGTGTATATTAATTAGCATATGTAACAGTTACAGTGGAAATAGGTAAGATTATGGTAAAGGGGCTCGATTCCATCTGTTCTCTCTTGGCAGATAACACACAATAAATGGACCAAAGTTCATAATTGACTGTTTTAAGTGTTTTACTCGGGTCTTTTCACCTGTGTGCATTTGGTACAGGGTTCTTGTAATGTATTAAAATTAAACCTAATATAGACAGATCACAGCTTATGTAGTAAATGTATTGTAACGTATATAGGTGGCGTATTTGAGACAGCTTTTGCCTTTAGTGTCAATGTGTTAAAACAAGTTAGTTAAAGGCAGACTAGACGAGTTTGGCCCATAGGATTTCTAAAGCTACCATCCTCAAAGTGTGAAGTCTTTGCCGTTAATGGAAAGTGGGTTGAAGAAGAGACTGAACTTGAAGTGAAGTCCAAACGAGCAATTCCAATGTTCTTCTGTGGCTCAACGTGTCACGCGTGTCACGTGTCTTTTTGATCAGTCCTTTTGGCAGATAGTCCGTCTCTTACGTCTGATCAGTCTGTAGCTATCTGCCTTGACACATGTATTTACATTTTGATCGGGTTTTCCACATTCGTACATTCAAGCTTTGTATATTTTGTCCTTGCCAATCAAAAGGGTTTAATGTGAGCCACTCAACATCACTCACTTTGCTTTATTTTAAGCTACATTTGTCCTGTCAAGCTATAATGGACATGAATGATGCTCAGCCTTCACTGCACAGGTTCAGGGCGCAGTCGAGCGGCTCCCCAGCAGCGGCGGCCCACGTCGGCTGTGGGCTGCAAGGGCACTCGGGTCATCTCCCTGTTCCCACTGTATTTATTGCTCAAATATGATTTTTAAGCACTCCTCTGACCTCCGAAAGCGATGGGAGTGGATAAATGTCTTCACTGGGTTCGGGAACAAAAGCGGTTTTATCATTGAAGCGACGCTATGTGCTGCCGCTCGTATCAGCAGGTTATTTTGGGATTTTTGATAAGGCATGGCTCGGTTCACATAATTAGCCACCAGTCCATGTTATGCGATCCTCTGCGGTCCGATTATGCTCCCGTCTAGACCCTGTTCGCATCGAAGCGAGGGGCAGGAATGTTAATGGATTAAAACAGAAGTCAAGATCTGTTCATAATTGCGTTATTTTTTCTTCTTTTTTTTTTCTTTGTCATGACGTTTGAGTTCATTAATCACAACTGGCACAGATTGGAGTGATATTTTCTCACTGCGAAAGCTTTGTCCGGCCCATGACTTTAATTCATCTCTCAGCATTCACATTTTTATTGATGTGAACCTGTGTCTAAAAATACTCATCTCCTTTCAGAAAATTCATGTCCTTGTCTGACTCACAGGGGGACATTGGGTTATGGGTAAAATTTTAGAGCGGACAGTTCATTGTGCTACAAATGTCCGACAGAATAAACTAAACAAAGGCGGTATTGTCGCACACGTTTGTCATCAACGACAGTCTTTGTCTTTGTCCGCAGTAGATCATTTTGTTGTTTGGTGCTGCTGTGTTTAAATGACTTTATTGTATTTGGATGGAATGCTAATACATGATTTTAATTCATCAATATATCACACAAAGAAAATCTGTTCCAGAGTTCATAACTGCATAATCCATCATGTACTGCAGTGAAAAATGGTAATGATAATGGAAGTAATAAATAGTAATGACAAAAAATGGAGTAAAAGTATTTTTATTGGCTATTTAAGTTGGGTAATTAGTAGTAGTGGAGACTGTACATGTTATTTGTATCATGGGTGGGCAATATCGACAAAAATGACTATAAAATATGATATATACGACATTATGGTGGTAATGTGCCAAAATGGGTTAGTTATTATTATGTTTTGCCTTTTTCTTCTATTTCAGTAACTATGGTTTTATTTAAGTATTTATTCAAGTTAATGTCCTCGTTCTCCTCTACAGGGAACGAATGGCTTCTGGAGGGACAAACTGTGATGGGCGACGTGTCTGATCTGTCCCGGTCTCTGCGCGTCTCGGCTAAACTCCCCATCACCCTGAGGACCAAGGACTCCAGCGAGGAGCCCAGCCTCACCCTGAGCGTCTTTGTGTACTATTGCCTGGACTCCGGGAGCGCCTGCATGATGAAAGCCGCCTCCTTCACGCAGCCACTGCACATCAGCGCCATCCCAGGAGAAGAGGAGGTCACCGTGGCATTTGCACACGCCTTGTAGACTAAATACTATACTGGGCCATTGCTATGTCAGCAGATGGAGTCGTGAGACTGAAATTATGCAAACTGGTGTTGGTTTGAGGTGGTTTGTTAGAGAAACGCATATTCTGTGACATTTATACAGGTAGAAAGCCCAATAAAAATAAATAAAAGGAAATTAGAGTTGGGCCGATACTAATATTTGGCTTGCTGTTGCGATTGATAACCAATACTTGCCAATTAATTTAGATTTTAAAATCCATAAAAATAATAATGTATTGATCTGGGATTTGCTGCATGATTATGTAAACGTACAGACATATTTATACCCTGATTGCTCTTCTATGCTCATTTTTACTTATGAGTCTGTTCAAAAAGACACATGGGAGTGACACATGAGCACAGACTGGAGAACAGCCAACAAAAATGACCTGTCGCAGTAAGCCTTAATTTGTAACGCAACTTTTTAGGCCCGAGCCCCAGCAGGGCGGAGGGCCTATTGCAACTGTCTGGCCCGCATGTTTGGTACCCCGTCGCCCCTGGCAAGTACAGTGAACTAGCCCATGCCGAAGGCATGGATCATGCATACTTACTCCTGCTATGACAGAAATAGTCAACAATTAGTGAATGGGCGTAGGCCATTCACTCATTGTTGACAACATCAGCGCGAAGCCTCCTGGCATCGTCCCGTACGCGAGAATCCATGCCGCAGGCATGGGCCATGCTTGTATCTGCTCAAATCAATGGAAGTCTATGGGGAGTGGGCGGGGCATCCCGACGGAATAGGGAGTGACGAGCGCGTAAGCGCTCGTAATGATGATTCCACCCCATGGCGGCATGGGGAAGGCTTAGAGCTTTCAAACGATGTATAATTTGTTGTTATAGTGCAAACGGCTATATTGTTTTTGCTAAAAATATTATTATTATTAGGCCCGAGCCCCAGCAGGGGGAGGGCCTATTGCTCCCGCAACGCTGCCGAAGGCAGCGTTGCAACTGTCTGACCAAACATGCGGGCGCAGCCCGCATGTTTGGTACCCCGTCGCCCCTGGCAAGTACAGTGAACTAGCCCATGCCGAAGGCATGGATCATGCATACTTACTCCTGCTATGACAGAAATAGTCAACAATTAGTGAATGGGCGTAGCCCATTCACTAATTGTTGACAACAGCAGCGCGAAGCGCTGCATTCCTCCAAAAACCCTCCTGGCATCGTCCCGTACGCGAGAATCCATGCCGCAGGCATGGGCCATGCTTGTATCTGCTCAAATCAATGGAAGTCTATGGGGAGTGGGCGGGGCATCCCGACGGAATAGGGAGTGACGAGCGCGTAAGCGCTCGTAATGATGATTCCACCCCATGGCGGCATCGGGAAGGCTTAGAGCTTTCAAACGATGTATCATTTGTTGTTATAGTAAAAACGGCTATATTGTTTTTGCTAAAAATATTATTATTAGGCCCGAGCCCCAGCAGGGCGGAGGGCCTATTGCTCCCGCAACGCTGCCGAAGGCAGCGTTGCAACTGTCTGACCAAACATGCGGGCGCAGCCCGCATGTTTGGTACCCCGTCGCCCCTGGCAAGTACAGTGAACTAGCCCATGCCGAAGGCATGGATCATGCATACTTACTCCTGCTATGACAGAAATAGTCAACAATTTGTGAATGGGCGTAGCCCATTCACTAATTGTTGACAACAGCAGCGCAAAGCGCTGCATTCCTTCAAAAAACCTCCTGGCATCGTCCCGTACGCGAGAATCCATGCCGCAGGCATGGGCCATGCTTGTATCTGCTCAAATCAATGGAAGTCTATGCGGAGTGGGCGGGGCATCCCGACGGAATAGGGAGTGACGAGCGCGTAAGCGCTCGTAATGATGATTCTACCCCATGGCGGCATGGGGAAGGCTTAGAGCTTTCAAACGATGTATAATTTGTTGTTATAGTGGAAACGACTATATTGTTTTTGCTAAAAATATTATTATTTTTTTTCTTGTTCTTCTTCAGCGCTTTGATCTCTAATTTGACCCCCTGAACATGCTCAAAAACTCACCAAACTTTGCCCAAAATTCAGAATCGGCGAAAAATTTTGTTTTTTCTGGGCCATTTTTTTTTTCGTCAAAAAATGGCGCGACAGCGCCACCGACAAAAGTCAAAATACATTGCGCCTATGGGAGACGCCCCGAGGTCAACTTTGTCGTAAAGCTACGAAATTCGGGACACGCATTCCTCTCGTGAGGACAAAAAAAAAAATCATTGTGACCACGCCCCCAGACTTACCCTATGGCCGCCATCTTCCTTTGAAAATGAAAACACGCTGTGTTAGCCATTTTGTTCACGTCAAACTTTGACGAACTCCTCCTAGGGTGTTTTGCCCACCAACTTCAAAATCGGCGGACGTCCTCTGGATAAGTGGGGCATCTAAAGTTATCCAATTTTTTGAGATGCCTTTTACGGTCTGTGTGCGGCGCAGCCGCAAAGTTGGACAACTTATTTTGGAATATTGCAGGTCTAAAAATTGCTCCCATTTGATCAAAACCAGTCCGATTATGACCAAATTTGAATCAGTTGTTCAACTTTCTAGTTTGGACCAGTTTATGATGACAAAATTTAAATGGGCGCGATAGCGCCCCCTACAGAGTGACCTTTAAATTAACATTGAAGGTCAAAAATTAGTTTTACCAAAATGTTCTAAACTTTACCCAAAATTCTATTTTGGCGTCCCGATCAAAAAAACCAATCAGACAAATGCCTTATTTTTTACGGCGTAGTCGTAGCGATGACATAAACTTCCCATGTTATCCCTATGGGAAAACCGCTAAATCTCTCGAATATCAACATTTTTCTGTTTCACACTTTAACGAACTCCTCCTAGTGCGTTTTGCCCACCAACCTCAAAATCGGTGTACGTCTTCTAGACAAGTGGGGCATCTAAAGTTATCCAAATTTTAAGGATAGCTTTTACGGTCTCTGTGCGACGGAGCCGCAAACGTTTCCCAGAATTCTGACTATTTGGCCTTCAGAGTGGCCTATAAGCAATAGAGTTTTTCCAAATGACATGATATTTTGAACAAAATTCTAATTTGCCATCCTGATCATGAAAGTATGAGAGCCAAAGTCATATTTTGTACAGCGTAACCGTAGCGATGACAGAAACATCCCATGTTATCCTTATGGGAAAATCGTAGAATCGCTCAAATCACCACATTTTTACGCTTCACACTTTAATGAACTCCTCCTAGGGCGATTGTCCGATCAAGTTCATATTTGGAGAATATCATCTACACAAGCGGGGCATCAAAACGTATCCATATTTTGATTCTAAGTGCTACGGTCTCTGTGTGGCGGACCCGCAAATATATGTCAGAAATGGGAAAACAGCGAAATCTCTAAAATGACCACATTTTTACGCTTCACACTTTAACGAACTCCTCCCAGGGCGATTGCCCGATCAAGCTCATATTTGGGGAAAATCATCTACACAAACGGGGCATCAAAAGTTATCCATATTTTGATTTTAAGTGGTACGGTCTCTGTGCCGTGGAGCTGCAAATATACTGTCACAAATGGGAAAAACGCCAAATCCTTGAAATGTTCACATTTACGCTTCACACTTTAACAAACTCCTCCTAGTGCGTTTGGCCCACCGATCTCAAAATCGGTGTACCTCCTCTATACAAGTGGGGCATCAAAAGTTATTCAAATTTTATGGATAACATTTACGGTCTCTGTGCAGCTGAGCCGCAAACTTTTCGCAGAATTTGGACTATTTGGCCTTCAGAGTGGCCTATAAACAAGAGTTTTTCCAAATGACTTGACATTTTGCACACAATTCTCATTTGCCATTCCCAAAATAAAAGTATGGGAGCCAAAGTCATATTTGGTAAAGCGTAGCCGTAGCGATGACAGAAACATCCCATGTTATCCCTATGGGGAAACTGCAAAATCTCTAAAATGACCACATTTTTACACTTCACACTTTAACAAACTCCTCCTAGGGCGATTATCCGATCAAGTTCATATTTGGGGAGAATCATCTACACAAGCGGGGCATCAAAAGTTATCCATATTTTTATTCCAAGTGTCACAGTCTCTGTGCGCTGGAGCTGCACATTTGACCGATATTTGTCTTCATTTGCACTGGTTAAGCACAGCATTGTACATGTCCAATGTGTCACTGTCTTAGTTCTTAGACAATTGCGTTAGCGCCAACTCTGTAAAATGCAGAGAGCAGAGTCGGAAGGCCGGCGGCCCGCGAGGGCCGTTGGATGCCGCTTGCGGCTTTAATTATTATTATTATTATTATTTTTCTTGTTCTTCTTCAGCGCTTTGATCTCTAATTTGACCCCCTGAACATGCTCAAAAACTCACCAAACTTTGCCCAAAATTCAGAATCGGCGAAAAATTTTATTTTTTCTGGGCCATTTTTTTTTTCGTTAAAAAATGGCGCGACAGCGCCACCGACAAAAGTCAAAATACATTGCGCCTATGGGAGACGCCCCGAGGTCAACTTTGGCGTAAAGCTACGAAATTCGGGACATGCATTCCTCTCGTGAGGATAAACAAAAAAAATCATTGTGGCCACGCCCCCAAACTTACCCTATGGCCGCCATCTTCCTTTGAAAATGAAAACAAGCTGAGTTAGCCATTTTGTTTACGTCAAACTTTGACGAACTCCTCCTAGGGCGTTTTGCCCACCGACTTCAAAATCGGCGTACGTCCTCTGGACAAGTGGGGCATCTAAAGTTATTCAATTTTTTGAGATACCTTTTACGGTCTGTGTGCGGCGCAGCCGCAAAGTTGGACAACTTATTTTGGAATATTGCAGGTCTAAAAATTGCTCCCATTTGATCAAAACCAGTCCGATTAGGACCAAATTTGAATCATTTGTTAAACTTTCTAGTTTGGACCAGTTTAGGCTGACAAAATTGAAATGGCAGTGATAGCGCCCCCTACAGAGTGACCTTTAAATTAACATTGAAGGTCAAAAATTAGTTTTACCAAAATTGTCTAAACTTTACCCAAAATTCTATTTTGCCGTCCCGATCACAAAAGCCAATCACAAAAATGCCTAAATTTTTACGCCGTAGTCGTAGCGATGACAGAAACCTCCCATGTTATCCCTATGGGAAAACCACAAAATCTCTCAAATTACCACATTTTTATGTTTTACACTTTAACGAAGTCCTCCTAGTGCGTTTTGCCCACCAACCTCAAAATCGGTGTACGTCCTCTAGACAAGTGGTGTATCTAAAGTTATCCAAATTTTAAGGATAACTTTTACGGTCTTTGTGCGACGGAGCCGCAAACGTTTCCCAGAATTCTGACTATTTGGCCTTCAGAGTGGCCTATAAACAATAGAGTTTTTCCAAATGACATGATATTTTGAACGAAATTCTAATTTGCCATCCTGATCATACAAGTATGAGAGCCAAAGTCATATTTTGTACGGCGTAACCGTAGCGTTGACAGAAACATCCCATGTTATCCTTATGGGAAAATCGTAGAATCGCTCAAATCACCACATTTTTACGCTTCACACTTTAACAAACTCCTCCTAGGGCGATTGTCCGATCAAGTTCATATTTGGAGAATATCATCTACACAAGCGGGGCATCAAAACTTACCCATATTTTGATTCTAAGTGCTACGGTCTCTGTGTGGCGGACCCGCAAATATATGTCAGAAATGGGAAAACAGCGAAATCTCTAAAATCACCACATTTTTACGCTTCACACTTTAACGAACTCCTCCTAGGCCGATTGCCCGATCAAGCTCATATTTGGGGAAAATCCTCTACACAAACGGGGCATCAAAAGTTATCCATATTTTGATTTTAAGTGGTACGGTCTCTGTGCCGTGGAGCTGCAAATATACTGTCACAAATGGGAAAAACGCCAAATCCTTGAAATGTTCACATTTACGCTTCACACTTTAACAAACTCCTCCGTGGGCAATAGCTCGATCAAGCTTTACTTTGGGAAAAATCATCTACACAAGCGCGGCATCAAAAGTTATCCATATTTTTATTCCAAGTGCTACGGTCTCTGTGCGGCGGCGCAGCAAATTTGACTGACACTTGTGTTCATTTGCACTGGATTGGCCATGTCCAATGTGTCGCCGTCTGTCAAGTTCTTTTTTTATTCAACACACAATAAGGGCGCCATCTTTATCAAGTCAAAAGCGCAGAGTCGGAAGGCCGGCGGCCCGCGAGGGCCGTTGGATGCCGCTTGCGGCTTTAATTTTTCTTGTTCTTCATCGCTTTGAACTCTAATTTGACCCCCTGAACATGCTCAAAAACTCACCAAACTTTGCCCAAAATTCAGAATCGGCGAAAAATTTTGTTTTTTCTGGGCCATTTTTTTTTTCCTAAAAAAATGGCGCGACAGCGCCACCGACAAAAGTCAAAATACATTGCGCCTATGGGAGACGCCCCGAGGTCAACTTTGTCGTAAAGCTACGAAATTCGGAACACGCATTCCTCTTGTGAGGACAAAAAACAAATATTATTGTGGCCACGCCCCCAGACTTACCCTATGGCCGCCATCTTCCTTTGAAAATGAAAACACGCTGTGTTAGCCATTTTGTTCACGTCAAACTTTGACGAACTCCTCCTAGGGCGTTTTGCCCACCGACTTCAAAATCGGCGGACGTCCTCTGGACAAGTGGGGCATCTAAAGTTATCCAATTTTTTGAGATACCTTTTACGGTCTGTGTGCGGCGCAGCCGCAAAGTTGGACAACTTATTTTGGGATATTGCACATCTAAAAATTGTTCCCATTTGATCAAAACAAGTCCGATTAGGACCAAATTTGAATCAGTTGTTCAACTTTCTAGTTTGGACCAGTTTATGATGACAAAATTGAAATGGGCGCGATAGCGCCCCCTACAGAGTGACCTTTAAATTAACATTGAAGGTCAAAAATTAGTTTTACCAAAATTTTCTAAACTTTACCCAAATTTCTATTTTGGCGTCGCGATCAAAAAAGCCAATCAGACAAATGCCTTAATTTTTACGGCGTAGTCGTAGCGATGACATAAACCTCCCATGTTATCCCTATGGGAAAACCGCTAAATCTCTCGAATATCCACATTTTTATGTTTTACACTTTAACGAAGTCCTCCTAGTGCGTTTTGCCCACCGACCTCAAAATCGGTGTACGTCCTCTAGATAAGTGGGGCATCTAAAGTTATCCAAATTTTAAGGATAGCTTTTACGGTCTCTGTGCGACGGAGCCGCAAACGTTTCCCAGAATTCTGACTATTTGGCCTTCAGAGGGGCCTATAAACAATAGAGTTTTTCCAAATGACATGATATTTTGAACAAAATTCTAATTTGCCATCCTGATCACAAAAGTATGAGAGCCAAAGTCATATTTTGTACGGCGTAACCGTAGCGATGACAGAAACATCCCATGTTATCCTTATGGGAAAATCATAGAATTGCTCAAATCACCACATTTTTACGCTTCACACTTTAACAAACTCCTCCTAGGGCGATTGTCCGATCAAGTTCATATTTGGAGAATATCATCTACACAAGCGGGGCATCAAAACCTACCCATATTTTCTTATTCCAAGTGCTACGGTCTCTGTGCGGCGGCGCAGCAAATTTGACTGACACTTGTGTTGATTTGCACTGGATTGGCCATGTCAATTGTGTCGCCTTCTGTCAAGTTCTTTTTTTATTCAACACACAATAAGGGCGCCATCTTTATCAAGTCGAAAGCGCAGAGTCGGAAGGCCGGCGGCCCGTGAGGGCCGTTGGATGCCGCTTGCGGCTTTAATTATTATTATTAGGCCCGAGCCCCAGCAGGGCGGAGGGCCTATTGCTCCCGCAACGCTGCCGAAGGCAGCGTTGCAACTGTCTGATCAAACATGCGGGCGCAGCCCGCATGTTTGGTGCCCCGTCGCCCCTGGCAAGTACAGTGAACTAGCCCATGCCGAAGGCATGGATCATGCATACTTACTCCTGCTATGACAGAAATAGTCAACAATTTGTGAATGGGCGTAGCCCATTCACAAATTGTTGACAACAGCAGCGCGAAGCGCTGCATTCCTCCAAAAACCCTCCTGGCATCGTCCCGTACGCGAGAATCCATGCCGCAGGCATGGGCCATGCTTGTTTCTGCTCAAATCAATGGAAGTCTATGGGGAGTGGGCGGGGCATCCCGACGAAATAGGGAGTGACGAGCGCGTAAGCGCTCGTAATGATGATTCCACCCCATGGCGGCATGGGGAAGGCTTAGAGCTTTCAAACGATGTATAATTTGTTGTTATAGAAAAAACGGCTATATTGTTTTTGCTAAAAATATTATTATTTTTATTATTTTTCTTGTTCTTCTTCAGCGCTTTGATCTCTAATTTGACCCCCTGAACATGCTCAAAAACTCACCAAACTTTGCCCAAAATTCAGAATCGGCGAAAAATTTTGTTTTTTCTGGGCCATTTTTTTTTGCGTTAAAAAATGGCGCGACAGCGCCACCGACAAAAGTCAAAATACATTGCGCCTATGGAAGACGCCCCGAGGTCAACTTTGTCGTAGAGCTACGAAATTCGGGACACGCATTCCTCTTGTGAGGCCAAAAAAAAAATATTATTGTGGCCACGCCCCCAAACTTACCCTATGGCCACCATCTTCCTTTGAAAATGAAAACACGCTGTGTTAGCCATTTTGTTCACGTCAAACTTTGACGAACTCCTCCTAGGGCGTTTTGCCCACCGACTTCAAAATCGGCGTACGTCCTCTGGACAAGTGGGGCATCTAAAGTTATTCAATTTTTTGAGATACCTTTTACGGTCTGTGTGCGGCGCAGCCGCAAAGTTGGACAACTTATTTTGGAATATTGCAGGTCTAAAAATTGCTCCCATTTGATCAAAACCAGTCCGATTAGGACCAAATTTGAATCATTTGTTAAACTTTCTAGTTTGGACCAGTTTAGGCTGACAAAATTGAAATGGCAGTGATAGCGCCCCCTACAGAGTGACCTTTAAATTAACATTGAAGGTCAAAAATTAGTTTTACCAAAATTGTCTAAACTTTACCCAAAATTCTATTTTGCCGTCCCGATCACAAAAGCCAATCACAAAAATGCCTAAATTTTTACGCCGTAGTCGTAGCGATGACAGAAACCTCCCATGTTATCCCTATGGGAAAACCACAAAATCTCTCAAATTACCACATTTTTTTGTTTTACACTTTAACGAAGTCCTCCTAGTGCGTTTTGCCCACCAACCTCAAAATCGGTGTACGTCCTCTAGACAAGTGGTGTATCTAAAGTTATCCGAATTTTAAGGATAACTTTTACGGTCTTTGTGCGACGGAGCCGCAAACGTTTCCCAGAATTCTGACTATTTGGCCTTCAGAGTGGCCTATAAACAATAGAGTTTTTCCAAATGACATGATATTTTGAACAAAATTCTAATTTGCCATCCTGATCATAAAAGTATGAGAGCCAAAGTCATATTTTGTACGGCGTAACCGTAGCGTTGACAGAAACATCCCATGTTATCCTTATGGGAAAATCGTAGAATCGCTCAAATCACCACATTTTTACGCTTCACACTTTAACAAACTCCTCCTAGGGCGATTGTCCGATCAAGTTCATATTTGGAGAATATCATCTACACAAGCGGGGCATCAAAACTTACCCATATTTTGATTCTAAGTGCTACGGTCTCTGTGTGGCGGACCCGCAAATATATGTCAGAAATGGGAAAACAGCGAAATCTCTAAAATCACCACATTTTTACGCTTCACACTTTAACGAACTCCTCCTAGGCCGATTGCCCGATCAAGCTCATATTTGGGGAAAATCATCTACACAAACGGGGCATCAAAAGTTATCCAAATTTTGATTTTAAGTGGTACGGTCTCTGTGCCGTGGAGCTGCAAATATACTGTCACAAATGGGAAAAACGCCAAATCCTTGAAATGTTCACATTTACGCTTCACACTTTAACAAACTCCTCCGTGGGCAATAGCTCGATCAAGCTTTACTTTGGGAAAAATCATCTACACAAGCGGGGCATCAAAAGTTATCCATATTTTTATTCCAAGTGCTACGGTCTCTGTGCGGCGGCGCAGCAAATTTGACTGACACTTGTGTTCATTTGCACTGGATTGGCCATGTCCAATGTGTCGCCGTCTGTCAAGTTCTTTTTTTATTCAACACACAATAAGGGCGCCATCTTTATCAAGTCAAAAGCGCAGAGTCTGAGGACTACTTTACGGACTACGACAGAGTCTGAGGACAAAGCACTGGAAGTCAAGGCACTGGAAGAAGAACTTTTAGGACTACGACAAAGTCTAAGGAATAAAGTCTGGCGGTAATGCAACACTCGGATGTCAACCGCCATAAAACAACAACAACAACAACAACAACAAAAGCGCAGAGTCGGAAGGCCGGCGGCCCGCGAGGGCCGTTGGATGCCGCTTGCGGCTTTAATTTTTCTTGTTCTTCTTCAGCGCTTTGATCGCTAATTTGACCCCCTGAACATGCTCAAAAACTCACCAAACTTTGCCCAAAATTCAGAATCGGCGAAAAATTTTGTTTTTTCTGGGCCATTTTTTTTTTCGTCAAAAAATGGCGCGACAGCGCCACCGACAAAAGTCAAAATACATTGCGCCTATGGGAGACGCCCCGAGGTCAACTTTGTCGTAAAGCTACGAAATTCGGGACACGCATTCCTCTCGTGAGGACAAAAAAAAAAATCATTGTGACCACACCCCCAGACTTACCCTATGGCAGCCATCTTCCTTAGAAAATGAAAACACGCTGTGTTAGCCATTTTGTTCACGTCAAACTTTGACGAACTCCTCCTAGGGCGTTTTGCCCACCAACTTCAAAATTGGCGTACGTCCTCTGGACAAGTGGGGCATCTAAAGTTATCCAATTTTTGGCGATACCTTTTACGGTCTGTGTGCGGCGCAGCCGCAAAGTTGGACAACTTATTTTGGAATATTGCAGGTCTAAAAATTGCTCCCATTTGATCAAAACCAGTCCGATTATGACCAAATTTGAATCAGTTGTTCAACTTTCTAGTTTGGACCAGTTTATGATGACAAAATTGAAATGGGCGCGATAGCGCCCCCTACAGAGTGACCTTTAAATTAACATTGAAGGTCAAAAATTAGTTTTACCAAAATATTCTAAACTTTACCCAAAATTCTATTTTGGCGTCCCGATCAAAAAAGCCAATCAGACAAATGCCTTAATTTTTACGGCGTAGTCGTAGCGATGACATAAACTTCCCATGTTATCCCTATGGGAATACCGCTAAATCTCTCGAATATCAACATTTTTCTGTTTCACACTTTAACGAACTCCTCCTAGTGCGTTTTGCCCACCAACCTCAAAATCGGTGTACGTCCTCTAGACAAGTGGGGCATCTAAAGTTATCCACATTTTAAGGATAGCTTTTACGGTCTCTGTGCGATGGAGCCGCAAACGTTTCCCAGAATTCGGACTATTTGGCCTTCAGAGTGGCCTAAAAGCAATAGAGTTTTTCCAAATGACATGATATTTTGAACAAAATTCTAATTTGCCATCCTGATCATGAAAGTATGAGAGCCAAAGTCATATTTTGTACGGCGTAACCGTAGCGATGACAGAAACATCCCATGTTATCCTTATGGGAAAATCGTAGAATCGCTCAAATCACCATATTTTTACGCTTCACACTTTAACGAACTCCTCCTAGGGCGATTGTCCGATCAAGTTCATATTTGGAGAATATCATCTACACAAGCGGGGCATCAAAACTTACCCATATTTTGATTCTAAGTGCTACGGTCTCTGTGTGGCGGACCCGCAAATATATGTCAGAAATGGTAAAACAGCGAAATCTCTAAATTGACCACATTTTTACGCTTCACACTTTAACGAACTCCTCCCAGGGCGATTGCCCGATCAAGCTCATATTTGGGGAAAATCATCTACACAAACGGGGCATCAAAAGTTATCCATATTTTGATTTTAAGTGGTACGGTCTCTGCCGTGGAGCTGCAAATATACTGTCACAAATGGGAAAAACGCCAAATCCTTGAAATGTTCACATTTACGCTTCACACTTTAACGAACTCCTCCTAGTGCGTTTGGCCCACCGATCTCAAAATCGGTGTACCTCCTCTAGACAAGTGGGGCATCAAAAGTTATTCAAATTTTATGGATAACATTTACGGTCTCTGTGCAGCTGAGCCGCAAACTTTTCGCAGAATTTGGACTATTTGGCCTTCAGAGTGGCCTATAAACAAGAGTTTTTCCAAATGACATGACATTTTGCACACAATTCTCATTTGCCATTCCCAAAATAAAAGTATGGGAGCCAAAGTCATATTTTGTACAGCGTAGCCGTAGCGATGACAGAAACATCCCATGTTATCCCTATGGGGAAACCGCAAAATCTCTAAAATGACCACATTTTTACACTTCACACTTTAACAAACTCCTCCTAGGGCGATTATCCGATCAAGTTCATATTTGGGGAGAATCATCTACACAAGCGGGGCATCAAAAGTTATCCATATTTTTATTCCAAGTGTCACGGTCTCTGTGCGCTGGAGCTGCACATTTGACCGATATTTGTCTTCATTTGCACTGGTTAAGCACAGCATTGTACATGTCCAATGTGTCACTGTCTTAGTTCTTAGACAATTGCGTTAGCGCCATCTCTGTAAAATGCAGAGAGCAGAGTCGGAAGGCCGGCGGCCCGCGAGGGCCGTTGGATGCCGCTTGCGGCTTTAATTTTTCTTGTTCTTCATCGCTTTGATCTCTAATTTGACCCCCTGAACATGCTCAAAAACTCACCAAACTTTGCCCAAAATTCAGAATCGGCGAAAAATTTAATTTTTTTTGGGCCATTTTTTTTTTTCGTTAAAAAATGGCGCGACAGCGCCACCGACAAAAGTCAAAATACATTGCGCCTATGGGAGACGCCCCGAGGTAAACTTTGGCGTAAAGCTACGAAATTCGGGACACGCATTCCTCTCGTGAGGACAAACAAAAAAAATCATTGTGGCCACGCCCCCAGACTTACCCTATGGCCGCCATCTTCCTTTGAAAATGAAAACACGCTGTGTTAGCCATTTTGTTCACATCAAACTTTGACGAACTCCTCCTAGGGCGTTTTGCCCACCGACTTCAAAATCGGCGTACGTCCTCTGGACAAGTGGGGCATCTAAAGTTATCCAATTTTTTGAGATACCTTCTACGGTCTGTGTGCGGCGCAGCCGCAAAGTTGGCCAAGTTATTTTGGAATATTGCAGATCTAAAAATTGCTCCCATTTGATCAAAACCAGTCTGATTATGACCAAATTTGAATCAGTTGTTAAACTTTCTAGTTTGGACCAGTTTAGGCTGACAAAATTGAAATGGCCGCGATAGCGCCCCCTACAGAGTGACCTTTAAATTAACATTGAAGGTCAAAAATTAGTTTTACCAAAATTGTCTAAACTTTACCCAAAATTCTATTTTGCCGTCCCGATCACAAAAGCCAATCACAAAAATGCCTAAATTTTTACGGCGTAGTCGTAGCGATGACAGAAACCTCCCATGTTATCCCTATGGGAAAACCACAAAATCTCTCAAATTACCACATTTTTATGTTTTACACTTTAACGAACTCCTCCTAGTGCGTTTTGCCCACCAACCTCAAAATCGGTGTACGTCCTCTAGACAAGTGGGGCATCTAAAGTTATCCAAATTTTAAGGATAGCTTTTACGGTCTCTGTGCGACGGAGCCGCAAACGTTTCCCAGAATTCTGACTATTTGGCCTTCAGAGTTGCCTATAAACAAGAGTTTTTCCAAATGACATGATATTTTGCACAAAATTCTAATTTGCCATCCTGATCATACAAGTATGAGAGCCAAAGTCATATTTTGTACGGCGTAACCGTAGCGATGACAGAAACATCCCATGTTATCCTTATGGGAAAATCGCAAAATCGCTCAAATCACCACATTTTTACGCTTCACACTTTAACAAACTCCTCCTAGGGCGATTGTCCTATCAAACTCATATTTGGGGAAAATCATCTACACAAACGGGGCATCAAAAGTTATCCATATTTTGATTTTAAGTGCTACGGTCTCTGTGCCGTGGAGTTGCAAATATACTGTCACAAATGGGAAAAACGCCAAATCTTTGAAATGTTCACATTTACGCTTCACACTTTAACAAACTCCTCCGTGGGCAATAGCCCGATCAAGCTTTACTTTGGGAAATATCATTTACACAAGCGGGGCATCAAAAGTTATCCATATTTATATTCTAAGTGCTACGGTCTCTGTGCGGCGGCGCAGCAAATTTGACTGACACTTGTGTTCATTTGCACTGGATTGGCCATGTCCAATGTGTCTCCGTCTGTCAAGTTCTTTTTTAATTCAACACACAATAAGGGCACCATCTTTATTAAGTCGAAAGCGCAGAGTCGGAAGGCCGGCGGCCCGCGAGGGCCGTTGGATGCCGCTTGCGGCTTTAATTTTTCTTGTTCTTCTTCAGCGCTTTGAACTCTAATTTGACCCCCTGAACATGCT
This sequence comes from Eucyclogobius newberryi, assembly GCF_026437365.1. Classification (NCBI taxonomy): domain Eukaryota; kingdom Metazoa; phylum Chordata; class Actinopteri; order Gobiiformes; family Gobiidae; genus Eucyclogobius; species Eucyclogobius newberryi. The sequence continues at coordinate 15,306,959 of NW_027315835.1, forward strand.
CAAAAACTCACCAAACTTTGCCCAAAATTCAGAATCGGCGAAAAATTTTGTTTTTCCTGGGCCATTTTTTTTTTGTTAAAAAATGGCGCGACAGCGCCACCGACAAAAGTCAAAATACATTGCGCCTATGGGAAACGCCCCGAGGTCAACTTTGTCGTAGAGCTACGAAATTCGGGACACGCATTCCTCTTGTGAGGACAAAAACAAGATATTATTGTGGCCACGCCCCCAGACTTACCCTATGGCCGCCATCTTCCTTTGAAAATAAACACGCCGAGTTGGCCATTTTGTTCACGTCAAACTTTGACGAACTCCTCCTAGGGCGTTTTGCCCACTGACTTCAAAATCGGCGCACGTCCTCTGGACAAGTGGGGCATCTAAAGTTATCCAATTTTTTGGGATACCTTTTACGGTCTGTGTGCGGCGCAGCCGCAAAGTTGGACAACTTATTTTGGGATATTGCAAATCTAAAAATTGCTCCCATTTGATCAAAACCAGTCTGATTAGGACCAAATTTGAATCAGTTGTTAAACTTTCTAGTTTGGACCAGTTTAGGATGACAAAATTGAAATGGGTGCGATAGCGCCCCCTACAGAGTGACCTTTAAAGTAACATTGAAGGTCAAATTAGTTTTACCAAAATTTTCTAAACTTTACCCAAAATTCTATTTTGGCGTCCCGATCAAAAAAGCCTATCAGAAAAATGCCCAATTTTTTACGGCGTAGTCGTAGCCATGACAGAAAAAAAACATGTTATCCCTATGGGAAAATCGCTAAATCTCTCGAATATCCACATTTTTCTGTTTCACACTTTAACGAACTCCTCCTAGGGCGTTTTGCCCACCGACCTCAAAATCGGTGTACGTCCTCTAGACAAGTGGGGCATCTAAAGTTATCCAAATTTTAAGGATAACATTTACGGTCTCTGTGCGGCGGAGCCACAAACTTTACCCAGAATTTGGACTATTTGGCCTTCAGAGTGGCCTATAAACAATAGAGTTTTTCCAAATGACATAACATTTTGCACAAAATTCTCATTTGCCATCCCCAAAATAAAAGTATGGGAGCCAAAGTCATATTTTGTACAGCGTAACCGTAGCGATGACAGAAACATCCCATGTTATCCCTATGGGGAAACTGCAAAATCTCTAAAATGACCACATTTTTACGCTTCACACTTTAACGATTTCCTCCTAGGGCGATTGTCTGCTCAAACTCATATTTGGGGAAAATCATCTACACAAGCGGGGCATCAAAAGTTATCCATATTATATTCTAAGTGCTACCGTCTCTGTGTGGCGGACCCGCAAATATATGTCACAAAAGGGAAAACAGCGAAATCTCTAAAATGACCACATTTTTACGCTTCACACTTTAACAAACTCCTCCTAGGGCAAATACACGATCAAGTTCATATTTGGGGAAAATCTTCTACACAAACGGGGCATCAAAAGTTATCCATATTTTGATTTTAAGTGCTACGGTCTCTGTGCCGTGGAGCTGCAAATATACTGTCACAGATGGGAAAACGCCAAATCTTTGAAATGTTCACATTTACGCTTCACACTTTAACAAACTCCTCCGTGGGCAATAGCCCGATCAAGCTTTACTTTGGGAAATATCATCTACACAAGCGGGGCATCAAAAGTCATCCATATTTATATTCTAAGTGCTACGGTCTCTGTGCGGCGGCGCAGCAAATTTGACTGACACTTGTGTTGATTTGCACTGGATTGGCCATGTCCAATGTGTCCCCGTCTGTCAAGTTCTTTTTTAATTCAACACAATAAGGGCGCCATCTTTATCAAGTCGAAAGCGCAGAGTCGGAAGGCCGGCGGCCCGCGAGGGCCGTAGGATGCCCTTGCGGCTTTAATTTTAAATTGTTTTTGTAAATGGGAGTGGGTTTTTAAAAATACTGTTATTTAAATACTTTTTCTAGCTATTTATTAAACACAGACGGACTGATCCTTTTGTAAATGTTTTATAATGTATTGCAGGTCGAGATGGCATTGATGAATTTAAGGTGCATGAATCTGCACAAAATAAGTACATGCACATAATCTCTTTATTCTCTGAAAGATTGGCAGGGCCAGAATGTAGCCCATTAAAAAACATGTTCAGAAACACGTCTTCATCTCTAGTAATTGCTTTGAAAACTTTTTTGATTTGAATGTAGTGTTCAGATTTGACCAGCTTTATCAGAGCTGACGAATAGTTCAAAATCGCTCAATTGAAATAATGTATAATTAATGTAGTGGCAGCATAACCACTTTTTCTACCGCTACAGTGTACAATGATCAAGCACAGCATAATGACCACAGAGTATTTGTTTCATTCAGAAGCTAGAAACATTTGCATAAGTGTTTCCCCGGTCTTTTTTTCTATATTTTCTTTGACTTCATAGTTTACATTTGGACACATTTAGTGTTCATTAATATTAATTTGCTACACGCGGTTGTAGGTGTTTTTACTGATCTTGATATTGATTATGTGTGGGGTTTAATTAACTGAAAAGCCTTTTTGTGGTTCCGTAAAAAAAAAGGGCCGGATTCATTCATTTTTTTACATAATTGAACTGGTCTTCCAGAATAACCACAAACGGATCATATGTTCTAAATCAGTTTTGCACTTACTCAAAAGACTCTTTGTCACACAATACAAGCTTTACTTTTTTCCTTGATCTTTATCTTACAAGGAAAAAGCGTGCCTTAAGGTGGTTAGAGGTGATAGATAGTTCTATTTATTTTTTACAAATCAACACATGTATGCAAATCAATTAGAATATTGTGGAAATGACACAAATCTTGAATTATGCCTCGTTAAAGCAAACCTTTGGTCGCAGTTCTACATTTTTAGTTTTTAATTGGTTTATGTCAGCAGATATTTTATTTTACATCGGCAAACAATAAAACACTGATGTATACATTACCAATAATTATGACTTGTAATATTAGAAATGTAAAATGAATCCAGGAAGTAGTAGCTGGCTTTGGACTGAAAATACTTGTAATGTTTTGGCTTGTGCTTGTAATAGTATATTTTGTTATTCTGATTCTCTTTTGAGGGTAATAAACTAAATACAAAACAACTCTTTACATTTTGATTACGTAATTGTTAGTACTATATTATCCATCTTTATGTGGATTTAGTTCTGACGTGTGCAGGGCTGGACGCTGTGGCGGACATGGAATGGTCATCAAAGGCATTGCTGATGAGCTTTTTTTTCGATATTTCTCATGGGGCCGGATTGTATAATGACCCGTGTTGTCACTTCTATTTAAAATGGGACAATTTGTTTCGTGGCAGCTTGAGAAAATTGAGAGTAGCCAGTGATGTTTTCTGTACGCTTGTTTAAATGTCATAACAGGATATTTAGTGGGACAGTTAGTGCTAGTTGTTCTTCTCTTTGTTTTATGCCTTATAACCAAAGGCTGGCCAAGACACACTTACGGAAAACATATGATCTTTTTAAACCACGTGTCGTGTTATAGAAGAATAATTATAGTATGTTTGCTGGCTGTGTTGACTGATTTAAAGCCAGAGATGTGCACAGCATGAGGGAATAAAATAACGATGCTAAATATATATATTTTACTATGCAAGACATGAAAATACAAGCGTGAGCAACTTCTTTAATTGAGAAAATGTCTGTGACAGTATTTTACAGCAGCCACATAGCCTACGGTTTACGATTGTGCACAAAAGGATATCAATTTTTAAATATTATAATGTGGTCTTTGACTTCTTGTTCTTGTATGGACCGAGACCATTTTAATTTGGTTCTATTTATGGGATTTTTCTCAGTATCTGCTTCATCGAGCATAGTTCAACGAAAGTTATTATTATTATTATTGATTAGTATCTGAGTATTTTGACAGCTCTTTTCAAGCTTTCTGCACAAATATACAACATAAAATCACTGTATTAGAAGGCATTATTGTATTTGAACGCATACATACCACTTCAACATTTACATAAAAATCATACGATTATACAAAAAAAAAAGCTTAATTGAAAAAGACCAGTAATGGAGAGGACGAGGGGGCTATTGTTAGCACTAGCTCCTCCTCCGCTTTGACCCGGATGCCTCCACACTGACAGAATCATTAACCCTCTGCTTCTGTTCCCCTGACAGGCCAGTCCCACAAATGAACACATCCAGCATCACACAAACAGCAAATGCTCCAAAACCGCGCACTTTCAGTGACATAACATGAGCCCAACCAAATTATTATCAAAACAAATCCTTTTTAGCCTAGAGGATTTGAGATGAGATAAGGAAAAACGTAAGAATATAGTGTTTTTCTCAAAGCCGTGTGACCTTGTTGCCTCTTATGATGGTCATGTGAAACTTGAAAGCTTTGTCCTTACACTGTGGGGATCATGCACGGAGCTGTTGAAATAATTATGCTTTCTTAAAATAATTGCCTGTTTCCCTCCTGTTTTTGCCTCCTTTGTCTAAATAAATGCCAAAGGACACATATTATACTAAGTAAACTTTTATGAGCTTTTAAACATGTTAAAAGGCTGTTCCTTCTTCATTAGTTTACTCCAAGTTGTATTTTGATTGATACATGCATGTTTAACTAATCCTGTATTGTCCTGCATTTGAGGGTCTTCACCTTCCCCCTATGCTCACCCAAATCGCTTACTTCTTTATTCAAACTAAGTTGACTCCATGTAATAATGTAAAAAAAAATCACATAGCTATGTTTTTTTGTCCAAAAGAAATGGAAATCTTCTGCTTGCCACATGGAAATGCTGCATAGAGTTCTGCAGTTTTGAACTGGAAGTCAAGTTTTAGATATATCTAGTGGTTTGCAATGAACTATTTAAAATAATGATCTATATATGTTATAGTTTAGTACTGAGTGCAAACAAATGTAATGTCTTTGATAATGAGGCCATTTTTAAGGCTTCAAAATATCTGCTTTGGAGTGACTTATTTAACTGAAAACCATTATCAGTAGAATCATCTTTATAAATTGACATAAACCAGGGGTGCCCAAAGTTGGAGCTCACCGGTCATTCCCACTTCAAAATTCTGTGAAGTTCTGGAAGTCATTTTTTCTTTCATTTTGGCCAGAGATTTTGAAAAATTCTAATATTAAGAGTTAAAAGGCACGACAGAGACTGTGGTAACTAATGTCCATAACGTGGTTTGCAAAATGTGTTAATAACTTTTTTTGTAATGTCCAAAATCACAACAGCAGTTGCCTCGGAGGGAAGCAGATTTCAAATAAAATTAGGTCTTGTGCTCATTAATTACCACATGGCAGATTAGCCCCGATAAATATTTGGTATTCATTTTTGGGGGAAAAAATGAATGGAAAATATACTTCCGGAACCAAGCGGTGGTCACTGATGAGCTCCATTGGCCTACAAAGCAGAGCTGAGATTTGTTTAAAGATAATCTATTCAGATAATCTATTTTGATTAAACTTTGTGCCTAAAAGATTATAGTTGAAAAAAGAACCATTTCTTAATTATACATATATTAGCAGACAAACTTTTAAAATGTGACACATAATTATGCTTGGCCCTCTGCACGCTGCGGGGCAGAATTTGGACACCGACCCCTGCTTTAAACAGACAGTGATCTCTGTCAATCAACCAAACTTCATTTATTAAGCACTTTTTATATAAAAGTTTACCCTAAAACCGGTCTGACATTCTATTTAAAAGGAGGCTGAGTAAAAACAAGTTCTTCTATAATTGAGTAAAATGGTATGTTAGATGTAATTGTTAAAATCATTACGGTTTAAACAGCACTTCTTCAGCAGGGGCCGGAAAGACCCCATCTTTAAAAAAAAACTATGTAGGAAGTTTTCAAGGTTACTCGTAATAATCTTCTCTGCAGGCCAGCGGCTGATTTTGACAAGTTGTGGCAGGGGCACATGCTTGGTGACCTTGCAGAGCTAGTTTCCGAGAAAACACCTGTTTGTTTTGGGCTATTTTGAATTTCTGGCTGGTATATGATCAGAACCAAGCCTTTTGTATCAACATGTACCAAAAAAGTCAATGCACATTTTTTTAAAGATTTGGCTGCCCATAGGCTTTATTAGACAGAAAGGACAGAGTGAAATTGTGGATGAAAGAGAGAACAAGCAGTACATGCCAGAGTTGGGATTCAAACTCACGACACTACGGCTGCACTTGGAGCCTGGCATGTGTGCGCTGTGCCTTAACCACTCGACCACAGCAGCAATGCACATTTTCAATTCAATTCCTGAACAAGGAAGGATAACATTAATGACACAGGTTCCTGTGTTAAAATGCATTAGGTTTCTGTTTTTAGTTTCTACATTCTTCCAAACTGATTCCCATGCTCTTTTCCACAGAACTGCTTTACATCAGACTGAAGGTGTTTGAGCTCATCTGACTGGACACTCTGTTTAAATATTCATCAACTCAGACAATTTAAATGACTACATCAATCTTTTTTAACAGCCATTTTAACTTTTATTTTTCTTATTGGGTTCAAACAAGAAATTACTTTACTTTTTCATGACCATAACAACAACCCAACCCACGTCATCCTCTTGTCTGTATGAGTGTGGAGTGTGAGTAATTGATTGGTTGGTGTTGGTCAGAGGGGTTGATGGTGTAGATTAGCCGCCTTGCTCAAGTCTGCTCAAGTCACTCACTTTGGCATGACTGACAAATACATGGCAAAAAGCACTGTTTCAATCAAATACATTATTAATATGATGATTATAGTAACAACCATATAGGCATTGATTCAGTATAGAGATTGTTGGTGGTCTTCTGTAATCTTATCAGATGAATTGAAAGAGAAGACAAAAATTCCACCATCAGTTATAAATGTGTCTCATTATAAAAAGCATCTACCACTGAACTAAACAAACCTTGTCTTTACTAAAGCATCAAATGAAAAATACTGAATCAGAATTGGTGCATGTCCATACATTTAAATTATGTCTATAATAATTTGAATATCCAATTGGCCTGAAGGAATATGATATGCTGCAGCTATTTAATCATCCATCATTTCATCCAATTAATGCAAAGCAGATACATTTCTTTTCTTTTTACTTGGCTATATTGTAAGGTTTTCTTTTTTTAAGGTTTGGCGGGTGTTCCCTGTGGCGAGGATAAACAGTAAATTATATATGACCAAATCAGGACAAATAAAAGCAAATGTAGTTGCATGGTTGAGGTGGGGAAACATGGCACAGTCTAAACCAGAACCTGGGACAAAATGTTCCCTTTAAATAACCAAATTAGTCCCTAAAATGTCATTCTGGACAAATTTGGGTCACTCTCTAAATGATCATTCCCTATAATGATAACAAGGTTTGTCCAAAATCAGATGAGGATCGAATAGAATAATATTCCCATTTATGCCATTGTGAGATAAAAAAACATTTGCAAAAGTAAATTGCTTTGTTTCAGTGTTGGATACCAAAGTATAACAAGGATGACAACTCTCTGAGAAATATAGAATAGAAAGAACTACAAAATGAATGGAGGACTCATTATCATCATCGTCATCATAGAAATCTGTTAATGCATTCATTCAGTTTTCACAAACACACGGTATGTTAGCTATGCAAATTGTGTGATTTGTTCTGCTTGAAGAACACACGCCCTCAAAGACCTCAATGTTCAAAATAACAAGCTTATAACCCTTTCCCGATGCAGTTTCAAATCCAGTTTTTCACTATAGAAACCAAAGGCACATTTTCCGTCACCAAAGCCTGTCTCTCTGGAGGTCGAAGGAGGACTATTGTCAGCAGAGCTCGTGGTCGGGACAGTATTGATCATCTGCTGGGACCAGGGCCTGTGGTATTCGGGGTCAGGTTAAGTCGCAGCCTCCAGCTCGTCAGGTTCCTGGACGGTGACGCCGATCCGCTGCAAAAAAGAGGAGGAGAGAAAAAACAATTGTCAGATCCTCATCATCATCTGTCTCACGGGTTCGGACAGCACACATGAACTTATCAGCTCCTTATGGACAACTGTCGGTACGAAATGTCAGCAGATTAACTTTTGTCTAGTTCTGCAAATGCATGTGTCACAGCCTAATCATGCAATAAAAAAGGATGACTCAATTTACAGAAAGAATTCATCAATACTAAAACACATATCAAAACTAGATGGATTAGACTAGAGAAATTGTGTAATTTTATGTAACATTATAATTCTTTTTTTTTTCTCCACAGAGTTTTTGCTTTGTCTGGGATGTTCAATAATAACCCATTAAACGTGTCTATCTCCATGGAGACACACTGATGGTGCCGTCAGTTACAGGTCAGATCTGTGGAGAGGCGACCCTCGCTCATAGTCAGACTGCATGTTTTTCAAGTTTTAATAAAAATCACCTCTAATAAAATAAGTGCAAGAGACTTAAGTTTAATACCATACTGTGGAACATTCCAGGCAAACAGTAACATCTCCATGGAAACAAGCAGAAACGTTACATAGTGCACCTTTAATTGTAAGACATAATGATCAAAACAAAGAGGAAACTATCCGCCCGTCATTTTCCCAGTGTTTGAACCTCACAGCTTCAGAGCCGTGGCCTCACAGCAAAGAAGAAGAAGAAAAAGAAGAAAGAAAGGAAAAGAAAAGAAATGAAACACCAACAATTTGTCAATTTAAGAGCCTAAGTTTGGTATGCACATGTTATTGTTGTTTTTTCAGATTCTTCATACCTGGTAACCCTGTGTTTTCCTCTCTTCTGACCCCTCCTCTGCTTCTTTAGCCTGGATGTCTGCAGTAATGTGCATTTGCTGACACGCTGACACTGACCAGTAGCGCTCTAATCACCAAATGTTATTCCTCCTCTTATATCGAGTATGAGTTATGTATGAGATGAAAGATGTAAAACAGACATATAGATACACAAATAGTAAAGCAATCCTAAATTCAAGTGGAATGTTTTCTGATATTAAGCAGCAACAGTGAGCAAATTGTGGGCCTTCTTTGTGTAATCAGTGTGTCTGTACAAATTGTCATACATTTCCCAAACAATATGTTGCTATTTGTGACTTACTACTGTCTAATATTAAATCACAACTTTGTGCATGTAAAGATAATTCATTTATCTTTAATCTTTAATCTTTTATCAATGTGTGTGTGTGTGTGTGTGTGTGTGTGTGTGTGTGTGTGTGTGTGTGTGTGTGTGTGTGTGTGTGTGTGTGTAAGTAATCGAGTGGGAAAACGTGTCACAAGGTGAAGCTCGACAAAAAAGCATCAAAACATCATGGAATTGGGTGAAAATCTGGCCTTTTTAATAGTTTTTGATCTAAATTAGAACTAGTATACAAATTTGTAGTAATATGAATAAAAATATACTAATAAAACTAATAAAGACATTATACTTTCTAAACAATATATAATACCGTATTTTCCGGACTATAAGTCGCACCTTTTATCATACGTGTGTGTGTCTGTGTGTATCAAGTTAATGTTTTATTCCTTTCATAATGTACTGTGGGTAATTGAAAAATGCAATAAGTCTGTTCAGTTCCAAAATGTCACCTGCCATTCATAAATGTGGAGACGTTTTTTTTGTTGCAAACTCTTGTCTAGTATTATCTGAATGGCTTGTTGTGGGAAAGATGTCATTGTTGGAACAGTTTGTCCATTTCACTCGTCTCCATTGGACAGGACCCTCAGTGACGTCACTCCCCCCCTCTCTCTCTGTCATGTCCTGGCCGCGGTGAGAGAGCCAGTCCTCCAGATGAAAGTTGAAGCGCACGAGCGGGACGGACGGACGGCGCGCGGCAACGTCTCCCCTTCTCATCCCCTCCGCATTGATGAACACCCCTTGCCCTGTCCCACAGCGCAGCAGCGGTCCGTCATGGGGGACGCCGGCGCGGGCCACACGCTGAGACCGGCGCGCAACGGCACCGCGGACACTCCGGACACGGGCGCGTCCGAGGAGTGGACGGCGGGCATGAGCCTGGTCATGGGCATGATCGTCTTCTTCATCGTCTTCGGGAACATTCTCGTCATCGCGGCCATCGCCAGGACCCAGCGGCTACAGACCCTCACCAACGTCTTCATCGTGTCCCTGGCGGGCGCGGACCTCATCATGGGGCTCCTCGTGGTCCCCTTCGGCGCGGCGCTGGAGGTGCGCGGCTCCTGGATGTACGGCTCGTTCTTCTGCGAGTTCTGGATCTCCGTGGACGTCCTGTGCGTCACGGCGAGCATCGAGACCCTGTGCGTAATCGCCATCGACCGGTACGTGGCCATCACCTCGCCGTTCCGCTACCAGAGCCTGCTGACCAAAGCCAGAGCCAAGGCGGTGGTGTGCGTGGTGTGGGCCATCTCCGCGCTCGTCTCGTTCCTCCCCATCCTCATGCACTGGTCCCGGGACAGCGCGGACACGGCCTGCTACGAGGACCCGGAGTGCTGCGATTTCGTCACCAACAGAGCCTACGCGATCTCCTCCTCGGTCATCTCCTTCTACATCCCGCTGCTGGTGATGATCTTCGTTTACGCGCGCGTCTACCGGGAAGCGAAGAAGCAGGTGAGGAAGATCGACCAGTGCGAGGGCCGGTTCCACAACAGCTTGACCGGTCTGACGTCCAAGTGCAAGAAGAGGCCGTCCAAGATGCTCGCGCTGCGGGAGCAAAAGGCGCTCAAGACTCTTGGGATAATAATGGGGACGTTCACGTTGTGCTGGCTGCCTTTCTTCATCGTGAACGTGGTGCGCGTCTTTTGCGCAGAAGTGGTGGACAAGAACCTGTTCGTGTTCCTGAACTGGCTCGGATACGTCAACTCCGCGTTCAACCCGATCATCTACTGCAGGAGTCCAGACTTTAGGAAGGCGTTCAAGCGGCTGCTGTGCTGTCCCAGGCAGGCGGACCGCAGGCTGCACATCAGCTCCTGTGACCTGTCCAAATGTGGAGGCTTCGTGTTGTCCCCTCTGGAGCCCGGGGCCCTCGGGATGTGGACGGACTGCACAGGGCTGGACAGCGACAGCAGCCTGGCGGCCAAACTGGCGCGCTCCGAGTCCAATCTCTGAAGACGGACCCCCCAAAAATCTGTTGTTTCCCCTAGAATGTTACAGAGCAAAACGTGAATATATCTGGCTGAGTCTACATTTTCTGGATGAATGGTTTTATTGAAATGTTTTCCGAATGCGTAAAACAACTGGAATCACGCGCGGATGTAAAAAGACTGTGCGTAAAAGAAGAACCACACTCGTGCATTCCTCTGAAAAACATCTTTGGCGCGCAGACTTGTCACTGTCCCGATCAAAAACAATCAATCATTTCAATCAAGTTAATTGTTTATTGTCCCACAAAGAGCCAACAGTGGCAGAGGTGTCCATTTTACGCACTGACTGAACGCGTTTTTACCTCAGAGCCTGGCAAGTGCAATTCACATGTTTATATTAAACATATGTGTACAACTGTATTTATTATGATGTTTTAATATGGAGACTATGAATATTGAATCCGACATTGGAGAAGCTGATGATGTACTGTAGGCAATGTGACGATAACGCCCAATTTGTACATATTGTAAAGTCGTTTTTACTGTCTTTTTTCTGTCTGTGAGGTGTCAACTGTGAAACAAATATTGACTGTTACACTTTTAGGTTGTATGGGTGGAAAGGATGCTATGTACAGATTTTTACTAATGACATTTCTATCAAAAATGGCTGCAATGTGGTACAAACCAGCTTTAGGCCACTGGTCATTAGGCTGATTGAACTGATATTTGTGACGTTGCTGAATTGAACTGCCTGGATTCTGATTGGCCCTCATGGAGAGACTTGATATGATTCAATGTGTTCAATGTTTACAGCTACACGTGTCTCTCAGCTGCTCCATGGAATATCAGGGTTTATTCATACTGAACTATTGTGTTTTGAGCTGTAAATAACTTATACGACTGATGGGATATTGTATCTGTGACAACTCAATAATGACATCTTTTAAAATGCTAAATAAAACGGCTTTATTCAAGATTGAACAAGAATGTGATTTGTAAACAGATGGAACTGTAATGAACGGGTTTCAGATCGAACGGTGGGACGTCCTCTGAAGGTTGCAAATTGGTGAGTTCTGTACTAAAATATATATATGTTCATGTTCAATATGGCAACGGTGCAAGATTTTCATCACTCTGAAACACATAGACAATAGGAAGATGCAATGAATGGATTTAATATTTAATTGCTCAGTTGAATAAGTGCCCTTTTGTATTTGTTCTGGGCAGTAATTGTAAGGTGGGACTAATTACACAGCTTTAGGACTTATCCTCAAGGGCCTGTTCTCATTATCACAGTTCACAATACGCCCTATTGATCCCTTTTACTATCCACAGAGCGTAAGCTCAAACGTGTTAAGTCTATCCACTTCAGTCCACTTAATCCTAAACGCTCGCCCCTCCCTCTGAGCCTCAGATGGTTCAAAGTAAACCTCTACACAAGTATCTGAGTAAACAAGATGGCAGCTGGTGTTACAGAGCAGATATTCAGCTATTTTGTGGGGAATATTAATCAGCCCTTGAGCTGAAACCCCCTTTTAAAATGCATTAGCATGATGTGCGCCGCTAATGACACTCTCCCACAAGACTGAGTCGTACATTTCAATTAGAGCACAGCAAAGTGACTGGGGCTTGAGCTCAGCAGTTTCAGTCTAAAGACTTGATCAACAGTTAAAACACAGTTTTTGTAGTTGTTGAAAATAAACGGATAATTGGATTTATTTTAAAAAATTTGATGAAAATCTATTGTGCATTTGTTCACAGCGCTTCACCTTTTACACATTTTGTTATGTTACATCATTATTCCAAAAAGGATTACATTCATTAATTGCTACAAAATTCTACAAATTCAATGTGAGAAGGAATTATTTGCATATATATCAAAAAACAAAACACACATGTATGCAAGTGTTCACAGGATTTGCCATGACACTCAACATTGAGCTCAGGTGCAAGTCAAAGTCCATGTAGACCTCTGAGACAGGATTGTATCAAGGCACAGATCTGGGGAAGGGAACAGAAACATCTCTGCAGCATTAAAGGTTTCTATGAGCACAGAGACATCCATCATCTGTAAATGGAAAAGAATTGGAACCACCAACACACTTAAGCCGACCGGCCAAACTGAGCAATCGGGGGAAAGGGTCTTAGTCAGGGAGGTGACCAAGAACCTGATGGTCACTCTGACAGATCTCCAAGTGCGTCTCTGTGGAGAGAGGAGAACCTTCCAGAAGAATAACCAGCTCTCTAAAACACCACAGGCCTGTGTGGTAAAGTGGCCAAACGTCACTCCTCAGTAAAAGGCACATGACGGCCGACCTGGAGTTTGCAAAAAGGCATCTGAAGGACTCACAGACCATGAGACACAAATTCCCTGATCTGATGAAACAAAGATTGAACAGCAAGTGTCATGTCTGGAGGAAACCAGGCTCCGCTCATCACCAGGACAGCACCATCCCTACAGTGAAGCCTGGTGGAGGCAGCATCATGTTTTCAGCAGCAGGAACTGGGAAACTCGTGAGGATCAACAGAAAGATGAATGCAGCAGTTACAGAGACCTCCTTGATGAAAACCTGCTCCAGAGGCTCTTGACCTCACACAGGATTCATCTTCCAACAAGAGCACAACCCTGAGCACACAGTCAGGAGAACAAAGGAGCGGCTTCATGACGACTCTGTCAATGTCCTTGAGTGGCCAGAGCCCAGAGCTTGAACTCTATTGAACATCTCTGGAGAGATCTGAAAATGGCTGTGAACGAACGCTCACAACCAGAATTATTGTGGTTGGGAGGTTCTGTAAAGAAGAATGGGAGTACCTGTCCTTAAATAGGCGCGCCAAGCTACTAAAAAGACTAATTAGTGCCAATGATGCTTCAGCAAAGTATTGAGCAAAGGCTGTGAATACTTATATGTACAAGTGCTTTTTTTGTTTTTTTTAATTTTCAATAAATTTGCAGAAGAATTCAACAACCTTCTTTCACGTTGTCATATGGGGTTTGGTTTGTAGAATTTTTAAGTGAATTCATTAATTTTGGTCCATAACAACGTTTAACAATCAAGAAATGTGGAAAAAGGGAATACTTTCACTTGACTGTACATCAAAAAATAACAGTGAAGCTAAACATTTTATTTATTTTTTGGGTTAGGCATGGCAGTTTTATGAAAAAACTGTTGATGTTCTGTTTTAATAGGTACAAAATTAAAATAATACCTTATTTATTTAAACTTCTTTGTTCAATTCAGTAAAACTTTATTAAGCTTTACAAAACTCTGGATTCTGTAACTTGATGTTTAGCTTTAGTTGACAAAAAAAAGCAAACTGTTCCAGACTTTTGTTTTTGCAGCGACTCAGATGAGTTGATAATAAAGTCATGAATAAACTACAGAACCGTAAAACAGAGTCGCTTCAAAACCTGTTCTGTTTGCAAATATGTTCTTTCAATGTTTGCCAGACAAAGTCATAATACTGGCTAAACCATACATTTAGTCTGGATTACATAAAGCTTTTAGAGCATCGCTGCGTTGCTGTGGTCTTCACACGGTGGAGATGTGTGTACAAACCACAGCTTTTAAATCAAAACAGCACCAGGAGAGATGAGATCATTAATGGTCGGCTGGCACAACTCTGACTCATTATTAGGCCCGGCGTGTTTGGCGGGACGCTGGTGTTTGGGGCAGATTAGCCGTGCGCTCACAGATGGAGAAGCTAATCAGCCACTCCAAACATAATTGCCCTAAATTGTGTATCGGCAGACATTTTGGCTGCACCAAATTAAAGTAGATGAAACAATACCCGCGCGACCTCCTTTAGTCCAGTTTACTGTTCAGTGTTGGCCAAAGAGCGGTTTACAACAACACAGAGATTTAAGCACTTGGATAATGGCTGATAATGTGTTTATGGAGAGTGCTTTTAGTTGAGAAAACAGAGTTCCCGTTGCATAATATTGAACTGTGAGCACTTCATTTGCTTCATCAGGAAACACGCTGCCAGCGACGCAAAAGTCCAATCAGTTCAAAGACCCCGACCGTGACAATAATACGTTTGTGAAATGCACTTTGACACGGGGCTATTGATTGGACCCATCTGCCCTCATATACATTATCATATACATTATCATATACATTATCATACATTATCATAGATATTATCATATACATTATTATACATTATCATATACATTATTATACATTATCATATACATTATCATATGCATTATTATACATTATCATATGCATTATCATATACATTATTATGCATTATCATATACATTATTATACATTATCATATACATTACCATATACATTATTATACATTATCATATACATTATCATATACATTATCATATGCATTATTATACATTATCATATACATTATCATATACATTATTATACATTATCATATACATTATTATACATTATCATATACATTATCATATGCATTATTATACATTATCATATACATTATCATATACATTATTATGCATTATAATATACATTATTATACATTATCATATACATTATTATACATTATCATATATATTATTATACATTATCATATATATTATTATACATTATTATACATTATCATATACATTATTATACATTATCATACATTATCATATACATTATTATACATTATCATATACATTATTAAGATAAGATATTCCTTTATTGTCCCACATGGGGAAATTTCATTGGTGCAACGCAGGTAGATACAGAGGTAGATACAGAAGAACAGATCACTTATAGGAAGTCTGAAAAACACTTTCAGTAGAAGATCTCCTATAAATAAATAAAAACTCCCATAGACAAATAAACAAATAAATAAATACCATTGCATGTGATCCCGACAGTAATTGCACATGAATATGTGTCATGACAGCACATAGATTCCACATGAATTCCAACAGCAATTGCACATATGACAGAATTGCACATCAGTATTAGGTTAGGTCAGTATTGCGAGTGTTCAGTACTAACAGTTTTTTGTTATATGTTATAAAGTCTGACAGCAGCAGGAAGGAAAGACCTACGGAACCTTTCCTTCACACATCGAGGGTGAATCAGTCTCTCACTGAAGCTGCTCTCCAGAGCGGAGAGAGTGTCCTGCAGGGGGTGACACTCATGGTCCAGCATAGATGTGAATCTAGCCAGGACCCTCCTGTCCCCCACCTCCTGCACCGAGTCCAGAGCACAGCCCAGGACGGAGCTGGACTTCTTGATGACTCTGTCCAGCCTCTTCCTCTCCCTCTCTGTGATGCTGCTGCTCCAGCAGGCCACACCGTACAGGAGGGCTGATGCCACCACAGAGTCGTAGAAGGTCTTCAGGAGTGGCCCTGTCACTCCAAAAGACCTGAGTCTCCTCAGGAGGTAGAGCCGACTCTGGCTCTTCCTGTACAGTGCGTCTGTGTTATGAGTCCAGTCCAGTTTGTGGTTCAGATGAACACCCAGGTACTTGTATGAGTCCACTCTCTCAATGTCCCGTCCCTGGATGTTCACTGGTGAGGGGGCAGTGGGGTGGTGTCTGCGGAAATCCACCACCATCTCCTTGGTCTTCCCCGCGTTGATGAGGAGGTGGTTCCGCTGACACCAGTCCACAAAGTCCTGCGCCAGTCCTCTGTATTCCTTGTCATCGTCGTCCGTGATGAGTCCGATGATGGCAGAGTCGTCAGAGAACTTCTGCAGGACACAGCTGTCCGTGTCATGTCTGAAGTCTGTAGTGTAAAGGGTGAAGAGAAAGGGCGCGAGGACAGTGCCCTGGGGCGCCCCCACACTGCAGGTCCGAGTGTCAGACACACAGTTCCGGGCTCTCACAAACTGGGGTCGGTCTGTGAGGTAGTCCAGGATCCACTCTGCCAGGTCATACTCCACACCAGCCGTCTCCAGCTTGTCCCTCAGGAGCAGTGGCTGGATGGTGTTGAAGGCGCTGGAAAGATCGAAGAACAGAATCCTCACAGAGCTGCCAGGCTTTTCCAGGTGAGAGAGAGAGCGGTGCAGCAGGGAGATGACGGCGTCCTCCACTCCGATGCCAGACCGATATGCAAACTGCAGCGGGTCCATGGCTGAGCTCACGGTGGAGCGGAGGTGGTCCAGGACCAGCCGCTCCAGTGTCTTCATCAGGTGGGACGTGAGAGCCACTGGCCTGAAGCTGTTGAGGTCTTTGGGGCGCGGTGTCTTAGGCACAGGTACCAGACAGGAGGTCTTCCAGACCTGTGGTACCACCCTCAGCTTCAGGCTCATGTTGAAGACATGCTCCATAACTCCACACAGTTCATCTGCGCAGGACTTAAGGAGCCTGGGGCTGATGCCATCAGGTCCTGCTGCCTTCCTCACTTTAATCCTCTTCAGCTCACTCCTCACCTGTGCTGCTGTGACAGTCAGTGGTTGGCAGGGGGACCGTGTGCTGGGGGGATGGGTGAGTCCAGGCGAAGTGGGGAGCTGATGGTCCAGGGCAGATAAGCGAAGAGGAACAGATGCAGGGCATTGTCCAGCTGTGGAAGAGGGAGCATGCAGCTGTGCAGGGGGAGGGGCGGGTGACCGATCAAACCTCAAGAAGTGAGCATTTAAATCATTCACCCACTGTAGATCCCCCTCTGTCTGGGCAGGGGGGATTTTGAAGCCTGAGATGGTTTTCAGGCTCCTCCACACTCCCTGAATGTTCTTTTGCTGCAGCTGCTCCTCCATCCTCCTCTTGTAGCCGGCCTCAGCCTGCCTGATCTTCCTCCTCAGCTCCTTCTGCACAGTCCTCAGCTCCTCCTTGTTCCCTGACCTGAAGGCTCTCTTCTTTATTTAATTATAATATAATTATACATTATCATATACATTATTATACATTATCATATACATTATCATATACATATTATACATTATCATATACATTATCATATATATTATTATACATTATCATATACATTATCATATATATTATCATATACATTATTATACATTATTATACATTATCATATACATTATTATACATTATTATACATTATCATATACATTATTATACATTATCATATACATTATTATACATTGTCATATACATTATCAGAGGTGATCTTCTGAGCTGGTCACAACGATCAAGATCCTGAGCAACAGTTTAGGGATTCTCTGGACTCACTGACCACAGATAATACTGAGAAAATCCTGATTCCTAAGTCATGATTATTGTATTATTATGGTTGAATGAAGTGAGTGAGGCCATCCACTTCCTGTTTGTTTCAAAATGAGGCTCTTGATGACAAATGTTTGGACAGCACTGCTCTGAGCTAATACACTAGACATAACTTCCAGGACTAAACCAGGACTAAACCGGGACTAAACCGGGACTAAAACAGAAGTAAACCAGGACTAAACCAGAAGTAAACCAGGACTAAACCAGGACTAAACCAGGACTAAACCAGGACTAAACCAGGACTAAACCAGGACTAAATCAGAAGTAAATCAGAAGTAAACCAGAAGTAAACCAGGACTAAACCAGGACTAAAAAAGGACCAAACCAGAAGTAAACCAGAAGTAAACCAGGACTAAAAAAGGACCAAACCAGAAGTAAATCAGGACTAAACCGGGAGTAAAAATTGACTAAACCAGACGTAAACCAGGACTAAAAAAGGACTAAACCAGGACTAGATTTTAACGAGTATTCCCAATTACGAAGAACATGCACAAACAATAGTGAAACCTTCTTTTTTAAATTCCCATGTAATCCTGTGTAACACGCTACTATTCCTCAAGTTTGTGACCAGATTTATAAAAATGTTAGGTTAATGTGACAAAAACAGAAAACATGTTAAAGTAAAAATTAAAAAATTGCCTCTAAAACAGTTACAATTATTGATCTTTGTCCAGCTTCCTACACATCTACTTGTCAAAAATGTTCACTTTCCAGCTTTAAAAAAATAAATAAAAAATTCTCAGATAAAACCCGCACATTTCCCCCCCCCCGAAACAAAAATGACCAAGACAGTCCAACGCGTCTCATTTGATTTAGCTCACAAATGAATGCAAAGTTGCAGGAAGAGTTTGACAAAGTTCTGTTTACGTAAAGTTATCTTGAAAGTTATTTTGGAAGCTCCTAAAATGTCAGCACCTGGAGATAATTACAGCTGATTACAGGGAACAATCAGGAGCCAATCAGACGCCGGCTGATCTGATATGCAGCGCGGATGTGGCAGCGCCGCCGAGAGCGCGGGGAACAACAGAGGTACAGTACACTTTAATGCCATACTTTTGTCATTCATCCCAGTACGCATCGCTGACTATGACACCGCAGTATAAGCAGTACTTTTTTAGAGACTCAAAGTTACAACCGTATTTTCCGGGGTATAAGTCGCACTAGCCAAAAAATGCATAATAGAAAAGAAAAAAAAACATGTATAAGTCGCACTGGAGTATGAAATGCGGTTGCAAGTGTGAAAATAACAAACAGTATTACATAAGTCGCTCCGGAGTAGAAGTATATAAGTATAAATATAAGTATATAGTCCAGAAAATATGGTATTTAGCTGCCCTGCGTGGGACAAACTGAGGAAGTTGTTGACAATCTACATCTTTGGCCCTTTTGAACCCCACCAAGTGTTTGCTCAAGGAAACAACAACAGTATAAACAAATTAAACTTTTCCTTTTTGAAAATATAAATCTGCTGTGCTTGTGGGTGGCGCCGAGTCCAGTAAAGTTCCATCACATCTTACACATTTGGTTGGATGAAACGCATACATTGCAAAAATATATATACAGTTTAACACTATGTCGGTGTAATCCCTCATTCGTCCAGGCGTGTTCCATAGTAGAAAAAAGCTTCAGTTGTAGTCATCTGGACTCAGTTTGAAAAAGTAGACGTTTCGACTCTCATCCAAGAGTCATTGTCAATAACAGAATTTAGGTCGAGAACTCCGATATTAATACTGTTCTGTGGTAAGACCCGCCCATTGGGAGGAGCCTTCCTGAAGTAGAAAGAGTTGTTTGTTTCAACAGAAACTCCCCCCTTGTATCTACCGAACTAGCCTATTCAGAATCTTAATGGGCTATTAGAATCCTCTTTGTCTCAGTGAGACCCTGGCTCAACCACCCTGAGTACCTGATTAGCATTTGAATTCCCTGGTCCTTTACCTTTCCAGGGGTTCAGTAACCCATTATAGATAACAGGAAGATTAAACCTAAGCCCTCCATTTCTGTTTAAAGAAGGTCTTTCTTTTTTAACAAAAATAGCTTCCTTGACTCCTCTTTCAAACCATCTTTTCTCCCTGCTTAAAACCTTCACCTCACCGTCTTCAAACGAGTGATTAGAGGCTTCAAGATGGAGATGCACGGCACTCTGTGGACCTGAACTAGTATTTCTTCTGTGCTGATAAAGCCTCTTGTGTAGAGGCTGTTTCGTCTCACCTATGTAACGTTCTTTACAGCTTTCTTCACTGCATTGGATCGAATAAACTACATTGCTCTGTTTTTGAGTCGGCAACTTGTCCTTAGGGTGAACCAGTTTTTGTCTTAAAGTGTTTCCTGGTTTAAAATAAACAGGGACTTCGTGTTGTCTAAAAATTCTCTGCAGTTTTTCCGACAGGCCAGACACATAAGGGATAGAAACACCCTTCCTTCTCTGTTCAGTTTCAAGGACAAAAGGGAAACTGAACAGAGAAGGAAGGGTGTTTCGTTTGAAGACGGTGAGGTGAAGGTTTTAAACAGGGAGAAAAGATGGTTTGAAAGAGGAGTCAAGGAAGCTATTTTTGTTAAAAAAGAAAGACCTTCTTTAAACAGAAATGGAGGGCTTAGGTTTAATCTTCCTGTTATTTATAATAGGTTACTGAACCCCTGGAAAGGTAAAGGACATTCAGATGCTAATCAGGTACTCAGGGTGGTTGAGCCAGGGTCTCACTAAGACAAAGAGGTTTTAACAGCCCATTAAGATTCTGAATAGGCTCGGTAGATACAAGGGGGGAGTTTCTGTTGAAACAAACAACTCTTTCTACTTCAGGAAGGCTCCTCCCAATGGGCAGGTCTTACCACAGAACAGTATTAATATCAGAGTTCTCGACCTAAATTCTGTTATTGACAATGACTCTTGGATGAGAGTCGAAACGTCTACTTTTTCAAACTGAGTCCAGATGACTACAACTGAAGCTTTTTTCTACTATAGTTTAACACAATGTTGCTTTTAACAGTAGGGTTCATGAACATAAGATAAGATAAGATAATCCTTTATTGTCCACACATGGGGAAATTTCATTGTTGCAAACAAAAACTCCTATAGACAAAACCTCCCATTTCCCAAAAAGGGATGGAGGGAAAAAATAAATAAATAAATAATTGACTTAAAAAATAAATAAATACAAATAAAAAAAATAAAATAAAACAATAAGAAATAAAATAAAATAAAAAACAGCTAGCGTAAGACAAGATAATACTAATACAATTAAACATCTCGTATGCCATTCAAAACACACACAGACGATGCCACAGCACTGATTAACTGATTAAAATGCTCCAAACATATCATTGATGACTTTAAATTCGATTACAATTCTCTACATAACCCAACTTTCAGATATAAAAGTCCCCAGTGGGTATTTACAGTCAAAATCCCATTGAGATAGTTGGAGGTGTGTTGCCAAAAACAGGTGCTCCCCTTTGTAGGTCCATCTGCTTAATTTCCCGTGTGAAGTTGGCGCCTTGTTCCCTCCATCTGTCGGACTCGGGCTTGTTCCTGTTACAGAGGGGCAAATCTAGCTAAACATATACAGAGCCATACAAACCGCTCATGAATAGACACTGTTCCTGTTTGTAAAGCATATGCATATTATGCACATATTGCATAACAGGCAAAAGGTTCCATTCTTCATATATTGCTTAAAAGCATTTGTACATTGTTACATTTTTTTTTAAAATGAATGACAGCCTTGCAATATGGTTTTTCATTTTACTTCAACTGTGATGCACTGAATAATAATATGATGTGACCTTCAGCTCGCAAGAATGTTTTTACCTACTTTCCAAATACATAAATGCTAAAGTAAAGATTATTTCTTCTTTGTAATTGTATAATGCACTATTAATTCAAAAGACTTATTTGCATTAATGGTCATCTAGCTCAGCGAGTAAGTATTACCTTTACTTACCCTCATAGCTTATCTTAACCTTAGTTTATACAGATGTTTTAGTGGGAATTGGCGAAGATGTGGCAGTTATTGGTTTCTCTTGACTGCTCCCCAGTATTTATCTTGGATGTATTAAATATTTTTCAGGTAGGTCGCGACCCCAAAAGGTAGAAAATGGATGGATGGATGGATTTTTCAGGTATTTTAATTGCTCCAACCCTAACCTTGAAAAAACTGTATTCTTACCGTGAGCATTGTTGCATCTCCGTGACCTAAACTGCATCCCTGCCTGGAGATGTCTCTCGTTTGTCTCCATATCATTACTGCCACACTATGGAACGTTCCAGGCGAAGTAATAACATTTCCTTGGAGACTAGAAGGAGGTGTTCTCTCCACCAGAAAAGGTACAGCGTGTCTCTTTAAGGTGCTTGTGTGCACTTCTGAAGACCAAAGCCGTTCCCAGTACAGACCACACACCGGCTGGACTAACGATACTGAGCTCAGTTTGACCCCAGATGTTGCCAACACAATGACATCACACCTAATCCAGTAATGGCCCATTATCTGCCCGAATCTGGACACGTACTCCCCACGTCGCACATGCAAGGGCTTTTGGCTACACACCTTTGCCAAAATGTCGCCTTGTTTGTTCCTGATCGTTCTTGCGTGAAGTCGACTACAACATGTCGAGCATTAGAAAGATCAAACCGTGTTGAAAATTGGGGGACGGGGGAAAAAATCTGTTGGAAAAATGTCAAATCGCACCATGTCAAAGCGCACATTATTCACAGGGAAATGCTTGTTGCTGGGTAAACTGTTCAATTCGATTTGTTTTTGTAATGCCCCGAAATGGCAACAGCTCTTTGCCTTGAAGGGCGAACTATGGCTGCCAAAGAGCACATCGCTATCATGTGTTTTGGGAATGTCCTGTTCTCCTAAATATTTGGCTGAGATTAATGTAACTTGTCTTCAACATCGACATTCCATTTGATTTCAAAATGTACTGCATCTGGGACATAAAACACCAGCAGTGGAAATGACAGATTGGATAATGGATGGCAGGGACAGAGCCAAATGCCAAGGACTGAACTGAAATAGCATTGGATATTTACAAAATGGAAAAAAAATTACTTATGATTTTAGCTCGAAAATTTGGAGGAAAAAAATGCTAGAATAGAAAGACAGATGGAAAAATAAATGCATAAAATCCTTTTTTTTCTTTTTTAAAATCTACTTTATTTCTTTTTTCTTTTGTCTTTTTGTTCTCTGGTCTTGTTCTGTTCGTTTTTTTTAATATAAGAAAGTAAAAAACTGAAAATTGTGCGACGGCCTTACAACGTCAAGGTCTGTGCCCCTCTTCAGGACAGTAAATCTACCGCATTGGTCGCTGTCCAACCCGGCAGGTGACCTCTGCCATATCTGCTGTACATCTCCTCCCCGGGTGCTGACCACTACAGGTTTCTGCCTCGCTGCCCCCGAAACCGCCAAATCAAACTGAGCAAAGACACTGAGCAGATCCTGCCACCTTTTCCACAGTCGCGTGCTTCTGAAACGACCGATAAAACGGTATGATGTGTGTCCCATGTTAAGGAGCCGAGGAGTGGATGAAATAATTTTTAATCATCCCTGCTGCCGCCTAAAGCATGACCCGAGAGGAAAAATAAATTAGGTGCCACAGTATAATGTATCAGAGCACCACTTGAGGAAATAATTTAATCCCGGAGTGAGACGCGGCAAAAAGAGACTGGCAATTTATTTTTTTTTCAAACGGGAAAATTCATGGTGAGATGAAGATTAAAAATACACACGCAAAGAAAGAAGCCCTACAAGTTTTAATTATCTGTTTAAATGTTTTAATGAAGAATATTTTTCATCAAAAAGTACAATTATTTTCGGATATAGGTTGAGTTTCAGTGAATGATAGAGTTGTAGTCTAATATTAGAAGCAGCGACAGCAATGACCTCGCAGCAGCTGTATTATGGTGGTAGTAGTGAAGTTACAATAAAAGAAGATAGTTGTATAATTTGTGCTGCCGCTAACAGAAGCTACTTTCCACTAAGTCAACATTATAGTAGTATGTGAGAAATAACAATGGAAGTGGACAGGTCATTTTAATTTGACAATATTTAAGATTTTACTAAAAGTTTTGGCTTTTTCCTCCCAGTTTGACCCTTTTAGTCGCCACTTCCTGGTTAGACATGAGCAGCAGATGTGACATAATTAATTCCACCACTGTTACTTAGCAACCATTTTGTAAACAAGGGCCAAAATCCTTATGAATTACACAATTGTAAAGCTTTGACAAATAATAATACCTGATAACACCTTTTACTTTGCTAAATCATTGTTTAAACGGTTAAAAAAATGAGTCTGTGTAAATTGACATTGACAATCTGCATTTTGATTGGAATGTTACTTATTGATGACACGGACGAGTTCTAAAACAGAATCCATCTACTTCCTGTAATATTAAACTTTTACTTTTTAATTTCTCTTGACAAACTGCAACAGCCCCCAAACAAAGTATTAATTATAAAAAAAACATGAGAACCTGTCACATGCACTTTAAGTAATAACACTTCAACAATGGAGCAGGCCGTTTTCCACACAATTGATTACATTTATTTCAACAATTCAAATATTTCCAAAACTCCAAAAAGACTTAAAGGTTCTGAATCTACGGTGGCCAAAGCGATGTATTCTTGTAAAATGAAGGCTGGCCATCATCTGAAGCGGATTCCTGATCTGTCAACTAAAAATAGACTGTCTTTCATTCTGGCCCGAAATGGATATTTGAATCTGTTTGTGCACCCGGAGGTAAATAGGAAATATGTCCCTCTGTGTGCTGGGACTACTGAAGCGAGAAGATGGGTTTGTTTTCGAGTGAAATGACATGGTATTTCTGACGACAGGTGCTATCAGCTGGTTTGGAGGTGTTTATTTATTTGTTTCTAATCTCCAAATGTGCATGCGTGGGAAAGATAATGGAGAATGCCACAGAGCGATGTTGGATTCACAGGTGACATTTTTAATAGTTTAGCACCGAGGTATGAACAAATGAAAAGGTCTGCAAAAAAAAAAGGGACATGCATGGATTGTTTTGAGCTAAACATGGATATATGAATAAAATAATTGACCAGTTCTGCAAAGACAATAGACTGTTTATTCTTTCCTCGTCTGTAGGCCTAGTGGAAATTATTCAGGACAGTTAAAGGAACTGTATGTAAGATTGTTATTTAAAATTGCCTAAACTTGACAAATCTGTACAGTCATGTTCAAATCAAACACCCCTTTTACTAATAACATTTTGATAGTTTTTCTTTTTTTTTCCTATTTCTTTATTTTTTTTTTTAATTAAAAACCTAAAACAAAACAAAAAACACAAACACAAGACGACCAGAGCGTGCAGAGATCAGAGTAAATCAAAAAAGATAGAAGACTTTCCATTGAGTCCAGAGTCCCTCAAATCTGTTCATTTTCAAACTAAGTCAGAATGTTAGTTTTTCGCTGCTTTCAGGTGCTTGTTGGACAGTTTGACTCGTCATTCTTTTGGTTGGCTGCAGAGGAACACGGCCTGTATCTATTTGTGACTCAATATTTTGGGGCAGATATGTCGCCAACTGTTCTTCAAACTTTATTGTTCACTTAATACGAAATATATTGCAATCTATTCTATTTGTGCTCTACTTTGCTTTCCACCAAACGGCCACTTGGTCACAACTCAGGTCGTCCGTGTCGTTTCTAGAATTCCCATCCCTCTGAATTGTGCTGACAATGTGCAACGTCTAGTCGGAAACTCATTTACGGGTCAGACGACACCACATGAACGCATCATAAATCCAGTTGGTTTAAACCTACAGCACATGCAGCTCATCACGATCCAGAGCAAGTGCAGCCTGTGAAACACTTGTGTCTTCTGTTTGATTTTGATAAAACACCATTTGAATAGCTTGATTTGAGGAAAGACAAGCCCTGTTACATGATAATAAATACAATTGTGTGTTCCTGTCACTCTTCCTCACAAGAGAAATACAGCTCCCCGTTATCTCAAATCAGAGCCAAGAGCAGTGCAAACGGGCGGTGTGCACATTCTGGCGTACCCGAGCGTTCAAATAAAGCACCATCAATGATTTTATATCAGCAAAGACGGCGAGGTTTGGGTAAAGCTTTTGATGTTTTGATGGTTATGGACTGGTTTGAGGCTAATGGGCTCCGCCTTAATGACATGCTGTGCACAAACTGACACACGGATCATTACAATGCAGTAAATAAAACACAAGTCTCTCTAAGTATGAACAAATGGCATGTAATATTTTTGTAATGTGAGATAAACGAACCGCTTTGACAATATACATTTGACTGTATGTTATTTGCGGTAATAAATAATATACATCTTTGAATTCACCGATCAAACTGCAATACTATAAATGTTGGTGTGAATTGTTTGTGAGAGTAGTTATTAGGACAAGTTATGTATTCTTGTTTATGACCCAAAGTTTAAATGGGTAAGATAAGATAATCCTTTGTCCACACATAGGGAAATTTCATTGTTGCAACACAGGTAGATACAGAGGTAGATACAGAGGAAAATAACAGATCACTTATAGGAAGTTTAAAAAAAACTCAATAGAAGAACTCTTATAAATAAAAACTCCTATAGACAAAACCTCCCATTTCCTAACAAGGGATAGAGGGGGAAAAATGTATAAAATAAAAACAGCTAGCTTAAGATAAGATAATACTAATAATAATGGAAAAATAAACTCTTCTCATCTGATGGAAGACAAAAATAAAACCTTTTTTCTGGTCTCTTTTTGCCCTTGCTGTACTTAATGGTTCGTGTCCAAGCCCGTCTTCCTCAACGCTGCCCTTGATTTGATTGACAGCGGTGCAGGGACGAGCAGTGACCTCCGGCTCTGCTGACACCACAGCTTCTGAAGAGGGCTGCGAGACGTGACTCCACATCTCCAAGTTCAGCCGCGCCTTCACCTGGACTTGGAACTAAGGACACTGCGGTACAGAGACCGATACTTATTAGCCGGGAAAAACACAACTCGACAACAAAAAGTTAAGAGTCGACCCCTTTTATTCCCTGGAGACACAGTATGCACAACACGATCCAGAATCAGTGTTTTTTAAAAGCATCTTCATCATATTTTTTACAGAACAATATCTACAATGTATACATAATCACAGTTTGTTTATTCCACATAACAGAAGGGGGAGAATCATCGCACAGAAGAGTGATCATACGAATAATTTAATGCCACAATTATTGTACAAAACAAACGGGTGATTCTTAGTAAAATATTATGGAGATCAATTGATTCAGCTGGAGCCTTCTTTGTGTTGTTCTAAGCCTGGATAAATATAAGGAAACGAACAAATGCCACCGCTCAAACCCTGTGTAGCGAATCTTTCTAGTTGTGCTAATGATTTCTGTATCTTTTACTGAGGCACCAGCACAAACGTAACACACAGATCACATTCATTGACAAAACAAGCAGCTGCTGCTCAAAGGGTCGGAAACAAACCGAATCAAACATCATTAAGTAGTATTTTTTTTTTTATAATAATAGCATCAAAATGATTTGCGCTTTAGGATGAGAAAGTTGTGACATGTTTTCTAATAATCTTTATCGTCCTTCGCTCCTGACAATCTTTGGGTGAACACGACAAGAACAAGAGCTTTGTCTTAAAAACGCATTTGATCAGACACTTTTCCAGCTTCTGACCGATTTGAGGAAAGATTGATCAAATATGTGCCACCCAAAGTAACTAAAGTAGTGATAAATTGTGTTAATTTTGCTGTTGACATTACGCCTTGTCCATAAAGTTCACATTGCGTTTGACCAATTCTTGTGAATGTTTTAGGTCGATAGGAACTAAAATGTCAAACTTGTTTCGATACCAAGGAATAAGCTCAATACCAATTTAAATATCACAATAATAGAAAAAAGCTTTTATTTTTTTGAATTATTTTTAGACAATACTGTGATATTCAACAAAATAATAGCAACTTCTTTATCTTACCACACAGTTTTATCATTATATTATTGTTTTATTTGTCCCACAATGGAATTTCCCCATTGTGGGACAAATAAAGGCTTACCTTATCTTATTTTAGTTTTAAGCCAGTTCTGATCAAGCAGAAGATCATTCCATTTCTTTTTCAGTATCGCCACTTGCTGAAATGAGTATCTAGTTTGAATCACAACCGAAACACCCAGCCGCTGCACCACCTTCTTTAGGCGAGTGCTGTAGTAGCCGCGGTCAGTGCACATTTGAATGCACTGACAATACAGGTCCTGCTACATTAAGCATTCCACACTGTAGGTCGCCTCTAAGACCGATTAAAACTTTTATCTCTTCATTTCTACACGGCCCCCGTGGCGAAGGGAAGGAGACGGACCAGTAACTATTCGTGACCCGTAAAGCCAGCGTCAGATTGAGCTACAAAGAGTCCAGAGACTTATCTTCTCCGACAGCGGTTTCGATCACATCAAATGCTTACAGCTTACACATTCTAAACCAGGTTGCTCGTCATGCAGCTTCAACGCGCCAGGTGTTAGTACGTGCTTGTAGTTCAAAAGCTTTAAAAGTCTTAAGGTCGATTTGGAGAATGTCCACGAGCCCCGGCAGCCGAAACCTCCACCCAAACCCCCCCAGAGTGCACACATGCTTTGTAGCCATGGACGACACAACAGTCACAGTCATAAAACCACGTCATCTTCTGGCACACACAAAAATATGAAAATAAAATTGTAATCTAATAAAATGGGGAGCAGAATTGCACTTTGTCCCTGGATAGATTTCCGTCTCTCTGGGCTTTCCTGAGCTACAGCTACAAACCCTTCTGACTCTGGTTTTCGATGGACTTCGTTGAACAACAGAAAAAAACATCAAAAGGAATATTGTTTGTAGGTATTGACACACACAGTGCAAGAGGAGCCAAGACAACATCAACTCTCACCGCTCTCACAAACCCTTTGGCACGTTGTTAAAGCCCATAAGCATTTGTTTATAGACGAGGGCTCGGGTTTAAACTCCAAGCGCAGCCAATCAGAGCGCCGCTTACTTCTGTGTTGACGAGATCAAATACTTCATTATTAGATGCAGACAGCGCGCAACGGTCTTATTTTTGTCACAAGTAGTCTTTGGGGAAAATACAAAATTTACTCAACAAAAAACAAACAAAAAAACAAACAAACAGTTGGATAAAAAGTAACATTGTTTCAGTAGTTCAGAATCAATTTAGTTTTCTACAATTCAGCCAAACTAGTTGCAAGACAACAGATGGTATTGAGTGAGATTTTATCTTGCAACCATCTAAATACATAAATTATATTCCCTTTTGTTCTACAAGCATAACATTTTAGGTAATTGTCAATTTTGTAAACATAAATTGGTGTAAAAATAAAAATAACTTGGAGTTTTGGACGTATACATTATTGAATGTCTATTGATTCAGAGGTGAAAAATCGTGGCTTTTAACATTCATTTTCTTTCGTATCAATGGTAAGTCCTCAAACTGTTGACTATAAAACAGTAAGAATTCTATCCATGGGTTTGTTTCCTGTTTGAAGTAACATTGAGGACTTTTCACCATCCAAAAGACAGCATACTTTGTTTTAAATTGTTAATTTCAATGGAAATGGTCCACATTTTTCATCATTCTGAAACCCATGGGAAAATTACACGAGCTTCTATTTGTATTGAAGTTACCACTGAAATAAACTACATTTTCACATTCTCATTGAAATGCAGTTGTATTTGTGAGCAATGGGAGTAAAACAGAAAAGCAGCAAAACTATTCAAATCAGCAAGAGACGACTGAAATAAAAGAATGATCATCAACATTTAAAAAATAAAAATCATCTTAGTTACAAAGAATAATAAATTAACATTCACCTTTTATACACGTCCCCATCCTTCAGCTTTGCACACATTCATAAACTTCTTCAGGACTTGGCTTCACTCAACTTTGCAGGTGCTTTTTCCCCCTTTCTTGCTTGGTCCTTTAAGTGCTGCACAAATAAAAAAGGAGAAGAATGATGCGGGTGGCGCGTAAAAGCCACAAATGCGTTTCATCTCTACGGATACGGAGTGTGGCGAGATAAAAAGCAAGAATACATTTGGTTTGTTGGCAGGTGGACTTTGGGGAAAAGAGGTAGCGGGAACTTTGCAAGAGCCGTCGTCTTTTGTCACGTTCCCAGGTAGATTCCGCTGTACATTCAACATGGAGGAAGGCAATTTCTGAAGATGATTTTTGCAAGACTCTGCACACAGACTAGACATGAGCCACAGGAAGAATATTTCATTTTCACAGATGGCAGTTCAAGTATGCCCAGAATCAAAAAGACAAGCTACTGGCACTTCCAAATCTCTAATTGATTTCTCCAAATACAGAGTGCAGGAAAACGTTTTAAATTGGACATGGTTTGAATTCCCTTAAATGTTTCGAGGTTCTTGACTCCGTTTTACTTCCGTCTCGCGTTGTCGTCTGGATCTCGCCGTTGCTTGATGAGCCTCTCGATCTCTCCTCCCAGCGTCTGCAGATTCTCCTGAAGCGCAAGGAAAAGAGAGATTTATGCAAAACATTGAGGTGGAGTTGGTTCCTGCACTTTGCATCTCATTTGTCAATTAGTTGTCAATAAACTGGAGGGGTTATGAAAGCAGCCAAGTCTTAATTTAGGCTTGTTGATTCACTGTCATTAATTAATACTTCCCGTTTACCGTCAATCACTTTCAGATCCAGAAAGAAGACTCTGGCAGAAAACACTCCCACGCTACGTTTTATTTCATAAAAGAGGTCGTAGGCCGACTTCAAGTTTGGTTTTAAGAATTTAAACGGATGAAAAAAAAATAAAAAAAAATCAGATAAATCAACAGAAGTCATAGGTGTAGCTAAAAGACAATAAACTATTAGTAATTTAACATTTTTTTCTGACAAATTGTGTTCCAAATTCAGTTTTATTTTGAACAGTTTTTATAAGCAGACATTTTCTCCTCTGCAGATAATCAGAGACTACACTTATTTACACCTATGGAGATAATTGTAGCCTTTGTGATTGGCTTAAATACATAAACAGTAAATATTAAGCTATGGAGTACACGGATGATACTCAAGAAAAACATTACTACAAAACAATATTACCTTCAAAGTACATGGTAGTGGGCCAAGAAATGACTCAAGAGTGAAACAGTATTTGGGGAAACAACAGCTGGAGTAAGAGCAACTGGATGTCACGTCTGATTTGAAGTAAACGTAACTTGAAGGACAGAATATTCATCATATTGTCAACATATAAAGCTTTCCTCGCAGTGAAGAGTAAACCTAAACCTTTACGTTTGTAACCAAGTGCTGCCCACGTCTACAAGAGCAGATGCTACAGGAGTGGATTATGTTCCTTCTGCGTCAACAGTCAATTTCAATTGTTTTTCTCTCTAAAATGTCATGGAGCCCAGTGTCATGGCAGCTGTCAGATTAAAGACAGACATCACGTTGACTCGATGGATTCTCAGTTGAAATATTTGAGAAAGACGGCTTCAAAATCCTTAGAACTCGCCACATATTTGTCATTTCCTCCCATGGCACGTATCGCTATAGCAAACACGCTGCCATACATTAGCGACATTAGCGAGGGACTGTTTT
Organism: Eucyclogobius newberryi; assembly: GCF_026437365.1. Taxonomy (NCBI): domain Eukaryota; kingdom Metazoa; phylum Chordata; class Actinopteri; order Gobiiformes; family Gobiidae; genus Eucyclogobius; species Eucyclogobius newberryi. Next base: position 15,338,672 of record NW_027315835.1, read on the forward strand.
TGCGCTGGCATTCAGTCTCATTAGAGCCGCCGAGGGAATGCCAGCGATGTGGGAGGAGAGGGACAAGAAAGTAAAGTCAAAAGAATTGAAAAGAAATGATGTGGGAGGCTAAAGACGCACCTGGGACATCACTTTTCCTTTTGAGGAATGAGTGCGTATTTTTGGCTTCGAGTAGTGTACAGGAACTCGTGTGATTGAAATGTGCATGTGTTAGTCATAGAGTGCACTTTCTCTGGTCCAGTAAGTGCATGTAATGGTCCACAGCTGCCCAGTGGCTCATTGGTCACTGGCATGCAGCTCGCACTACTGCAAAAAATTACATCCACGCAATGAAAATATGGATTTGTTTCAGATTACGACACCCAGCTCAATTTGGTCTCATTTTGCATTTAGATTCTCAAATATGTATATTTCCGCACGCGTTTTCATAAACAAATATACAAATATATACGAATATACAAATGTAGTGATGGTTTCTGCATTTGAAAGCAAAACTGATATGATCATTTTGGGTGTTTTTTATTGCGATTCCTTTGGCTATAATATTCTAGAGTATAGAATAAAGTGCATTTATCTGCATGGATCAAATCATCATCAAATCAATTTATTTTTGTAAGGCCCAAAATCACAACAACAGTTGCCTCTGAGGGCCACAGGGAGAAATGAATCAACAATGTCTGTGGTGGCGATGGAGTCAGACAATGTCTGTGGTGGCGAGGGACGATGTCCCAGGGTCCTCTGTCCTTAGACTCTCCTTCTCGGCCAGGAAAAACTACAAAAAAAACCTCTTTGGGAAAAAAGCGTAGAAACCTGGAGGAGTTCCAGTGAAGGAGAGATCCGACTCTCACAGACGGACAGACGGACACAAGGAGACTGGAGCTGGACCCACTCTTCAGGCAGAAGAGGGACCGTCTGAGTCGAGCTGGACCCACTCTTCAGGCAGATGAGGGACCGTCTGAGTCGAGCTGGACCCACTCTTCAGGCAGAAGAGGGACCGTCTGAGTCGAGCTGGACCCACTCAAGTGGAGAATGTTAAGAAGTGCACTTTTGACTTTTCATTGTCATGCGGGTGATACACATAATGCAGTAAGCAGGACTTCATCTAAAAGGTCTACAGCCCTAGTTCATTTGCCTCATAAACTTAAGTTTGATCAATCAATTAAAATCAACAAAATGACTAATTTTGAGGGCATTTTGAAGGAATTATATTCAAAACAGCAGAAAGGAGAAGGCATGGAGGGAGTTAACTTGAGATTTGGGAGAGAATTTAGAGTTTAATCTGCCTTTTTACTGATGAATACAAACATTTGTCGGTTTAAATGTGTAATTGGGTAATCTCTTGAAATCCTGTGGTCTTGTCAGAGCACTTTGGGTAAAAGTGCATGTTCAAATGTATAGTTACCCAATAGTTAGAGTGCTTTTACCACATTATGCACCTTTTAGTCGACTAATCAATGCACAAAGCATGATTTTAGCTGACCAAGATTTCTTTAGCTCCAGAATGAAAGTAGTTTACAACTTTAGATGATTGATTACACATTATTGACCACATTTGGGTACCATTTCCTCCATATTCATATAAAATATCTTGTAAAGATGACGGACCCCCTCTCCCTCCTGGATGAGTCACCCTCGCTGCCTTTGTTTCGAGTGTTTCAGGCTCTACAGACTTGCCCTCCATCTGCAAATGGATGTGTGTCACTCCTGGTCACATCTGCAGCCTGTTCGTCCATGGCAGTAAGATCTCTACTTTTGTATTTGTTTGTGTTTGTTTTTAAAAGATAAAGTAGGTTGTTTTTACCACCTAAACATGTCAAGGTAAAAACAACTTTGTCGTAAAAACGTTATGCATTTCATGAATGGAGTAGGCCCTTTCCTTCACCGTGGTTTTGGGGTCATGCTATTTGAGGGGTACAAGTATTATGAGGAAAAAAACATCACGATTTTCTAACTTTTATTCACAAGTACTTCACAAGAACGTCACCAAACAACAGTGAAATCTTGTCTAAGACCATTTATTCCTCAAGTTTGTGATCTACACTACGAAACTGAACCGTCTAACCGTACTTTATATAGCCTTTGCCACCAAAATAGTCACAATTATTATAATTTTTTTCGAAGGATTATATTGGGACGTAAATAGCCACGATCCCTTAACCTAATCATCTTGACATCCCAACTGTGGTTCTCGTTGGGTTTTTGGAGCCTTTTCCTGGCTGAGAACAAGGGTCTAACGCCTCGCTCAGCTCCGGCTGCCGTGTTGGAGCCGCGTTCTTGCAGAGGAAGGGTCACATTAGGACTGGAGCTCTGCAGGGCTGTTGCGGTCACGTGATAACTAATCATTCATCAATATAGGGAAAAGGATTGGGAGGGCTCCTGCGTCCGGCGAAATTTCAACCCAGCGGCACCTCCTCTTGCTACTCTTAATTATGCGGAATGCCTGGTGTGAGTGCGGTGGAGACAGATGCTCCGAACAGTTATCCATTTGTTTGTTTCCTGTGAATACAAGCCAATTTACTTGTCTTTTATTTGGTTTGTTAAATCAAGAATTGTGAACCCCAGTGAGGCAGGTTTAGTTCTAGTATTAGCATACTTAAAAACACAGAATATGGTTGTGACCTGTCAGCAATGTACAAATGCAATAATGGAGTAGGAAATGGTTTCTGTCACTCAAAACCGCACAGACAGCAGTAAGAATCTATAGATATAGCCCAAACCTTTTCAATGTCTTAAAGGGAATCTGAGGGGTTATTGACACATCTTTGGCTCGCCTGTTTGGAAAAGCTCACCTTAAGGGAGGGCGTGCAACAGATTCTTTATCATCTGTCAATTTTTCTAATCTAACTAAAAGTGTATTGGCGCTTTGTGGTTAGGGAGAGCTAAATATTGGCTTAAATAAAAGGATTAATTTCTCTTCTCTTGGATCCGTTTTGTGCTTTGTTACGCAGAGGAAGCATTCGATGTACCATTCGACCTATTGACATTTATCGCACAACAAATGTACCGTATTTTCCGTACTATAAAAGGGACACCGTCAATGAATTGTCTATTTTCGATCATTTTTCATAAGGAGCATTAAGGGAAACAAAACGTGAACCACCAGGTAAGTAAGCACAACCAGAATTAATCCATGTATAAGGTGCACTGGATTATAAGGCACGTCGTTTTGTGAGAAAAGTAAAGGCTTTTATAGTGAAAATATGGTAATCAGCTTTGATTTTTTTCTTCTTCTTTGGCCTTAAATTATACAATCTTAGTTTCCTTTTTTTACGTAGCTATTCTAAGGAGTTGCACTTCTTCTGACCCTTGGCAACTATAAAAAAAAAAAAGAAAGCTGTCTCCATGTTCGTTTTGCAATTGAAACTGTGCTAAGGCAACATTTCAGGTAGATGAACCATTAAATCCAATATTAAATCCTTTTACGGAACAATAAAAAATGTATAGATTTCTCGTGCAACTTTCAGCTTAGACATGCACCCATGGTCTCGCTCACCTTCAGAGTAATGTTCTTCAGCAGCGTGTCCTCCAGCACCGCCTGCAGCTTCCTGTTGATCTCCAGCGAGAGGTCGAGGGTCAGGCCGTGGTCCGCCGGGTGCGAGGTGTACAGGGACGCCATGATGCCCCCTCGGCGGCTCAGGTTGGCCTTGTTAATGTCCGACGCCTCTGACGACAGCGCTCCCGTCTCTTCCCTCAGCACGTAGCTCTGGATGATTCTGTGGGGAAAGAGGCGCGAGTCAAAAACACCTTTAAGGCAGAAGAATATGGTGTCATTTACGTCACCGGAGGGGAAAGAAAAAACACAAAACGATTCACAGGAGGGTTTTTTACTGAGGAATAAATGCATTTGGAGTGTGAAATGCGTCAATTGTAGGCCATATTGGACCCACGACAGTGACACAAAGCATCACCGAGATTTGAATAAGCCAGAAACGGATAATAAAACTTAGCACTTAGCTTAAAATATGACCAGAATACATTTCCATCTGAAGAAGGGAATAGTTTAGTCTGGTTGTTGTGAATCAGGATTTCAAGATTTTAAGGTTAATTGATAATATAGAACAATTGTAAAGACTGAAAAATTATAATCGTGAAATTCTTAGAAGAAAAATTATGTTTTTTGTGAATTAAATGTATAGAAAAGTGAAAGTTTTCCAACTAAATTGTCTTTTTTTTGTTCAATTAAAACAATTGACACAATAATTGTCAAGTGCTTTTTTCCCTTTCTTTTTAATCTTTCTCTTTATGTCAAATCATTCATTATTCAGAAAGTTTGATTTCATAAAGCAGGTCACATACTGAGGAGCGGTAATGTGAAAATGTTGGACATTATTGTCGTTTTGGTCATGATGTTAATAATGATCGTTAAATCGCGATGTTTATTCTCACAATAATCATTAGACTAACGTTTGACATCGTAACATCCCAAGTCGTGGAAAAGAGCTCATCTGACTGATCTCCTTTAAGTAAAAAACAACATCACATATCCGTCATCACAATTAAAATGTATTATCATTACTACCCACATTATTGGCTCTCTTTCACGAGAAGAAACAGAAAACAGATAAACACTGAGCTGCAGGTCAGTCTCAGAGGCGTCCATTTTGAAGTTGTTGGAAACATGATTGAAATGCATGTAGTTGGCTTGGATTTGAGCTGGTTTTGTAACAGTCATTGCAGGCAGTTTCCAGGAGTTTCCATACAACTCTATAAATGTCATAACAAACGGTATTTTCAGCTTGGGCTGTATAAACAACTAGATATTAAACCGATAAGGGTGGGACGAGACACAATTTCCAAAAGGCGATAGAAGATTGGGTCCACGGGAATGAGACGAGACTTCACTTTCACATTTTTAAATTCAGTTTACCTAATATTGTTGCCGACATTGTAACACTGTGATTTGGACCTACAGCTTCAAAAGAGATGCAACTCACCAGCGTTCAATCCAATCCAAATGGAACAAGGTAAAAACAAATCTTACAAGATAAATTTTCACATATGTGCATAATTTAGCGGCAATTTGATCTTGTCCCATCACTACTAAAACTGTTAGTTATTATTTAGCATTGATACTGGAAAAACAACAGAAATCATTTGTCAAAATTAGCATTCTATGTCTAAAAAAGTGTGTTCTTTATTATCATTGTAGCAACAAATTTGGAAATAATTGAGCTTTTGAAGCAAATGACTGAACAGAAGATATGCTGCTCACTGAATAAGTGATAAAAAAGGCGTGGCTTGGCGTGGATATGATGACGGTGGCACCAAGAATAATAATGTTTAATGTGTTTAAAATGGCACAACAAAATAAATACAAATAAAACACAAAGAAGCAAATTATTACAGCTATAGTGAAGTAGAAAAACATGCCAGTGACTTCTGATAAAATAATGATCAATTGTAACCAAGGATTATAATGCCATGCAATATAAGAAAAAAAAAATACATACAAAAATATGTAATATAAATTTATCTAAAAATGTTGAAGCCATGTTTATATTTGAACCATTTATCAGAAGTCAAATCGCATTAAGCATCATTTACTCCTAATTCTACAACTACAATAATTAAGTACTAAATAAACACAGCTAATTAATGCAAGAAAAACAAACATTTATAAAAAGGCACACAAGCCAGAAGCAGCAGCAGCAGCGTGTGGCCACGCCCTCGCATGCGTCCATACAGCGAGCACAGACACAAATATGAGACTTACCTCTAACTAGACTTTACATTAGGGCCAAATTTGGACCTCATTTCCATTTGCGATAGTGTTTGAAATAAACAAAATGACAGAAATTAAAAGACATAGCGAGATGAAGATGTGGTGGAAAGCGTGCGCAGGGAAGCACCGCGATGAAGAATAAAGTAAAAGCCTCAAGATAAATAAGCAGCAGCTTCTGAGGTCAAGAGAATATATCGGCGTTTTAGACAGCGTTCAGTCAATCCTGAAATCTGGATTTGATATTTTGAATTATTTTGTTCAAGAGTAAACAATTTCATTCTTATTTCAAATCTCAATAGCACTAAAGCATGTGGAGCTGCAATTAATCAAGCTTAATCATGATAATAAATATTGCTCTGAACCATTACATGTAACTAATAAATTATAATAAGTACATTCTAACCAATTTAGTTTGATTGTGATTTCATTTATGACAAAAACATTTGCCCAACCCAATGTTTGATTTTCTGGATCAAAAATGTAAAATCAAATACTATCCTGAAAATAAAATGGTGTAGTGTTATCTTGAAGAGGGAGTCTTTAGTCTACTTTCTATAGATTGATCGAACAAGAAAAGAGACGATTTGGCAGGCTCAGAACAAAGATCCATCCCATTATCTTCCACATTCAGCAGGTGCACATGCTCAGCGGCCGACAACAAAACCTTCTCGGCCGCGGTCCGCAGTTATCGCTGATTACATCCTGAACGCGCTCAAAGGCTGCTCCCTGCATAAAAAAAAAACGCCCTCGGACCACTTCCTGCATTGTCCGGATTGTGCTCGGCTTTCATTTGAATTCAGCTCACAGAGAAAGGCCATTTAGGCTGGTGATAATAACCAGGTGTTGAGGTTGAAGGACAGATCGTGCCCTTGAAGAAAGCAGAGGTCCATCTTAAGCCGGAGAATTTACCGTATTGCGCAAAGGTTTGGGGTGTTTTACAGATACACCATTTATGAAAACTTTTTGGTGTAATGTTATGACAAATGATTTCGCATTACTTTTAGTGGATTTATTACATTTTATGGATCCGTCTCTATGAAAAGAACAACACATCTTTGAATTGAATTTAAGTCCAGGTATTAGCTTCTCAATGCTTCAACTTCTTTTGTACCGTATTTTTCGCACCTTTTTTCATGGTTTTGGCCGGGGTGCGACTTATACTTATGGGAGTGTCTGCAGAGCCGCGGCCGAAAAAGCCATGTTATTTTTGTGCCGGCCGCGCGCCGCGGCTCCTGAAACTGCGCCGCTATTTGACCGTGTTTTAGCGCCGTTTTAGACTGCGCCGGGTTACGGTTAAGGTTAGGGTTAGGGTTAAAGTTAGGGTTAGGGTTAAGGTTAGCCATGAGGCTATAACGGGCTATAAGGGAAATGCCGCGGTCCCTGAAACTGTGGCTCTCCAGCCACGGCCTATATTTATACTTATATACTTATACTCCGGAGCGACTCATGCGATATTATTTGTTATTTTCACACTTGCAACCTTATTTCACACTCCTTATACTTCGGAAAATAAGGTATTTTTGTGTGTGTGTTTTTTTATTGTTCATGCCAATAACTTTTACTGTAATAACTTCAGTTACAGAAAGGCGTACAATTTCTACAGATAACGACAAAACGAAAACTTTCCACCTCACATGAATCGTTATCAAAGTCCCTCTAAACTTGTGCTTCCACATTTCTGACTCTATTTCCTCCATCTGCTTGAGGCTCACGCAGTTATCTTGTCGGTGTTCACCAGGGCGTCCTAGAGGGATTGGGAGAAAAAGGCAAAAAGGACACGATTCACATCCATCGAGCAACACCCCCTGCCTCGCTGAGATTTTTATACGGCTAAATTTAGCTGCACAACCGTGGGATTCGCCCTCAATTCTAACTTCTGAATGTAGGCTGAGGCCGATAAGAGCCGACGCTGGAACTGCAAAACGTGCGGAAGGAAGAGACATCCAGGATTTTACTTGGAGCAGAGGTTTTGCGATGGATTTAAGTCTTACTCACTGCGCGGCGCAAACACGGGTGGCTCGAATCTGTATTTGGAGTCAACCCGCATGCTCAGAATGCATTCCGAGCACACGGCAAAGATCGCACAGGAAGGTGAGACGCGATGATGCCAGTCCTAACGCCCTTCATTCACTCCCCCGTCAGCTCGGAATTGCCGAAACATAATTAACAATCCATAGCGGATCTCTAGTGCCCCGGATCCACTCAACTATTAATAGCTCTGACAGAAGTTTGTCACAAATTACTGTATCATTAGAAGTCTGGAGATGAGAGGCGGAGATGGGGTGAGGTACTGCGGCTAAACAAAAAGGTGTCAAAGCAAATATGCACAGTCAAGGTCGAACGGTAAGCACCTTTTAATTCCTAATGGCCTGGCTCCTTTGTATGCGACAAAAGAAACCGCAAAGACAGAAATAGGACTGCACTACGAGAAGATTTGAGCTGTAGATGGTGGAATAAACACTCATTACAGATACAAACAAGTCTTTTAAGTGTTACATTATCTTATTTATTTATCGCAGATTATGTTTTATTTATTTATCGCAGATTATGTTTTATGTATTAGCAATATCGTACATTTTGAATAGTTCTATTTTGTGTGTCAGTGCCGTGGCATAAATTGGTTTCTATATAATCGTTTTATTGTCAGCATTTTCTTCAGCAATATACATTTGTGACAGGCCTAGATAGAGAGCAATGTATAATCATTTGTTTATATGATAATGTATGACAACAGAGTCTGGCTGGACTTTTAAAACTAATTAAAAAAGGAAAAAGAAATTCCCATTATTTATCATTAACTTGGGAAGCTTCATTACAAGCCTGATTTAAAAAGTGTGTGTAATAATGTGAAATTACTTGCTATAAATGAGTCCTGCAGTTACAAACGACTAATATCCTTTTAAAAGTCACTCAATTATCTTGCATGTTGATGAGCTTCGTTAGGAGAGACAATGTAATTGCGCTGAACTTTTAGTGGTAGATTAAACGAGCCTACGATTCAAACTGGATTTCCTTTCGTTGTTGTTTGCCCAGTTTGGTGCCACTCACTTTGTTTTCTTGCGGATCTCCTCCACCAGCTGCTTGATGTGGTCTTCCATGAACTCGATCTTCTCCTGTTTTCGGGCCAAGGCCTTTTGCAGCCGGACGATACGCTCCACCAGCACCGCCTTGTCCACCTCCGGGAAGCTGTCCATGACCACCGCAGACGGGCCCGTCCGACTCTCGGGCGAGGGCTCGTCGACACCGCCACCGTGCCGTACATTCAAGGAGCCTTAGGGGGAAAAAATATGATAAATCATTAATAAGCTTTATTTTAAAAGATTTAGACAATACAGAATGTTGGAAATTATATTGAAAAGGTGAAAAAAAACATGAAAATGGGGTTACCGTTATGATGATTGATACCTGAAGAACTGGAGCGACTGCCCATGCTGCTGGCGTCTCGATCGCAGCCTCCATTTTCAACTTGTTCTAATCTTTTATGAGCTGAAACACATCAAAAAGATAGAAAATTTTGAAATGTGTACGTTTTTAGGTCGATATGAGCTACAATAAAATATCCATAAGGTAAACTACCAGAACATCATTTCCTTTTTAAAGTGATAGCCAAAATACTCCAACTGTTCAGAGGACAGTAGCTTTATTTTGCATATATTTTGTGAAGTCAGACCGACCTAAACTGCAGCCATCTGTCAGTATAAATAAATCGTTTTTAAAATAAGCACATTCTGTAGGACTTCCAGCAGTAATTAATGATGCCGCAAAGAAGGCCGAAAAAGTCAGAGCTATGCATAAATGATGATTAGTCTGAAGTCACTGGAATGCACATTTGAATAACTGAGCCAGGAGTGCGGCTTCACATTATTATTAGTGGCTTGTCAAATTATCGCTTGATAAACGACCGGGCAACCCCCATGGAAATCGTCCCGTCAGTCCAACATGTCATACTGTACGAGGAGTCTTCCAGTTATTGTCGGGTTTAAGAGGGTCTCGTGGCATTCCATTGGCCAATTGGCAAGTTAAATGAATAAGTAGATTTATTGTGACGTAGTCAGCAATGTCACAATATCACATTTTAAATCGTTTTGAGAGGAAACGTCCACATTTTACAGTTATTTGTGCCCAATACAAACGTAATCCTTCATTCACTTTCCTTCTTGCTGTCTGATAACCATTCCTCTAGTATGTGAGGAGCTTTATCAATCAAACTTACTAAATTATTACTGATTACTTATCGATTTAGATTGCATTGAGGCATTTTTTTTCTTTTAAAATTCTCATCTTTTTTCATCTCTTACAAATCTCTTCATCTTACTTACAAATCAAGATCAGCTATTCTGATCAAACAAAACAGCATCATATCATTGAATATAAAAAGCATTTACTAGAAAATCACTTCTCAAATTAACATTTGAGAAGTGCAAATTGTTTAGATAATCTTCCTATCTCTACTTCATCTACTCAAATGAATAATAATGACAATATGCAAAATTTGAACATTGAAATGAAAAAACAAAAAAATATGTTGTAAACCTTCAAGTAAGAGGTATAAAGATAATTTCTTTGCAGTTTTGTGGGTAATTATAATTCTTTAAAAGACATGTTTAAGCACATTTCTGTTAGATTTACATAATATTGTCTAAATATTGTTATCAGGGCAGTAAAAAAAAAAAAAAAAAAAAAGATAAAGTTTTGTCATCATCGCCCTCCCTCAAGAGGAACTACACAGTCCACCGAGTAGATGCAAAATGCTCTCTCAGTGCGTTTCCGCTGCATAATCACTGAATCCCCAAATGTGGCAGCATTAAGCCTCTAATGACACGACCGTCTGCCGCGCCGAGAGAAAACTGTAAAGTGCCACAAACGCTGGCTGCGACGGCTAACCTAGCGTGAGTTGTTTCGTCAGGTCCTTGATGTTGGCGGCTTGTTTCCTTTTCTGCGTCAGGAGCTCGTCTCTCAGCTCGTCCACTTTGGTTTGGAGCTGGGACATTTCTTTCTGCAGAGCGGCCCTCTCCTGCTCCAGGGCCTGCACCTCCTGTTGTCTCGAAACCTGCTCCTGCTTCAGATGTCGAGACTAAATGTGTAAAAAAAAAAAAAAAAAAAAAAGATAAAAACAGTCATTTGTTAAAAGTCGAGGTTTCAATTGCAGTTTTAGGCGCCGTTAAGGATTTTAACAAATGCATGATGAATCAGACTGCATATTAATTGGTTTCCAGGTTGCCATGATACCAATTATTGCACATTTGTCAGTAAATTGATGCTCTCATAGCAACTGCAGGTGGCCCTTACTTTAACTGCCACGTGTGTATTCAAAAATGTAAATGTGGCCTGTTTATCAATGCACTTCAGGTTTCAGCCTCAGAGAATCAAATAATACAATCTTCAAGTGCAGAACGCTACAGCTCTTTCTTGACTGAAGTACCCTTTTCATTTTACTGTCAGTGAACAAGTCGCACTGTGATTGGTCACATTTCTGGCTAGCTTATACACTGGAAATGGTTAGGTTTAAAGTGTGTATTTAAAAGTAGAAATACCAAACAAAGGCATTGTCTGCAAGTGTGAAGGAGAAAAACTGATTGGATTAGACATTATTTGGAAGTTTTTTCAGTGCATTATGACGATGTTGGGAAGTAACAAAATACGTCTGGGATACTAATTTTGAGCTAGTCTTTCACTCTGTGGTTTTAAGGATACTTTATTTTTTAAATCAGAGAAATGTGGTACAATTTTCGCAAGGGCGCATGTAATAATAAAAATAATAATACACGCAATTTATTTATGTGTTATCACGTTGTGCCATTATTATTATTTTTCATTAATTGTATTATCATTATCATCATTAGTCTATCTGATCGTGTTTCATGTGTTTCAATGTATTTTCAATATTCAGAATACTCTTATTGGACCATGTAACAGAATACATTAAAACATACACTTTAAAGCAAGTATTCAATATTCTGTAACTAAATACATTTTCACAGTATTCTTCTCAACACTGAGTATAATCCTCCCGTATAAAGCATTGTTACTGTCACTACATTCTGCATGTTTCTGTTGGACTGACCTTCTCCTCCAGTTGGCGGCTGGTCTCGTCCTGCAGACACTGGAGCTGCGTGTGGGCACTGCTGAGCGAGTCCAGCTGGGCCTGCAGAGTGTTGCTCTCCGACTGGAGCTGGGCGTTTTTGCTGCTCAGTTTCTCGGTGAAGCCCAGCAGCTCGGCCTCGCGCTCCCGACTGCCCGTGACGTCGAGCTGCAAGTCCGTCAGCTGGTTTGTCAAACTCTCCACTTCGTCACGGAGCCTGGTGATCTCCTCCTGATCACTGCAAACAAATAAGTCATAGGAAGTCACGTTTGATCAATGGATACAAAAACATTGAGCTTAGGATGAGAAATGTCTATCCATTTTGTCAATAGCTTCAGTCCTTGACCAGTCAGTATTAATTTATTTTTTGATTTTTTACAATCATTTATATTATGATCTTTTTTATGGACCATTAATCTGAACAGACATTGCAGATAAAAAATATTAGCAAGTATTCTATCCAGTTTCAGCTTTGCCTTTACTTGTTAGCACACTGATTTGTTAGGTTTTATGTCAGATACTATTGTGTACCTAATTTCTTTGTATCCATGAGTGCGTTGGATTTTAAGTACTCGAGATACTTAAGTCTTGTACAGTGAAGTCTTATCTGGGTTGAACAAAACAACAACTTTGAAATAACGAGCTCAAAAACCTGGTGGTGATCAGCGGAAAACTTCACAAATGGTCCGCCAAGATGTAAAAAAAGACGGATCTCTTGCATATATTAATTTAGGTCGACACCAATCTCTTTTTGACCGGTGAAAATAGAAGGCGCTACAGTAAGAGTAGAAACGTTTCAGCGTGGGGCTTTCTGCAAACGACTGGCACAGTCCCACGCTCACAGGGACTCGCCTCCCTCGCTGCCCCTGTGCTATATCTGTCACTGGCCTATCTTTGAATCAGAGACGCAAGAAAAGGCACAAGGACTGCATTAAGTCCTGGCCTCTTAAAGAATTCATCCGAGAAAAATGACAGTTAAACGATGTTCAGTGTTAAAAAGGTAGTGGATGGAGGAGTGTTTGAACATATTTAGCCGTGTCCATGTCCCAAGATGCAAAGGGATTATGTTCAAACCAAATATTGATCAGTTTACAGTAGACAATTACAATACTAATTTAGTCATACAATTTTTTAATTTAGTTAATCACGTTTTAATTTATATTTACATTTAAATGTTATTCACATCCAAGTGTATTTAGTTTGCAAGACTACAAATGTTCTACAAAATGTATAAGCAGTTATTATGGTTATTATAGAGTATCCTGACAACATTCAGACCGTAATATGTCAAGCCAACAGAAATGTGTTAATTAAACCTCAACTAGTATTTTTAAAAACTTTTTTTTTTTTTTTAAATCAGACAAACGTTAAATACAATTTTTTCTAACATTTTTACTATTAACAATATAACGGTACGAGATATTCAAATATATGCATAGCTTCAATACAACATTTCGATATAATGCCATTCTCTGTGTGAGGGTTACTTTGTTTAATGTTAAAGCGTCCACAAACAAGCAATGTAAAATAATGATTAAAGGAGAGTCCATATTCAGTATGAATAATTGTATGAAGTTTTTAAAAAGCAACAAGTCTCACAATAAATCTTCAAAAAAAAAAAAAGAAAACTAAACTATTCACAGCAATATGTGAATTGAACCTAAATTGTGGAAAACGTGGTACTTCATCTCCAACAAGCTTGTCCTGGTGCTCCTTGTTGATTTGTACTGATATGTGTGTGCGCTCTAATGCCAGGACAATCACGGCCGTCTTACCGTTGCTGCTGCTGCTCGAGTTTGGTGATCTCCTCCAGCTTGTCCATCTGACGCCCGATCTCGGCCTTTTGTCTGTTGATGATCTCTCTGTATTTGCTCAGCTCGTCTTCCCAGCGCGGTCGCTCATCCTCTAGACATTTTAACTAAAGAAGAAACAAGCCAAAAAATATATATATAATAACAAATCCAAATTGAACAATCTGAACTTGCCTCATTTGCCCAGAAAGCTTACCTTGGTTCGAAGCGTCTCCAGCTCATCCATGGATTCTTTGTAACCTTTCTTCAGATCGTCTAGTTCTTTTGCTTTTACTCTATGAACCTGTAAGAGCACATTTAATGGTTACTTTTAATACATTTAACTTGCTTCGGCAGAGAGAACTCAATTATGCATTATGTACATGTCACACTTACTAAAATAAACACAAACATGACCTTGTTTCGAAACTCAGCATGACAACCCCTTTAGGAGCAAATGGACAATCTTTGTTGCTCGAGCTTTAGTAATTGGAGCACGGACGTCATAAGAGCTAACATTCATTTCATTTGAACGACAACAACGGACCATTCAAAAATTGGCTACAGTTAATAATGGCAATCTTATCTCTTCTTGAGTAAAAGGGAAATGTGGTAGTAAACGGCAAATGAGCCAGAGAAAGAGGGAAATGGGTTTCTGGGTTTCTGGGAAAAGCACGTCTTCATATTGATCGCTTATTTTTGACACCTTGCTTCAACTTTAAAAAGGGGGCAGAACCAGAAAAACAGGTCTTTATGTCCAGGTCTCATACGTGTGATTATGTACCAGGACATAACGTGTTTTTGGGGTCAAACCATAAATGTTAACCATGACAAAAAAATCGTGCCTTATGATTACATATATTAAATACATGGCTCTATAATGTCAAATGTAGGGGCCGTTTTTGTGATCCTCACTTGTAATTGATCCGTTTGTTCTTGCTTGTGTTTCTCCAGCTCTCCTTTTGTCTCCCTTAGTTTGGCATCCAGTTCATTGGACCTAATCTCCTCCGACTCCTGCAAAAAGGAATGAAACATTAAATCAACTTGAACTGCGAGGTAACTGAAATCAATCGGAATGGTCATAACTGGCAAATCACAAAGGCTGGAATTATTTAGGCAGTGCAACAAGCAAAATGTATAAAATGACTATAAAAGGTGTTCTTAAAAGCATGTTTTTGTATTAGATTTAGCCGTTTCTGTCTCAGTGCGTGAAACCTCTGAATTAAATTTGTTTTCATCATGGTGAACATTTTATACCAAATTATATTCAGCGCAAACTGACAAATCAGGCCATGGTCTGTGCTGGGAAACTCAGCTGGTGGAGTGTATTTTAAAGCAGAGTGAGAGATTAGAGATGGCTCTTTACCACCATCAAAAGGCACTTAGGAAAACTGCTTCCCCCCCTTTTTTTTTTTTTTTTTAAATATGATAAAAGATCCGATTCAAAAATAAAAAAGGTCAAAACAGAGTTATAATACATTTGGCATGAAGATGGTTAAACACACATAGAGCAGTGATGTGTAAGTGTGATAAACGCCACAAACCTGGTATGTTCGGATCATGTCCTGGCAGTTTTTACGAATCTGTTCAGTCTCTTCTTTTGCCTGAGCCAGTTTAGACGTCGTCTCTCTCAGTTTGTCTTTCGTTTCCTACACAAAAGATGCACAAATGCCCTTTTAAAACTCTGCGCACACGAGTCCAAACGGCACAGAACAAGTGTCCTTCAGCAACCTGCATTTGCTAGAAACATGATTTGTTATGCACAGAAATAGAAGCATCCTTAATGATTATTACCTTGCAGCAACATTTTTGTAACCATTTGCGCATACGGTTCATTCAGAACAGAATCACAAGACATCTAACCGTGATTTAAATGGAGTTGCAGTAAACAGGCCGTCTCTTTACAGGAACAACATGCATTTGTCTGCCATGTCTCAAAGGCTTGTTTACAAAAGCAACATTAGTAAATAATGGACAGCGTGTAGATTTTCCATTACCTTGTGTGCATCAGCTTCACTCTTCAGTTTATTTTGGGCCCATTTGACTTTGATTAGATGGGAGTTGATCTCTTCTTTTAATTTTTCCACTTCCCGAGAGAGTCTGTTGACCTCCCCTTCCTAAATACACGGAGCACAAAAGTACATCTGTAACATTCAGTGGACCAGAGAACTGCAAAACAACATTTAAATTCATAACGAATACACAATTCCAGGACCTCAGGGAATTGAAAGCTGTCAGTCATGTTACTTTACATGACAAACATTTTCATATTTACCCTGGTTTATAAACTTAAAGCTGTGCTTCTGTTGTCCCCCCAACCATGAGAATAAGACAAAATGTGGAAAATGTGGCGTTACACCACAAGCCTCAAAATACCGGATCGGACACGGTCAATGACCGACGGAAAAATCTGTTTTGACCGACTCAAAGATAAAGTCTCCGGACATACTGACCGACGTAAATTTTTCGCCGTAATATATTTTGAATTGGCAAAAACGGCGCGGTGAACATACCCACAGCAATTCCAATGCACAAACTGGGCGTGCTACACTACAGTCCACGATTATTGTTGTAGTTGTACTGCGGCGGAAGGCAGCGTAGCGCATGTGCGCCCTGAGAAAATCAGGACGCAACACGTCGGGGGCGTTTGAGCGTCGGACTATGGAAAGTCTAAAGGGAACGTCGGACTAAAGAGACTGACGGCGCTCGGCGTTAAAAAGTGCCGCTTTATTTTGTAAAAGCACCGTAAAATACACCACGATACGCCGAGTGTGATCACATTGGCTTTCCATATCGGACGCTTTGAACGCGCCACCAAAGCGGCCCAGAGGGAGAAGGAGGGAAAGAGAGAAGATACATGTAGTTCCAGAGCGTAATCTTACTTGTAAAGGCTTTTTTTCATTATTCACAAATCTGTTTGTTGTTGGCATGAGGAAAGTGACTTTCTCAAAGTTTCAAGCCCTTCTCCCGAGCGTTACCATGGAGCTCATCTCACTAATAAATTATATAATGCTTAAAAGAAGTTACAATGAGGGGCCAATAAGCATACTTTTATATTATTGAGTCCATTTGTGGCCATTTTATTTTTAAAATTAATATGATGTATTAAAGAGTGGTGAAGTTAATTGTTCAAAAAAAAACTTTTTTCTGATAATTGTGAATAATCGTAAAATAGTGATATTTCTCCTCATGATAATCATGACTAAAATGAATACTGTGACATCCTAGTAACGAAACAAACAAAAGTCACCCAAAAGCTAATAAGACGAGGAAATATGAGGAAGCGTATGTAGCACTTGGCTTCACTGTGACTGAGGTGGAGACGAGGAAAGACCACCATGTCCACTGTGTCAATGTTGGCAGAATCAGCATGAAGCCAAATAAATTACACATCAATAAAACACTTGTGACTGATTCAGAATTAGCCATTCTGAATGTTGACAGGGACGTAAAAATAATTATTTCAAGGCACCATAAATGAAAATGTAACAGGTGTTGTATTTTGAATTTGAGTCATCATTTACTGCCTCTTTTCCACTGGTTCTGACTTGGCTGTACTCGCATCGCGACACACGTACCTTGGCCTCATACATCTGCTGCAGCCGGCCCTTGTCCTGGGCCAGCTGGTTCCCTCTGAGCGCCTGTCGGTCCACCTCTTTAGTGGCTTCTCTCAGCCTCTTCTCTAGACTCTCTTTATCCCGTCTGAGATCCAGGGCCTCCTTCTCCCCTCGGACGTACTTCATCACCATCGCTTCCTTTTCCTGTCGGGCTTCATCGCACTTCTTGTTCATCTGAAGAAAACAGAAAATGATTGGGTTTTTAATTTCAAACAGATGCTACCAACATAAACAGCGCAAAAGCCTCAAAGCTTAATGCTGCTAAATAATATGAGCAAATCAATTAAAGAAATGTTTGTTAAAACCTTTGAGTAATTGTTGTCACTTTTTGTATCCAGTCATTTTTAAAAAAAGGAATGTGGCAGCATTGTGAATCACCATTTATTCAAACACTGTTTTGTATGTGGGCTACTACTGTGTTTGAATTTAAGAGCTCTGAGTTTAAGTCCTGGTTTGAATGCCAAAACATGGGGGAACAAAACAAATCCATTGCATCCTTCAATTCAATGTTGATTGTATTTCTTTATTTTAGATATTTGTTCAGATTTGTACATGTATGCACTGTTAATCTGAAGCAGTGCATCAGATAACATCTAATTAATTGACGCAACATTTCAATCAGGCACAACAGATTTGTACCAAGAAGCACTGGCACAAAAAGAAGGGCTTACAGTGACAAAGTCCACACACTTTTGTTCACTGAACGGTGAAATTAAAAATTGTGAGGTGTAACAAAACTGTCAAGAACAAAAGTAGACAATATGCTTTAGCCTGTGTGGAAACTGAGGCTGGGGAAAATGGGTTTGTCTGCAATATTCATTTACCGTGTGACTACATCTGCAATAACAACAGTTTAGAGTGCTGACTGTGCTTGACTGTGCAGTTATATATTTGCAGGAAATGTTTTGGTCATGCAAAACAAAATGCACTGCGTATCAGATTCAGATTTAAATAATTATTTTAAGCAAAGATTAGCGATCTTACATCATGATTACATCAAAATGCAAGTATTGAATTGAATCTTGGGGATGTTGGGTGAAATCAGACCATGTTATAAATAAGCTGCTTATGAAGGGACTCTGGTGTGCAGTGAGGTGCAACTTGTACCTGCTCCACTCTGTAGGCCATCTCCTTCTGCATTTGCTGAACGGAGGCTTTGGAGGCATGTTCCTGGTGTGCAAGCCTGTCTTTAGACTCTTTCAGCTCTCTAAGCAGCTCCTCCGCCCTTCCCTCCAACTACAGACACACACAAAGCAGACAGGGTGAGCAACTCGTCTGGCAACATTTCAGCCTTGACCACACCTGATTTATAAGCAACAACTACCGTTGAAACTTGGAGAGAAATTAAGTAATAAATTAATTGAGTGAAAATGGGAAGAACAGTATTATGTAGTAAAACAATGATGTTTTAGCCATCAAGTATCCACGCCCTCCCACAGCTTCTGGGACAGCGCAGAATTGGCACTTCACTGCTGTAAATGTGGCGTTTCAAGGAGAAGACGCACTCGCGTTACTTCTCGTCACTGTGGATCACTTTTAGCACTGCAGGTCCCTGACCGCCACACACAAACTGCTTTCTGCGCTGACTCGTACCTCTGTGTTTATGTTTCATTGTATTCAAAGCCCATGGGGTCAAAGCGGAAAGTAATGTGGCACAGGAAGTTACGAAAATAAAAGCAAAACCTTATAAATGTACCTTAACAAGGAGAGACGAGTACAAAAGGAACCAGGACAGAATTGCGGGGGGACCAAAGAGGGACAGTGGGGAGACAGGAGGAGGGACAGAGGAGGGACAGAGGGGAGACAGAGGCAAACATGTGTGAGGGGCACAGAGGCAGGCTGGCCCACTCCTCTGCTGTGCTCTTGTATTTGGAGATTAACCACGTGTTGGCACTGAGCTTTTTTCTGTTGCTCAGACACGTCTGTCACAGGTAATGTGCGCACATTTCTCATGTCATGCGCCCACCTTGACATGGTTCTGCACCCCTCCCAGAAAGGGGCGGACCCCAAAATTTGAGAAGCACTGCTGTAGCCCATAGCACAAAGATGGCACTCCAATGCAAATTAACAGAGCAAAACCTGCTTTTTGTTTTGTTTTTTTGCTAAAAGGGAATATAAAGTCATCAGATAAGAGTTTAACATTTGAATAAAACCAGTCTTTGATTCGCATCCATACGTGAAATGTCATTTATCAGTTCTGGCTGTCCTTTTCATAGGGTCACTTTTCAGCTTAGGCACTGATTAGCTGGGACAAACAGTGAAGCCTCCAGATTTAATTAGGTTTCACCATGGCTGGTGTTTTTCCACACACAATATGCTCTCTATCAATGCAGATTTAACTAAATGATAACATTGGACGTATGAGATGAAAGAGATTCATTTCAGAGATAATATATTTTTAGCTCTCACATCAACTTAAGTCAGCACACGGAAGCACAACGTCATTACAATAATAAACTACATCATGACCCTTTCTAATCTTTGTTAAACAGTAACGCTACCATCACAATTTTAGTTTGATTTCTCGAAGTGGAGCATGTTTTTACCTTGTTAATTGTAGCCATGTGTAGCTTTTCTGTCTCAGACCTTTTTTTCAGCTCTTCTCTCATGGTGTCCTTCTCCGAACAGATGCCCAAGATCAGCTCCTGGTGCCGCTTGTTCTCCTCTAACAACCTAAGCATCCAAGAGACGCACAACACCACTTTCAATTCATTTCACAGGCTCAGGATTGCTGGCAATTTGACAACTCAAGATTTCCTTATTTCCCCCCTTCTGAATAGGCCCATTGTTTTTAGCCAGCCCAAATAGACAAACTTGAAATAATGCTTTTTTTTTCCACTCTGAAATGAAAGATTTAGACATGGAAACTCCACTATTTTTACATATGGAATTAATGTTGCTGTACCTCTGAATCGCCTTTTCCTGTTGTGCATACTTATATTGCACACACTTCTCAAAGGCATCCATGCAGTCCTCCTGCTCTGTGGACAGTCCATTGACGGAGGGGTTTTCCTTCATTCCATTGAAACGTTCATGTTCAGATTTTTGACACGATAAAAGCTCGGACTCAAGTTCATCCAAAAGTGACTCTTGTGAAAGCGAATGCTGAATCTGGGAAATCAGGTTCCGGCTGCAGTCTGTGTCATAAGGGCTAGACAAAATGTGAGAAGGTGCAGGAGTTGTGGCACTGATTTGAGGACTTGATGCAGGAGAGGAAACATTAGTGTCAGAGTCGGGGGTAGATGGGCCATTAGAGATTCCAGATGTTGTCAAGTCAGTGGGCGAGTTGATAGAAGAGCTTTGTTGAGAAGATGAAGCACAGTAAACCGATTCTTGATTTTCCACAGCAGAAGGAGCAACTGCGACTAGGCTTTCTGCGGTAATAATGGGATAATCACAGATATTTTCAGTCAATGAGGTTTCATTTGTGCCCTCAAGAACAGCAGGAGGGTTTTCTTCACTATCTCCTATTGTACCGACAGGGGGAATCAAAGCAGAATTGTTGAAAGATTTATCATTCTCTGTAGAAGATACACTTGTATAGTCAACTCCATCAAGAACTTTGTCGGTCTCCTGGTCCAGACATTCAGAGGGTGTCTCACTAACTGTGTCTGTCTTAGTTAAAACAGCGTCTCCTTCATCTTTCATTTGACTGCACTGTTCAACTTCAATTGTAGGATTAAGAGGCTCCTCATAGTCAGCCTTGGCCGTGCCGTTGTGTGGCACTTCTTCACAAACCGCTTCAGCCTCTGACACATCCATCATGTGTAGATCGAATGGAGGCTAAACCAGGCTCCTCCCTGGGCCCGCCTACTCCTCAAGTCTGGGGAAAAAGAAAAAAATAATTCACCTTGAGCGTGAAGATAATTTAAAACCTAGCTTTATTGTTTTGGCTGTAGTGGAAGGTCTAATTATATCTGTACATTTGAGCCAGTGTGATAAAAGGAAACACATCTTCTTGTGGATAAAGGTTTCTCCAATGTCTTGAGGAGAATGTATAGCTACAATGAGAGGTGTGGTACTTTCAGATGTCGTCATTCCTTAGGTGTGTGGTCTAATAGTACAGTAATGACAACACTCTCGGAAATAATGTATTATGCAGACATTATATCTGATCAGAGTTGATGGAATTAATCTGTACAGTTTCAATTTAATCAGAAACGTATAGAGAAATCATAGCTTTGCATAGTTTTGTTTGGCCATGTTCAAAAATATCAGCGTGACAACAATATAAACACAACATTTGGCTTTAACCATAATGAACCAACCCAGAAGCAACATGTCGGTCTCCTCCCTGATTACACAAATCATGGAGGTGGGTGACAGGTGTATAGCCAATATAAAGCTTGTATAGGCACGTAGTAGTTCAGATGAGAGTAAACATACGATCTAATTGAATTGATCAAATGGCGGTCGTGAGGACGGGAAATTCAATAACGCTCAGACTCATTTTCAGCGTAAAGTGTTAGTCTTTAAGGAAATGATGCCTTTAACAAACTATTCTGCAATTGACAACGACGAAATATAATGAGCAAATGTGCAATACACTGAATACACACAATATCGTGACATCAAATTATTTCCACAGTCTAATTCCTTGTGTTATGCACGGAATGCTGTTTTATTAGCGAGTCAAGCTAGCGAGTGTGAGTGGTGCTTCTCCATAGCCATAACAGTTAGCAGTAGCATCTGTTACCGATGGAAACATATTTCTAATACTGTTGAAATTGTACTCACCAAATGCATTGAATTCATGACTGGTTTAATGTCAACCGAGGCCACAGTGAACTTTGAGCTTGAAGTAAAGCCAGATGATAGTCCCGACAAGGCACTCTGATAGAAGGATATGACACATCAACAAATATGGCCACGGCGAGACGGCGACGGTTGATACTGACCAATAAAAGAGCAGGAAAAAGTCACGTGTCTAGCGTCGTAAAAACATGGATCATACAGGTAGGAGGCAAGGAGATAACAACTTGTGCCAAAAGACTAAATTAATAATCATTAACACAATGATATTGAAAATAAATAAAATTACTTTGAGCATTGACTTTTATTGTTAATAACGTTTTAACTAACAAAATATACGCAATATTATTAAATCAACATTTATATTTCTGTATAATGTATTTTCAATTGTAATATGTGTGGTTTTATGAGGCCCCTAGCTTCGGAAATAACTCATGGCGATCCAGAATAGAATAAAATAAAATACAACTAATCAAATAATGACAAAAACAAACAAAACAGCTCACCCATGATTGAACTAATTAACTGTAAATAAGTAAATGTAACAATAAGCGCGTTCGGAATAAGCAAAAACTGCACAGATCCGATCGGTGTCGACCAGCGTTACAATTTCCGGTTGAATCCTATTTGTCTGCACGAGCTGCTGGGTGTTTCTTCTACGCTCTGATTGGACACGTCAACTTTGGTCGAGTATCCAGACGAGCCACAACTAAACACCAACGTGCCTGTGTCGCAGTGTACACTACGTCAATCCAGTCCTGATCAAGTCACTAGATAATAATAATAATAATAATAACAACGATGACAACAACAATCACCACATAACACAATCAAGTGCCAAGCAAACAAACAAAACACCTAAAACATAACACAACATGACACAATATTCTGAAATTGTAATAAGAGAGTATAGAATTAAAAAATCTAATTTGCCTGTATAGCAAAACGTTTACGCTCCAACGCAAGCCTCACTACGCATGCGCTTGACATCAGACCCCGCCATTGATTACACCTGCCTCAAGGTAATAATCCTCTAACCGAAATTATGATATCAAACTATTAAAAACCACGATGGTTATTGATGATGCGAATACGTCGACAACACGCTTAATAATGATTTGCAAAAATAGATATGTTTAAAGTTTCAGTGTATAAAGTCTTTTCATTAATTAGCGTTAGCATTAGCATAACAATGTTATGTTGGCGAGTTTGTTCAATTTATTCCACCTGAGGTTTATCTGCAGCGTTTTTGTGTTGTATTGTATCGTTTATTCTGCTTCTAGCAACGAACTGCGTACGTTACGCTGTTGAGATCATGCACTTCAATTTCTCACCCAACTTGGTTCGGCCAAACCTGCCTCTGAGGAAGCCTTCCTCGGGCCCCGTGCATCCACCATGTGCTGCGCCGCCCTCTTTAGGACCTAGGGCCGTGCTGCTCCCAACACCTGTGCGGCCTGCTTCAGCCAACATCGGTCAAGGTACATCTGTGCTGCCATCATCAACAAGTACTTTGTATTCAAGACTCCTAATTATTCCTAATCTTTACAGGTAGTTTCCTGTCCCCTGTCGACCCTATTGTTTCCCCTGCCACTAGTAATAAGATGACTGTACCGGTAAATACTTTTGGATGTTTTTATTTATTATTTATTATTTTTATTACTATTTTATTATTCTTATCGTTTAATAAAAGTTTGGTATATTTTTTTTTTTCATCTTTTTATCACATCTTTTAATAGATTGCTCACACGGCACCACCATTGACTGTGAAGTTCTGCAACTTTTGTGGACAACTAGGTATGTGGCTTATTCTTTATTTTTTATAGATAAACCTATTAAGTAATCTTTGTGTTCACCATTCACAGGAATTTTCCGCTGCAAACGATGTAAGAAGACTGCCTATTGCTCAGTGGAGTGTCAGACAGAGGACTGGAAGGCTCACAGACACATGTGCAAGGCTATTGAACCAGAACTGGAAAAGTGATTCTCTTTTTTTAATCATCCAGGTTCTCAAATTATAAGAGCGTTTCATTAAAATAGCACTTTGTTTCCAGAGATAAACTCTTAGAGTGTTGTGTCTCACCAGTCACAGGAGACAAACGTGTTGATCCCAGTGTAAGTTTCATGTGCTCAATGCTGTAATGTATGTAATTATGTCTTTAGTGTCTAATCTATTATCTTCCAATTTTCTATTATGCTCTTTAGGATTCTGACACAAGCAGCACCCAGAGAGTCTACATGAAAGATTTACGTTCTAATCTTATCAAAGGAACAGAAATACAGGTAAGATATGTATTCAATTTAGAGTATTTGAACTATATTATCTGTATCACTGTGGTTGTGTTGCAGGCAGCGGTTGTTGAGTTTCATAGCCCTGGGCGCTTCTTCATTCTTGCCCAAAGCAAAGAGATTCTTGAGGCTCTACAAACGATTACTACAGAGCTCCAGAAAACCTACAGCATTCCAACAGCAACTGCACATACTCCTGTTGTGGGTGAAGTGTGTGCCGTGCAGTACTCCTGTGATATGGTAAGTGATTGCATGTATATTAAACCTAAGATTAAGTTCTTGTGTCATGATCGACATCACACTCTTGTGCACCTGCTCAGAACTGGTATCGTGGACTGATGAAAAATGTGGCGGCTTACCAGAACACCGCTCATGTCCTTTATATTGACTTTGGCAATGAGGAAAATGTCCCATTTGAAAGAATCCAGCCTCTGACTTCTAAGCTGCAGCAATTTGGCCCCTGTGTGAGTCTTAGCATTGAGTCTTTTTGTACTACAACTCTCTCATATTGCACATCGGTTCACATAATGTTCGTTTGATGTGTCAGGCATTTGAGTGCTGTATTGCTGAAGTGGTTCCTGCTACTGCGGTTTGGTCAGGCAAATGTTGTATAACTGTAAGGCAGCTTTTGGAAGGAAAGACGGTCACTGTGAAGGTGTTGGACACGGTGGAAAATGGCTGTGTTCATGCAGTAGATATCGTGTTTTCCAGGGGTATGGTTTTGTTCAATATTGATTTGGAGATTCCCTCTGTTGGTTTGGACTGACAGAATAAATGTGACTTTTTACAGGAAACACTTTGAGCTCCTTTCTTCTGGAGCATGAATATGCAATAAAGGAAGCAGTCAATAAACCACCATCAGAACAGGACATAAGTATTAAAAACCTTTTACTAACAAAACATATAGTGCTTGTTCATAATTGTTCTTCATTAAGTAGTTACAGCATTTAAAATGCTTAGTATATGTTCCTTCATCTTGACTCTTTAGACGCCATGGTGAATACATCCATGGAAAACTTTAAACGTCGCTCAATTGGCAAAGATGACAACTCTTGGGCTCAGGTCCCGGAGCCCCTCACACAGGCTGTGGGCGACTCCTTCTCTGTTGTAGTCACCCACTTACTGGCACCTGACAAAATTGTTGTACAGAAAGTAGATAATGCTGGTAAGTTATTTATATACAATGTGTTAATGTAATTTGACATAATTGTGCCATTTTGTTCAAGGAGTCATACAGGATTTACAAATGAAGCTAAGAGACTACTGCAGCCAAGTGCCAGAATCCAGTCATTTCAGACCAGCTCCCGGAACAGTTTGCTGCGCCTTGTTCTCCGGTAATATAGAGATTCTACAATTGCTTATAAATGCGTGATCATATTGGTCATAGCAAATTATGATGTCACACCGATAATTCAATAATTACATTTTCTACCGATAATGATAAGCTCCAAATGCAACGATGCAGCAAAATTTTCTTACACACAGCGCCACTGACACTGGCAGTGGTAGGGATGTCAAGATTATTAGGTTAATCCATACAGTGATCCTTCGTTTATCGCGGGGGATACGTTCCAAGAAGAACCCGCGGGAGTCGAAATCCGCGAAGTAGAAACCTTTGTTTTTTTACAGTTATTATACAATGAAATACTCCATAAAACATTGAAAGCAAGGAACAAAACCTTTTTACAGGCCCAAGCATTTGTTTAACAAATAAAAGTACTGTATAAACGTTTGAACTGTACTCTCATCGCTCTCTCCCGCCGCTCACACGCGCGCTCTCACCGCTGTCTCCCGCAGCTAACGCACGCGCTCTCTCCCGCAGCTCACACGCGCGCTCTCACCATCCTCGCAAACTTCAATTTGGCAAGCGGTTTTACGTACGTGTTCATATTAATCCATAACTTTATTGACACACAGGTAGAGAAGACGCGGAGAGACTGTTTAGCCAATCAGAATGCAGAACACAATGCATGATGAAAATCCGCGAAGCAGCGAGTCCGCGAAAAGTGAACCGTGATATAGCCAGGGATCACTGTAATCGTTATTATTCCGGTCACAATATACGTAAGAACCACTGTTCTCTCTAAGCTGCGCATTGGGCAGTCTTTGTGCACAGAAACCTGCTCGGTGCACAAAATCCAGCCTGAATTGAAAATAAATTCAACACAAATGTATAGAATGTGATTCAGTGAGTGACGGGCAAGGGTAGGCTGGCATACAGGGATTTTCCCCGATGGGCTGATGAGTAAATTGGCCGAGCTGACACAGCCTTAGCCTGACAAGAGACCTGTGGCGGACAGGATTTCCCGCGGGTCAAATGCTGCAGGATCAGGCGTATTTGCGTGGCCTTGAGTGAGAGCGCCCTTGTCCCGGAGAGGAGCGCACAGAGCTGAGTGGTGGTATGGGGCAGTGGATGCGTGTGCGTGAGAGCGCGTGACCACTCGCTGTAACGGGACCAAGCAGGTTGAGACGAGAGGAGGAAAGCTTTGCGTCAGGTGGAAATATTATTACAGGACATTTCGACCATGTGAATAGAATAATGCTGGCAAAACTTTATGAATGATCCTGAGCGAGAGGCGTGACCGCAGAGATTCTAAATGAGCAGTTTGGTGTCAAACATTTCTCCCTCTGACCAGTTTCAGTGGGATTATTTCTGTTCAGTTTATCCATCACGTGCGGGTCCCAGCTCTAGCTCAGAGCTGTCGAAACATTGCAGTAATACGGCAACGGTCCGGACTAGGCCCTAGCTCTCAAATACTAGGCCTATTAGAAGCTTTACTGTGTGTTGCGTTTGTTAAAGTTGGTTTAAAGCAGTGGTTCTCAAACAGTAGGCTATAGGCCCACAGATCATTAGGCTCCTGAGGTGAAATAATGCACTATGCAAGGTTTCTAGTTGAGGTTCTTTCACCTAATTTCCTCAAAATTGTTCTTGCTTTGCTCCTCTTCATTTATCTAGTTAAATAATTTTTTTATTGCCTCAAAAGTACTTGGTTACATGCTGTACTATAAAATATGGGTGCTAATGATGCAAAAATATATAAAATGTAAACCAATATTCAGCTCTATTTATATTATTATAGTAGGATACCATACAACAATTATTTATTTCAGTTCAATATATACTCCAATAAAGGTTATGCGCCAATGTTCCAATATCCTTTATTTCATTGTTCAGAAAGTTACTTAAACTTGACATGGACACTAACTGAGTCGGACTTTGCGAGGATTGTCTTTTATTTTGGACCTATATACAAAATAAAATTTTACCTTTACTCTAAAAATTAGGAGGTTAATTTATCAGTATCGGTGGAAAATGTTATTTCAAAGTTGAATCTGTCTCTTTAGAGGACAAGCAGTGGTACCGGGTTAAAATACTGGGCTATTCATCAGAAGATCGTGTCTGTGTTGGTTACCTGGATTTTGGAAACTCCGAAGATGTATTTTTAAGCAGTTTACGTCCAGTTACCCAGTCTCTCCTGGATATACCATTGCAGGCCATGACTTGTTGTCTCGCAGGTATGTGGCATTGGTAATATATTAATAAAAGCACTTTTCAGTCAGTTTTGCCGATGTTTTGTTTTCAACAGGTGTGCAGCCAGTCGAAGAAAACTGGTCAGAAGAGTGCTTGTTGGCCCTGCAGACAAGGATCTCGAACCGTATTCTGCGCATGGAAATCCAGGGTGCTCAAGAGGGCACAGCTTTAGTGGCAATTATTGACGAGGCCAGCGATCCACAGGGGAACATTGCAGAGCTGCTCATTTCCGCCGGGTTTGCAGCACCTACTGTACATAATGGCAACGATCAACCAACGGAGACATCACTTCCTGCTTCAAAAGTGCCCGGTAAAGACAGGACTGATCATAAAATGCATGCTTGTTTGGGTTATCAATCTTAACAAAACTGCTGTGTTCAGAAGGGTGCAGCCCGGTGCCAGAGCCTCTGGTGTGGACGTGTGCTGAGCCTCCCCCTAAAGGCCAAACTGTGGCACTGCGGGTCTGTTGTGTGGAAAGCCCGGGCAAGTTTTTCTGCCATATTGACAATCCCAAAGGTGACCAGACTATTATGCTTCTGTATTGTTTTACGGGTGTTGTATATTTCACTTTTTTATTTTCAATTAAATAATTTCTCATGGTTTCTTCTTTTTATCTCAGACCTGGAGCTTTTATTTGCACTAGAAGGAGAGTTGATGACCTATTGTGAGGCATTGCCTTCAACTTTTACTCCAAAATTAGGAGAGCCTTGCTGTGCCATTATCCCAGGTGAGTCTCTAAGTTGCTGAACTCCAAATAATCTTGTGAAATTCTTCCGAACACATTAGTCTGATTTTAGTCGACAGTTTTCGCATGAAGTTGATATGTATTTTCAGAAAATGGAAAGTATATTCGGGCTCTGGTGAAGCAGTTGTGTGAAGATGAGGTTGTGGTTGTACTTGTGGACTACGGTCATTGTTGGACCCTGAAGAAGTGCCACCTAAGACCTATTGCCGCCAAATTCCTGACACTGCCCTTTTTGGCTTTACCCTGCTGGCTTGCAGGTACCATGTCTTGTGCTATTTAGGGTGTAAATTGTGTCTTAACAGGCTAAGTATTTAAGCATCCGACTTCAACGCACAATACTTTGTGTGTGTGTGTGTTTAGGTGTGGAGCCCCAGGGGTCAGAGTGGACCAGTGAAGCCCTCCTCTGGTTCCAGAGTCTAGTTGAAGGTGAGGCTCTTTCAGCGCGAGTGCTCTCCATCACTGAAGATGGTTATGGTGTAGAGCTTCAGAGCAAAGGCCAATGTGTGGCTTCTGCCCTGATTTTGGAGCAATTGGCCAAATTTACTGGTGAAAAGAGGGAACAGGAAGCTGCTTTGGACCCAAACATGCGGTATGAAAGTGTTTTGGAGAATAGGCTAGAACAACCATCTGACAATCCGGGACCAGAGCTGATACCAGAGGCTTCTCCATCTCAGGTTGAAGGTGGGTTACAATTTACATACAGTACATTTGTTACAGATGTTAGAACAGAGAGTAAACCGTGTATTATCCTGCAGTGACATCTTTTCCTGTGGACTGGAAAACAGTGGCGCTGCCAGTCAGTGAGCCCTTTCAGCCTTGTATTGCAGCTGTATCGAGCCCATCTCTTTTCTACCTGTTTGGTCCTAAACAAGGTTCATAACTTGCTTTTGGCAGTTGTCTTTGTTATATTATAAATGTGTAAACTAAACTGCTTTTGCTGGTAGTTGGTGAAGAGCAGCTTCAGGAAATGATGCTTCAGTTGGCTGAATACTGCAACAGTCTGGTTTCTCAGCCCTCTGCATGTGTCTCAGACAAACCTGTTGCAGGAGCGGCATGCTGCGCCCGCTTCACTGGTGAGTGCACACACACTATTATTGTTAGGAGAAGTTTGGTATGTGTGTGTACATTGAGACACATGTAAAACTACAAATGTCTTAATGTTTGCTCTCTTGCAATACAGTCTTTCATATAGAAACAACAATAAAATGTTTTTTTCATTTACTCTAGTCACATTCATACATTTACATGATTGTAACCGTTTTCTTAAAATTTGTGTTTCTCCCTTAGGAACATAAGATCAGCCCTTAAAGTAGCATTTTCACATGTGAATGTGCCGGATTTATTCTAGTTTTAAGTAAAAAATAATTACGTGTAATTTCTGGCCAATTTTCAGTCAGATCTTTTTAAATCAAATAATATATCTATGTTTTCCTCTTCACCTGTTGTGTCTCACCTGCAAATATATGATCCAACTGTGTGAGAGGCACTAAGGAATGCAAGCTTGTAAGAAATCGATATGAATCTGTATCAAATTTTGCTAATCACACAATTAATCTGATTTCTGTATATTAATCTGAGCAACAAAAACATCTACTCTTTTGTATAAAGTACTTTTCTAATTGTGTTATAATAATTGTTATAATAGTTTGAATACATGGATCCAGTTTTCATTTGGTCTTCGTGGCAGGGGAATCCCTCACTCAGGAACTGGAATTCTTTCTTATTGTTTTAAATTACAGGCCCGCTCTGCACAGAGCGACTCTAGTATGGGACACAGTCTTATTTCCCATTCTTCCAACTAGTTTTATGTTTTCTTCCATGACTTGTCTTGTTGGTCGCTGCCCGTGCACATCTAAGCTGGTAATTTGGTGTCTGCTCGTGGATGTAATTACACAGCATGTGAGAAGTGGCGCGAAGGAGCGGCTCTTCTTTAAACACAGTATTCGAGTAGGAAAATGGCCATGCATACATTCCATAGCTCGGCTAACAACACCGATTCATAAAAATGCATTTTTGAATGAATTTAACACACCAATGCAAATGCACGTATGTTTCACTTTCACTAATGTGTTGTCTTATACTATTGCAGTGTTCTCGCTCGCGAAAAGTATGCCAAAACCCCTCAGCGAGAACACTGCTAATGTAAACATGTTTTTCAGCTGATAATAACTGGTACCGTGCAGTGATCCTGGAGGTCCGTGATGGAGAGGCAAGTGTCATCTATGCAGATTATGGGAATTCTGAGAAGGTGTCACTGTCCAGAATCTTGCCCATTCCAGCCAGTTTCCTCCAGCTTCCTTTTCAAGTGACTCGATGTACCCTTGTCGGTAAGATGACCCGTACTATACAAGACTTAAACACCACTTGCTGAATAATCCGGTCATGTCTTCTTTGTCCCAGGTAAAGATCACTTTCCGATAGAGTGGTCGGAGGCCGTGCTGCAGATGTTCCTCAGTGCACTGCACCAGGGGGTCCTTGCCACAGTCCAGTCGTTCGATGGTTACTCCAACGTGCTTTCTCTGTCCCTGCCCACTGAGAGCGGAGGTGGGCTTGTGGAGGCCATGATTTTAGAGGCTCTACAGACGCATTCAAAGAGTACTACTGCTCCATTTCCTGACCTGACACCTGCGGGCAGCGTGTCCAATGTTGATAGTACAGCTGAAACAAGTCCAGAGCCCTTTGTGCTCCCTGAAGTGCCAAACAAATGTGAAGACGCAACTACCACAGAGGTTCAACCCCCAGTGCCACCAGCACCTCAGGGCAGAAGCACAGATGCAGTACATGGTCAGTTTGATAGTCACATGACACTGTGCTTTTGACTACACCTGCTGAATAATCTGAACCTTTTACAGAGAATCCAGTTCAGAGAATTCTCAATAATATGGACCCACCATGCATGACCCACCCAAAGACTAGAGGCAAGTAGCCTTTTTAAGAACTATTATTTACTTCTTTCCAAATGTAGTCAATTCTAAATGTATTTCAATTTTAGAGTTTTTAGCTTCCAGTTGCTGCTGTGAGACTCTTAAGAATAAGGTACGTGTTGTGTTAAATTAAAATGTCAAATACTTCAAAATAATCACAGTTATGCAGTTGAATAACTTGATAGCATTATTTGTAACTAGTCTTGTCTTGACAGATTGATGAACTGGAACAGATGATGCAGGTGCAGCTTTCCTTCATCAAGAAGATGCAATGCCAATTTGCCAATGCAAAATAATAATGATATGTTTTAAGAATTGTGTTCATGTTTATATACCTGTGATTTTAATTTAATAGTGAAAGGACTATTTTATTTTTGTACATTTTAGTCACATTTTATTTTTGATTTGTTTAACAGTTAAATGATGATTATTACCCTTGATCAGGTATAAGTTGTATGTCACATAATAGAGTTCCTCTTGTACCACTTCTGTCTGTTCTGTTACAGTGGTGTGACCTGGCTTTATTTGTTTGATGTGCTTGGGTTCATAACTTTTCATTAAAAACAACTTTGAAATTAAATGTGTGATTAATTTATGTTTTTTTCCTGTATCCATTTGGTGTCAGTTGCACTAGACCGACTTCTGTAGTGTAATCATTAAAACATGAAAGCCATGAGTTGATAAAAGCAGTTTGTGTGTGTGGTGGGTTGTCCCAGGTCAGGTTGCCGCAGGTATGCAGACTTTACAGTGCAGAGGTGGACCCGGGCGTCCGGCGTCCCGCGGGAGGTGGACCCGGGCGTCCCGCGGGAGGCGGGAGTTGGACCCGGGCGTCCCGCGGGAGGTGGACCCGGGCGTCCCGCGGGAGGTGGGGTCGCCTCTTGTTTCCCGCACTCGGCGCTGCTGCTCAGGATCAGAGCCGCCACACATCGAGGAGCGCGCTTCTTGTGGAACTTTCCAATACAGCGGATTACATCAAAGGTTATTGTAGAGCATATGGTAAGACTATTTCCTGTTTTTAGTTAAAATAAACGATGCGCAGGTAGTTTTAAGTTTTTTTTAATGTAACTTGAAGTCTCAAAGCCAATATAAATAATGAAACACGCACATCCAACGTAAACAGATGTGTATGCGCTTGGCAGACGCTCATTGTTTGGGTAAATGACTGGACTAAATGTGAATGTTGTTAATAAATCTAAGACAGGAAAAGGGTTTGGGATGATGTATGAAGTTGGTCCAACACTTGGGACTGTCTAATATAGACTCCACATAACATGTGATACTGTCTGAATGTTTGCTCTGAATCAGTGTCGTGCACATTGTCATATCTGTTCTTGGACGTGGCTCTGGTGCAGATGAGGTGTTCACTGACAGTATAATAATCCCAGTGTGTGCAGGTGGTACTTTAAACGCAAAGGTATTTTAACTCAAAAGTATCTTTCTCTGCATGACATTTGTTAACTGTAGCTTACTAATAAAAAATAATTAGACCTGAAACAAGCTTACACAATGTCAAACTTTTATGAATTGCACGTTTTGAAATAACAATACCTAGGCTACATTTGGCACGTGTTTAAACTGTCATGAATTATTTTGCTGAATTGCTGTGCAGTTGTGCTTTCAACATAGATTTGACATTTCCCCTCATTTTCAAGGCAGAAAAATGTTGTAAAATAAGCTTTTTAACAAGTTATAACAATGTTCCCTGATCTTTAGCTTACTCAAGTATTGTTTTTGAATTGAGTCATGATGTTTGAGTAATTCTGTATTTGAGGCTTGAGTGCTCAGAAAATGTCTATTTCCACCTCCCCCAGTCAGTCCATACACTCCAGCTCTGATAGTCGAATAAACCAGGGTCCCAAACTTTCAGGGCAGAGACCCCCAAAATGATTCCAACCAATTGGAGACCTCCATAGCAAAACTGACTTGTTGCTGGTAACAATTTTCAATATGTGTAAAAGCAGGTTTAATAATGTTTATGAACCTAATTTGACCACATTATAAGTTTTTCCAAGTTTAGACACAACAAAGTAATCATTTTTTAAAATTATAACTTGAAATCACCTCTGGACTAAACGACAAAAGATCACCCGTGATGGTGCTAAGCCACAGTAGCCACAGGTGCCCCGGGGTGGACTGACAGGAGAGAGGCGGCCAATCTGCTCCCTCAGCCTCTCCCAGCATCACATTCACACATGACTCATACAAGGCAAGGTGGGCGAAGTGTCTTGCCTAAGGGCCCAAAGCCCCACTGCACTAGGGGCCAGTAATAAAGCCACACAGTGTCATTACAAGCGTGCTTCTGCTTCATGTAGTTGTACTGAGATCTCTCTGGACGTCCTCTCCAGAACTTGACTGGTCCGTCAGTGGCACGTGGTGATGTGTCTCCATAGCGCCACCGCCTGTCAGCTCCTCTGATCCATATCACAGACCGACCGACTCCTTTAAGCACTACATCTATGCAGCACACAGATCAGAGCCTGTATTTCTGAAATACACACCGTCCAATCTGTGGAGGGACGTCCAGCTCCAGCTACAGACAGAGACAGGATATTAGGCTTATCAGTAACTCAGACTTCATCAAACCTTGTCCACAGCTCCTTAACTTCTTATTACTCTCACACAATGAGCTTGTGACATACCTTTAATTATACTTTCTATACACGCCTATTGAGGTCAAACATTACTTGTCATGTCTGGTTCCCCTGAGAAGGGCATCTGGCATAAAAACAGTTTGGATACTTGTATAGCTGTACTGTATTTTAAGAGGAAAATGCATCGGTAATGTTGTAGTACACAATAGTAGAGTATAGTTGGCTATTTAATAATACATTCACTTTATACGCGTTTTTCCCACTGTTTTGACTATATTTCTTACCACCCACATTAGCTCACAATCTCAACAAAGATGAACTCAACCATTATCTTTGTTGCCTTTTTACCAGCAGACCACAACACAGAGGCAGAATATAGTATACTGTGTCATGTAAGGTTGTAGAGACAGCTGAAAGTATGAAGTAGTCAAAACACAGATTATTCTTTAAGATAGACGTGGAAAAGTGTTACATCTAGAATAGTAAGTAGAGGAGAAACACAGATATTAATCAACATTAGTTCCAGCATCTAACATTTTATTGAGATAAAACATGTATTTTTTGTATGTTTACAGTATTACAGATTCAGATTAACCACACAGTCGCATACATACAATTCCAAAATACAGATCCATGATTTAGCTTCAAAGATAACAATTACACACTGATGATTCTTTATGTAGAGCAGGCATGTCCAAACTACGACCCGGGGGCCAAATGCGGCCCTTAGACCAATTTTTGTTGGCCCTCCGGCTTCCTGCTAAGTTGGCCTAACCAACAAATAGTACTTTTACTGTAAAATTGGAAAAATTCAAGCATTTTGATGTCATAGCAACCTAATAATAATGTTCCAAGTCTTACGAAAGGTGTGGAGGCTCATCAAAACTATGTCAAATGCAAAAATTCAAATGAATCACTTTTCAAATTTGACATTGTCGAGTTGTTTGTGGCCCTTTGCTCCATATAAGTTTCAAAATGCGTCCCTCGGTGAAAAAAGTTTGGACACCCCTGATTTAGAGCGTCTTGAAGTCACGTAGTCTTGACCACATGACAAGAAAGAAAGGATTTTGTGTTGATAAAATAGTATGTTCTCTTAAAAAATAGAGTTTCATGGTATCAAAGTTAATATCAAAATCAAGTGTGAGGATTGTGACAACACTAGTATAGAAACATGCATGCATACATACTGACCCACCATTTGTACTAATACAATAATACAGGGGACATGTCATACTTAAACTCATCTATCATCATCATCCTACACTCATTCTTCTCAAGGAAACTGCTGTGAGAAGGTGACACCCCAATGTCAGCATCTTTGCACCGACATCCTGTTTGTGATTGTATTTTTTGTTCTGAAAGCTTTGACTGAACTGGCCCCACCGACGGTACATTCCGCACCTCATCCAAACAGAGCTTTATTTGAGTTTACTGTGTGTAGCCTGCTCTGCAACACTTTGGAAACTCATTTTGTGTATAAAATGTGCTGCATAATTAAAGTGGATTGATGGAAGTTAAAGTACCTGGAGTGAATAGTCCATGGAAACGTTACAGCACTGTAAAGCTGGAGAGTACAAAATACGACTAATAAATGTATATATTTGTTTCTTTCTTCTAGGTGCGGCGTCATGTGCTCTGAAGTCCATCTCTCACTCCTCTCACTGCTGCTGCTCGCCCAAGGTTAGCTAATATATATATTTTTGTTTTATTCTCACTCTTCGGAATCCATTTTGGTGACATTAGCGATTCCAATTATTTATTTAGTTTTATTTGCATAATTGGACCTAGAATCCAATTTCCGGCCATTTTTGCGTATTTCCAGAACAGTTGCGTTTTATGGTGTTGCATATTGGATCCTTGAGCCCTGGTATTTACCCCGAGGCAGAGGCAGGAGTCCTGGGGTCATATAATCTATGTGGTTGTTTTTAAAAATGACAGCTTTAGCACCATCTCAAGTATTTATTAGTGAGTGTTTTAAGACTTTGAACTTGAAAACCAGACTGTCCCATCACTGTGGACATCCACCTTCTGCAGGCTCCTGTGCTGACAGGGTGGATGACATGTTGAGGGTGGATGTGATGTTGAGGGTGGATGACATGTTGAGCCTGACCACAGCTTGTAAAAGACATATTAAATCTGATTTCACTTTTAAACAGGACAGTTTGCTCATTACAAAGTCAGTTTTCTTATTTCACACTGAGGCTTTTGCACTCAGAATGTAATGATGTTTTCCTCATATACAACCATAGATGGTTTTGTCAATTGTTGTTTTTTCATGATAGATTTTCCATTATTCAGTGTTATTTGTTTTGAAATTCTGAAGTTTTATCAACCACTAATTACGTTTTTATGATAGCAATACTTTAAAACGGGCTCCTAACAAAGTATTTTCTGTTTACGCTTGCATATTAGTGCATATGGATATGTTGCATATTAAAGCCATGCAACCTTCAAAAATGTTTAGATTTGATTACTATTCGCCAATCCCAGTCATTTTGCTGGAGGCTGTGGGAGGAACAGACAGGGTTTTTGTTTGGGGCCCGGTACTTACCCAAAAAAAGGGTCTGGAGTGACGTCTGAATTAAGGGCAGATGAAAGAGTGAGTGGAGAGGTGGGAGTGGTCAGGTGGTACCACTGTGTCAATATGTGGAGTTAGACTTTTGACTCTCCCCTTTGAATTTGCTGCTCTATTCCTCTGTTTGCAAGAAAGCGGAAATATTAGATTTGAGCTCTTCTTCTCACACGTCTGACTGTGGAGAAGGAGAATCTCAACAAGGATGATAGTTCTCTAGTGATCAAATAAGAAGAGAGACTGTACCTGAAAGCCACCTTCAAACAAACAAACAAACAAACAAACAAACATCTGTGTAGCATCCTCTCTGCAAGTTGTGGAAAATTTAAAAGTGCCAATTTATAACATCATAGACCAGGCATGTCCAAAATACGGCCCGGGGGCCAAATGCGGCCCTCAGACCAATTGTTGTTGGCCCTCTGGCTTCCTGCTAAGTTGGTCCAAACAACAAAAAGTAGTACTTTTTACTGTAAAATTGGGAAAATTACAGCATTTTGATGTTATACCGACCTAATATTAATGTTCTAAGTCTCATTAAAGGTGGAGTCATCGAAACTATGTCAACTGCAACATTTTGAATGATTTGGCAAATTGTCATCGTCGGGTTGTCTGTGGCCCTCTGCTCCGTTAAGTTTCAAAATGCGGCCCTTTGTGAAAAAAGTTTGGACACGCCTGTCATAGACGAACAGCATGTTTTGACACGTGTCGTCACTAGGGGCACAATTATTATTATTTTTTTTTAAATGAACACTGGGTGGTGCTGGTATATAATTGTATTCTTTTGTAACAGAAAATACAAAAACAAAAACAACATGATTTTATATAAATATTCATCATCATTTCAGGTTAGGACCAGACAATAACTGTAAGACTCCAAAAAGGCTCCAATAATTGATTATTTTTGTGTGGGTTGTGAATTTGTAGTGAAGTGGCAAACCTCTTAAACTCTATCAACTCTCATACGTCATATTATTACCAGTGAGACATATTGAAATAGCAGTCATAGGTTTCAGTTGTCTTCTCTTTAGTGAATTCCGTACATTATTTAGTGGTTAATCCCTGAAAAATGCTGCCTCACAATAGATTCATTGTTCTGACCCAAAGAGTCCTGAGCCGACCTCAAACAGGTGTTTCTGTTCTCTCTGCCCCGGCACTTTCCACTTACGATTCAGCCCGGTGATTCTGGTTGTCACATTTATTATGGAGATAGCTAATAAACCATTTTCATCGCCGTCTTCACATCCTACTGCACAAGAATTATGGAGATTGTTTTGCAGGGTCAAGTCAGGGATAGTACTAAATTTCAACCCAGGCTCGTCACTGTAATTGTTAGTTCTTAGAAGAGTCGTTTGATGTTTCTCATCCCCCACGACTTGTATTTCCTTTCTTCTTCCTCCTCTCTTGACAAGCGACGATACATCATCCATTTAGAGTAGTTACTGTATGTTAAATGTAATCGACATTGACAGTGTTTGGTCTCTCTCCATTGTGATTCAAGACAGAAGGTTCTTAAAAGTGCAGAGCTCGTGAAATTGCTGGAGCGCTCAGAGCTGTGTGCTGGGCAGTGTCTCCGGGACCTGGCCGTTATCGCTGCCATGGGAAACGGGGGCATGTTGTCTGACAATTTCAGAAAATAAGACGACTGATCAACCCAAATGACTTTACATTTCATCTTAATTGCAATATTTTCTGTCCATATAACAACTGTGAATAAGAGTGTTATTTTTTATTAAGAGTATAAGAGTTTTTAAAAAAATAAGTTATCTGTTTTTTTATTGTTTCTGTACATAATCTTTGTTGCAACATTGGAATTTCCCCATTGTGGGTCAATGGTTATATTATCTTATCTTAATTATAAAAAGGGAAAAGATAATACTATAAAATTAATTGGCTACATAAAAAGAGTTAATAGGTGTGCAAAGAATAACCAAATTGAATTTGATTGATTTATATTACATGTGGCAGTTACTTTTATTACTTTTACGTCTTTTTATTGAATAAATTGTGGGATCCAGTTGTAATCGTAATGAACTCATAATAAAAATGTCACGTTTGAATAATCATGTTTTTCTCTCCTTTATAGTTCTTCGAGTGGCTTCGGTTCAGGAGATCCAAACCAGTCATGACAACATCAACAAGATCAATGCAGCAGGAGAGAGTGAGCGTGTTATTTAAATGTTAAGAAGAATCAGAACCAACATACTGTATTTTGATTTGTCAAAAACAAAACCAGAACTTCAACTCTGCAGCATTCAACAGTAGTAAAAAGTTTGTAGTAAAGTAAAAGTGCAAGTACTGGCTAAAAATGTACTCAAATGTACTCAATCAAGTGCGACTGCCACATTTGTGCTGAGGTAAAAGTATAAAGTACACACAGAAAGTAATACTCAACATACTGGTTACTAGTACACAATACAATAATACAATTTGATTAAAAAAAAAAAAAAAAAGATTAACTAAACAGTTTAAAGCTGAATTAAGAGGTTTTAATTAATATAATTTAAGAAAATTAAGCTCTATTACAAGTTTAAGGTTTTAAAAAGCACAGTTACCTACAAAATGTACTCAATTAAAGTAACGAGAGTATTTGTAATTACATACTTTTCACCTCTGGTATTTAAAAAGGTGATTTTACAGTATCACACGTTTCGCCACATAGTAGTTTTTGCTGCTATAAATCGAAAATTGAGCCTCGTCTCGCTCTACAGTTTTTATTCTTTTTGTTGAAATATATTGTTTTCCCCTGCGCCGGCTCATCGACTAACCAACCATGATAATTCCATATGCACTCATTATGTTATAATAGGATTTGGAGAATGCACTGATTGAACCGAGTTTTGCCTGACGTTGGCTGTTCATTTTATGTGTGAAGTGATGAAATGTTCGGCTGCCATGGACATTCTGTTCCTCCTGGATGGTTCCTACAGCGTGGGTAAAGGCAGTTTTGAGAGATCCAAGCACTACGCCATCAAACTGACTCAGGCATTAGACATTGGGCCAGACAAGGTTAGTGTCCGGCTGTTGTATCTTAATTTCTCTAATTTCCTCTATTAATTGTCAAGTAACATAATCTCCTGCAGGTTCGAGTGGGTTTGATTCAGTTCGGTTCCACTCCACGTCTGGAGTTTTCCCTGGACAAATACACCACTAAACAAGAACTAAAGAAGCACATGAAAAAGATATCTTACAGGTATCTCGCTATGACCAGCTATTTCACTATTGTTCTTAGTAAAACTGAAATCA
This sequence comes from Eucyclogobius newberryi, assembly GCF_026437365.1. Classification (NCBI taxonomy): domain Eukaryota; kingdom Metazoa; phylum Chordata; class Actinopteri; order Gobiiformes; family Gobiidae; genus Eucyclogobius; species Eucyclogobius newberryi. The sequence goes on from NW_027315835.1 coordinate 15,378,528, forward strand.
AATATTGCACAGATTTCTTTGGGGGAGGGACTAGAAACTTTAGAGGATTTTTTGGAACTTGAACATCTTTCTTTCATCACATTTGAAATCGTATCTAATACTTTGTCAAAAGGAAAACAAATTATTTTCAGATTAGCGCAGCAGTCTTCACTCCTGGTGGTCAGTGGTTATTGAAGTAGAGAGGAATTCAGGTCATTTGAAACATGTGCATGGGCTGGTGTATTAGGGTACTTCAATTTTATACTATAAAAGTAGAGACGCTTTCTTATTTTGTTGTAAATCCAAATAATACCGTTACCTTTTGTGCACACCCAATTTTTACCACAATCCTAACCCTTTATTAGTTACAAAAGGCAACGTAACGAACGCATATTTCCATAACATAGATATTGTTTAGTTATCCAAAATGCATTCATCTTCTGCAAAATAAAGGTGTGGCCACATTACATCATTGGCATTGATATAATAATTGCCATGGTAACTCAGATTCAGTTGATGATCAGTTGATACATTCATAATAACATACTTTATTTTTATTTATTTTTTGTCTTAATCCAGCACAATCCATTTGTAAATATTGTGCTCTGTTAAGTTTCCATTTTTATTGTTTATTTTTCTTCAATTTCGTCATATTTTTGAAGTATACTTTGTTTGTACTGTCTTTTGAAGCAAACTATATTATTGCAACTTTTAATTTAGCCATTTAAACGATTCCATAAGTCAACCCTGCAATGTGTTATACCATTTTTTTTTTTAAACCTATTTCTAAACGGCTGTTTGTCAAAGTATCAAAGAGTGGTGGCTGTTCCAATTCTAGAGCAGACACGTACAACCATTCACTCATCACAGATCCAGACATACATATGCATTTCTTACAGTGTCATTTACAACAAAAAAATTCAAAAAATAAAAAGATGAATGAAATAAATATGTTGCCAAATGAAAAATAATGAACTTTTTTACTACAGAGGCGGCAGCACACAGACCGGCCTGGCTCTGAAGTACATCCTGAGAAAAGGTTTCCAAGGAGGTCGTAATGTGTCAGACGTGGCACGGATCACCATCCTCCTGACCGACGGCCAGTCCCAGGGCAACGTGGCACAAGCAGCGGCGCAACTGAAGGAGACCGGAGTTGTGCTGTTTGCTGTGGGACTGCGATACCCCAGGTACAACCATCATTTCACCAGGAAACACTATAAACACTACTATATGATTCAATTAACGTTTGTCTTTCAGATGGGAAGAGCTGCATGACGTGGCCAGTGAGCCCATCGAGAGCCATGTGTTTTTCGCAGAACATTTCTCTGACGCCATCAACGGGCTTTACACCACTTTAACCACCTTTTCTGTCTGCAATGCGACGCCCAGTGGTATGCAACAACACCTTTTACCATTTGCCTTTTGTCATTGCCATTCCATGCATCATCTTTTAACATTACGACCGCTGACAGGCCAATGCTCTTTCCATCATGGCACATCTTAGTGGATAAAATGTGCATTTGTCTCTGTAGCTATATTTATGTGTGCTACAATTACACATAATTGACAACTGTGGTTTGATGTGTTTGTATGTCTGGCAGTTTGTTACCAATATTTAACAACTGCACCTTCAACAACGGACATAGATATATTTAAAGAGAAAAAATGTGATCGAATTCAACGTTACACAAGTAAAAAGTTTAAGGTTATGGAACACTTTATTGTCCTTGTTGTTTGGGACCCTTCTCCGTCCAGCTAGGATGAAACTAGCAATATTAACATGCAAACTTCACACAATATAGACCCACCTGACCCTTCAATTAAACCTTGGGCTTTATGTCTGTGAGGCGAGAATGGTACTCAGCCATTTAGCTTTGATTGGGCAAAACTGTATGAAGGTGCATGAAGGAAACATGGTCATTATGTTATGATTGATGCACATTTTTGTGTCGTTTATGCTTTTATTCTTTGCTTGTCTGTCAGGCTGTCAGGTGGAGTCGTTTCCCTGTGAGAGGAAGACACTAGAGACAGTCAAAACTCTGCAGGGAAACTTCATGTGCTGGAAAGGCTCCAAAGGGTTCGCTCCGTACACGTCGCTTTGTCCTTTCTACAGGTGAGGCCAGGAGGACTGGTCAACATGGCTTTACAAACTGGTCGGATTGTTGTTGCCAGTATTTTTAATTTTTTTTTTTTACTGTTACACCATGACTATGACATACATTTTATGTGAAACATGTCGTATTATAAAGTTTTCCTATGTTCAGTGTAATGCAATGTTCAATTCCTCTTGATACGTTTCTGTAGTTAAACTAAATAGGAAAACAAAATTAATAGAATATAAGTTTATAAAGTTTTAAAGAAGTGTATTTGATGTTCACATAACTAAAGTGTAATGTATGTGTCTTTTAGCTACAGCAAGGCTTACAAAAGACACCAGACTGTTTGCCATCGAACAATTTGTCCAGGTGCAGTTCATGAACGTTTTAAATACATTTCCGCCTCCAGTCAGACATTATTGATAGAATATACAGTACACTTTTATTATTGATATTTTTTGTATGCAGATCCTTGTGATTTGCAGCCTTGTCTGAACGGAGGAACCTGTGTGTCTGAGGGATCGGACGGGTACCACTGTGTGTGCCCACCTGGGTATGGAGGACACCCGCACTGTGGTTAGTGGCACTACAGATATTTACATTTTTGCTGTTTAAAGGGAAATTCACAGTTATGGATCATCACGGAATCTTGTCAATACCAATCAGGTTGGATCCTCTACAAAAGCATATCTAGCTTTGTTTTTGATAGGAAGGAAAATACTCTGGATTCTGTTTTTTGAGAGCACAATGATGATTCAAACCCTCTTTTTACACAACAGAATACAATTTGATACACAAATGAACACGTGGTGTTGTGGAAAAAATAATCTGGTCCTCAATTTTCAATTCTATTTCAATTTGATTTAGTTCTAGCACACAAAGTCACAATCTGACACAACCCCTCTTTGCCTGGAAATGTACATGTCTGGACGTCCTGGAGGGACCAGGAAGCTGCCCGTTTGGTTTCACACTAGGACAAAGCCAGCAAGACGTGAATTGAATTAATACAAATGTTATTTACTGTCTCCTTCCTGTAACCCCTGTTCCTCTTGTCCCTTTTGTCCCTGAGTCCGTGTGTGTTGGGTCATGTGACTAATATGTATAAATAAGGAGGACCTGGGACGAGAGGGAGATTCTGATAATGTAATGTACCAGAGAGAGGGAAACGCCTGATTAAATCACCTTAACATTGAGACAAAGCAACTCGCTTCCTTGCCTTATTTTTGCCATTACAGTGGTCTTACACTAGTTCTGATATAGATTTACACCATTCAAAAACAGTAAATGTCTAACATCATTCTTCATTTTTCCGTGTCGATTTTTTCTCCCATTAATATCTAGTTTGGATAATAGTTTGCGTATCGACTGGTATCTGGGTATGGATTCTTTTGACAGCCCGAGTCTCAGCTCTTCCTTTGACAGTGATGCCCTATTGTAAAGACAGCAGTCATTTCAGTTTTAGTATTTATTTTGTTGCTGCATTTTGATAAGATAATAAAGATCTAATTGAATTCACAAATCAACCTCTCTTTTCCTAGCTCCTGCCATCTCCCTGGATTGCTCTGTGGACCTGCTCTTCTTGTTGGAGGGGTCGTCCACAATAACACTTGAAGGCTTCCTCCGCCTTAAATCCTTCCTAAAACGATTTCTCCAAACAGTAATGGCCAACGAGACTCCCAGTAAAATCGGCCTGGCTGTATTTGGCGGAGAGACCAAAGTTGAAGCACAAGTGGGCGCGTTTAAGGGGGACGTCAAGGGTCTACTCCGGGCTGTGGATGCTCTTCAGCCTGTGGGAGGTCTCGCTAAGGCTGGAGAAGCTCTCAGCTACGTCACACGCAACGGTTTTCTCAGCGCACCAGTTTTTGCCGACGTCACGGATGATTTGCCCCGTGTGGTGGTCCTGCTGACCGCTACCCTGTCTGCGGACGAAGTGGTGGAACCGTCCAAATATGCCCGGGACAGGGAGATCTTTCTGGTTGGAGTCGGTCCGGACAGTCTAAAGGGACAGCTGAATATCGTCACAGGAAACCCGCAGAGGACGCTCACGTACTCCACACCGGACTGGTTCAGCGCAAAGATCCCGGAGCTGAAGGCCAAGATCTGCAGCGTGGACACCCAAGGTACTTTGCATTTAAAAATACTATATAATAATACTTTTGTGATTTAGTTTAACTTCTTTTGTTTCTCATTGCGCATATTTCTCTACACAATTCACGTATTTCTTGTTGTTACTGTGATTATAATGTTTTTTTTTACAGCAGAATCAAATCTTTAACCTGAAAACAAAACAATGATTTGATTTACACTATGTTCAGATTTATTAACAGGAAATGTCCATTGTAGAACACGATTTCAGCTTAAATTTGACTTCTCTCAAAACTATACTATACAATATTATATAAACCCAATATCAATCGTCTGCCCTGCAATAAGATGTTTTAATCTATATATTTTTCACTATTATTATTATTTATAGAAGCTGTCATATATTTATGTAATCACTTAGCACTCAACTGTAAATGTGTGTACAAAGTAAGCCTATTTAAATGTTTATCTTTTAGCCTATTTTTTTTAATTATTTTTTACTTATATAGTTTTTTTTTAATCATTGTTCATTGTGTTATGTTGCACCGAATCACCAAAGCAAGTTCCTATGTTTGTGAATTCTGTTCATTGACAACGGCGACAAACCTTTTCCTGATTCTGATTTGTGAGTGACGTCCTGTGTGTTTTACAGGTTGCTTGGGCCAAGCCGTGGACCTTGTATTTGCAGTGGATGCTTCAGGAGGTGTGGGCAAAGATAACTTCCCCTCTCTGCGTGACTTTGTGAGCAGCCTCACCGTGCAGTTCGACATCAACCGCGATGTGGCACAGGTGGCTCTGGTCACCTACGGCCGCCGCGCCGTCACCGTCTTCAACCTGGACACCCACGAGACCGGATCCTCTATCCTCAAAGCTGTCCAGGAGGCAACCTACATCGGAGGCGTGGCTTCTACGGGCGCGGCGCTCCTCCACATCCACTCCAACGCCCTGACCGTGGCCAAAGGGGGGCGGCCCGGGGTCAACAAAGCCGTGGTGGTCCTGACGGATGGGTCCAGTGGCGAGGATGCGGTGGTCCCGGCGCAGAAGCTGAGAGACAATGGGGTTTCGGTGTTTGTGATCGGAATAGGGGACGCCCAGAGGGAGAGGCTGCTGCCCATCGCGGGGTCAGAGGAGCACATGATCTCTGTGTCATCGTATGAGGATCTGAAGTACTTTGAGGACGTGCTGGTGCAGATGGTGTGCACAGGTAAGGCCGTTATGTCAAGTATGTCATTATTGAAATATCAGTTGTGTCCAGTTGTTATTTTGGAGTCATTCTGACCTCAAAACTCAACCAACTTCAGCGGTCCTCTAATTGTGATATTATTTAATATTTACACAGAAGACAAACATTCTCTGTACTCTAAATATATACTAAATAGAGAATGCATTTCTAATTGAATTTAACTACTTGATCACAATATTCTACCATAGACAGATTAACTTATGTATGCATTCATGATAATTAACATTAACATTTGAACATTTCAGAGGTGAAAAAGCCAGTGAATCTGTGTAAACCCAACCCTTGTATGAACGACAGCATCTGCATCATGATGGCTGGAGGAAGCTTCCGCTGCCAGTGCCAAGGCTACGAGGGGCCACACTGTGAAATCAGTCAGTGGAATCACATGTATTCTTGTTTATTTCTGAGTTTCCTTGATGTACTTTTCTCAATTTCCTTTATTGTGTTTTCAGAAAGCAGCAGCAGGTCGTCCACCAGAGGAGATCAGCCCAAACCTGCAGGTCTGAGGAAGAAGAGGCGACAGAAGAAGAGCCATAAGGAGCTGCTTCATCAATACAAACTGCACCGCACACAGAGACACACACGCCAATGACAACACCATTTTATATAAAGGGAGTTAAAGGGAAAACTCGATACCTATATTGTGTGTTATTTAAGCTTGCACTCAAGTGTCGCCATGATTTTCTATAAAACTACTGTATAAGTCATAACTCACTGTAAATGAGCTGCTGTGAAATATACCTCTAATATTTTGTATGCAAACAACTAAGACTGAAATATATGGTGCCAAAGAAATACATGTTATATTGTTCTTACTTCTGAGGTTATTTTAAAAATGCATTTGTTATTTCACATACATTTCTTGATTGCCTTCATGTTTTTAAGCGTTTGGAACACTGATACTGACCCCATGTGACTGGATTGTAAAGTTTAATAATATATGTATAATGGATAATTTGTCTAAAATTATATATGAAGATAATTAGACCAGGGTATTTGTCAGTACATTTTTATTTGAATAAAAAGTGCATTTTTAGCTAGCAATACAAGCCAAAGGCTAATGGTCTAAATATATTTACATCTTGGCTACCAGCGTATATGAACCAAGCTACAATCTAAAGTGTACAAAAGAACATTTCGAGGCTGGTTTCTATGTTTTCAGTGGCCTTAAACCCATGAAATCCCAATGTGGAAATGGTGGGACAATAATAACTGGCTACATTTACACCACACCAGTGGCTGGTACGATGCTGGCTCTTGATCAGGCATAACAGCTGTTTATGGTTTGGGGGAAATACTGAAAACTGGCAAACATTTCATGTAGATGTGTTAAAACTACAAGAAACACAGTTCTTAAAGGTGGAAGGCGATGTTGAGTGGACTTTGTTTGGTTCAATCCAACAGATGATCTTCAGTGGCTCTGATTGACAGGTGTCAGTAAAGGCCCACACAGTCTGTTGCACTTGGATGTGGATTGTGAAGATAGTATGATGGTGGTCACCACTGTGAAGTTACAGTATGTCAGGAGAGTTGTCAATGTTATCAATCACAGTTCACAAGAATTTCAAAGCTTCACTCCTAAGTGCCCGACATTTTCTCCCATTCCTAAGAAAATAAAAACACAATTGAGTAAACTTTAGATTATTTTGATGATTAAGGTTAATGTATTATTAGTTTGAAGACTAACCTTAGCTTTCTGTAGAACTTTGCCTTTTGTTGCCATTATAGAGGCTGGTCTGGTTTTCAGCGCTGATGCAGAGTTGACTGGAGAGCCTGGTTCTGCACTCACTGTGCTGTTCGAAGCTTTGGGCGTAGGGCCCGGGGATGAAGATGATGATGATGTTGACGACACATGGACAGACGGTGGAAGGGTGGCAGATTTAGACTAAAGACAAAAGATCAGATATGATATCAGTAAATGTGGTTATGCATTAAAATACTGTAGTTGAGCTTATAGACAGGAAGGTTCCAGGAGCAACATAATATGTGAAAATGTTAATGGACCACCTCTGTTGGTAGTAGCTTTGGGTTTAACCATGCAGTATTATATAATGTACTCAAAGTATCTGTTCTTGAGTATGTACTTGGAGTATGCAAGTAGAGCTCAACGGCTCTGCTTATTCTGGAAGCAGAAAAGTAAAGGCTAATCAGCTTTATAGGAGTTTCAAGGTATGCAACGCTCCTCTGCTGTTATAGCAATAACACATAAAATCTAATTAGTCACTTGTATGGGAAAAAGTCCTCACAAAATCTTTCAAATCAGGAAATAATCATTTTCCTGAAACTAATGTATAGAGTAATGCAATGACAATAAAACATATCATATATTTTAAATATCAGAACCAGAACATCTTACTCTATTGCCACATTTTATATAATTTATTTGATTGAATTCAAATCAATTACTCCATAGCTTATTGATCTCATTCCCCCATAAGTCCATAAGCATAATCAGATTTGGTAGAGCACTGTTGAGCTCTACAACAGTGGTACTGACCGTGTCCTGGAGGTCCAGTGTGGTTCCCAGGGTGAAGGGCCCTGACTCGGCTTTCTTCAGATTCTCCTTCACATCCACCAGCAGCAGCTCCACCTCCACCCTCCGCCTCTCCGCCTCCCGACACGCCTCGTCCCTCTGCTTCAGACGGGCTTCTAATGCGGCCTGTTGTTTGGGGTCTGAACCAAAACATGCCAGGGATTACTGGCTTTGCATGCTTGATGCACACAAACTTGTAACAATCTTTATGTTTGCAGTATTTCATGGATGTAACAATGTTCCTCTTCAAATCGGCATTTGTGTTTGCTCAATATACATGTGTTGCTTATTTCATTAATTTGCAGTACTGTATTCAAACAGTTTCACTTACATAGTAATAAACAGATTTCAGATTTTAATTCAGAACATCTGATAAAATATATTATTACATTTACAAATTGAGTGGGGATTATTACACTCATTCATTCATTCATTCATTCATAAAAACACAATTATTTAAGATCAATTAAACAGGCAATTAAACAGTTTGGGAATATTAACAATAGTTAGACTTGGTTAAAGTGTGTACCTTGGATGGCAGTGAGCTCCTCTTTGACTTCACTCCTCTCTTTCTTCAGATTGCCCAGAATGCTCCTCACCTCCTCCCTCTCCCTCTCCAGACGCTCTCGCTCGTCTCTGTATAGCCTCAGGTCGGCTTCCGTGCGGTTCTTCCCCAGTTTACCCTCCACTGCACCATAGGAACCTACAAAAACATGCTATATAGTACTGTATATTCTATTTAGAGTTTGCACTGATCACTTTGAACGCAAGCATAGTACTATACTGTCACTAGATGGTGCTCTTGTGTCATGAAAGTGAATCTCAGTTTTGCTAAATACTCAATTTACTAGATTACTATTTTACAAACTGTATTCTCAGACAAGTAGCTGTAGTGGCAGTAAAATCAGTATTAGTAACAATACACGTTTTTCCTCTAGTAATGTTGTGGTTGGGTGGCATTATCTGTAATACTATTGTGAAATTGCAGTACTTTAATACTGTGTAAATCAAGTTTGTCCCACTGAAGTACCATGAGCAGATTCGGACCCACCCTGATCCTCACACATCACTCTGGCATTTCCTCACCTAAAGTAAACGCCTTTGGCCTCTCTGCCCCGTTTGTGTTTCTGGCTCGGGGCGTCTGAGGGCTTTGATGTCCCGTGCAGCTCTGGCCCGGCCCAGCTGGACCCATGAAGCTTTTACTGATCTGTCCCACGCTGCTCCTCTTCGGGCTCTCCTGGCTTTGGGGCGATGATTTCAGAGGTTTTTCCTGTGGCTGTGACGGGACTTGTGTTTGGGAGGGCTCCTCTGGGCTGTTTGGTTCATTTAATACTGGCAGTGGTTCAGCTGGGACTGGTGGGTCGACCTGGAATCATTCAAATATGTCATGTACAAGTCTCATTCCCAACAATGTGTGTCGAATACAATTAAAACCAGTGCTGGAAGAAGTTGTTGTTTAAGTAAAAGTACAGATAAAGGAGCAAAAAGTAGCGCATACAAAAATATACTTGTTTTGAAGCACGCATTGATTTTTTCAGTGTCAAATTAAGTAGTTTTTATTTCAGTTAGAATACATTTCCAAATATTTTTAGTGAATTAAAGCCTAGTCCTGAACTAAAAACTTTAAGGCAAAATTTCACCATGAACATGCTAAAAATCAAAACTTTCTACTTTAAAGTCTACTTAAAAAAATTTGTGGAGTAGAACGTACAGTTACCGGCTGCCAATTGTAATGAAGTAAAAGTAAAGTAGCTACATCAAATTTACTTGTGTGAAAAGAAATTATTTTAGAAAACTACTGGTTTTATACAAATCTGAATTCATAGACTGGATTATTAGCATTTGATGTCTTATACTACTAAGAAAGAGAGATTTTAAACTATTGGATTCCACTGGAGTGTCACGTTGTGACATTGTGTTTGCATCACAAGCTTTACTTTATATATTGTATTCACTTTAACGATGAAATACAATCACATACTAACACATATGAAATCCCTGTACCTCTTTGGGTTCCTGGTGTTCTTCTGTATGTTCTGTGTCTTTGGCAGGTGAGTTCTTGCCGCTCGTGTGTAAGAAGGAGCGCACAGGTATAAGGTCTAGGTAAAGGTCCTCCGGTTTATTTGTGTCTTTAATGCTTTCATCTGTTTGATTGTTTTCACTGTCGTTTTCAATGGTTTTAGTCTCATCGTCGAAGGATTCAGTCTCCTCAGCATCCTGGAAGTCAATGGGACAAACACGTGGTGAAATAATTAGAGTTTAAATGTCGACTAGAAATAATGTTGGGATGCAGTTGTTTAGGAATGTAAAGAAAATAAATATAAATGAAGTGACAGTGATAATGCTAAAGAACTAGTAGAATCAATTAGTATTTTAACATTTATTTACATTTTATTTTGTTTACTTATTAACAGCCAGTACTGGGGATGTCAAGATTATTTGGCTAATTAATAATAATTCAGGTTACAATAAAATAAACATGGCCATTTTAGAAACCAAAAAATTAAGTGACTTTAATTTAATCTATACTTTAAAAAATACATCCAAGTACTTTTTATAGGTCTGTTTTCGACTGATTTACTTCATTTTGTTATTCAGTGTTCAACTTCACAAAGCTGGTCAAAAAAAGAGAAATGGTAATATTATGTTAGACGAGATTTCACAGTAACAATCGTGAATAATAATCGTAATTATTTTTTCTTACAATAATTATAACACTGAAATGTTTGTTATATTTTACTCAAACTGCATTCTGCTGACTTTGCTTCAAAAATACCTCATTTTCTCCTTTGTTTTACCAGGAAGCCACTTTCAAGGTATGTCTTTTATTGTCCAAAACATTTGCATTCATTTTTTAACATTTTTGACCACTCCAAAATAACGTTTGAATTGTTAATTGCTAGAACAACAGCCCTCCTGTTCATCACATTCAGCCTCCACTCTACAGCAGGTCAGTCACATGATTTAGATGAATCGTGATTTATGAAGTACCTCGGGATCTGCGAGCGATGCTACGTCATCATAGAGTTCATCAGAGTTTTGGGAAAAGGAGGGCGGAGTGTCGATGTAAGTGTTGGGCTCTGAGTACCTCCTCTGCATCAAGCTGCACACATAAACACACAAACAGGTGGTGTCTTCAATGCTTAGCTCACTGCGCTGCTTTTGCCAAAACAAACAGGGAGTGCCTTACTATAGTGAAGTATTGGCCGCGTTGACGATACTCGAGATCCTCTCAGCATTTACGTAGTCGTACGTCAGATCCTCAGGGCTGGTCTTGGTTCCAGTCTGAGACAACAAAAGGCCCAGCCAGTGACCCATATCTGCAGATGTTTTGGCCTGAACGAGAGGGCAGGGAGAACATTTCAGGTTACATGCCAGGCACTTGCATCAGAGAGAGGCATATGACATCTGCCACACTGTATGACAGTATGCTTTCACAAATTACGATTTCATTTGGGATTTATTTCTATAACAGTAACAAAAAAGAAAAGAAAGTGTTCACAGCTAATCATTAATTCCTGTTACAATATTTTTTGTCATTCATTTGTTCAATAAATAATATCAGGAACAATATTATATCATATGTAGAAGTCAGAATTTCTAAGATAACATTTGAACTGTACATGGTCAAAAAAGTCCCTTCTATGACTAATAATAGTTTAGGTAAAAGACTTTCAATCTACTAATTAGTAATAGCGGCTCATGTTTTTTTAACAACATCATAATCGGATTTTACAGCTGTTTGCATATTGTGTCATTTACAAGAAGCAACAGACCAAAATTAAGTTTAACTGGGTTTTCCCCCCAATAAAGTAAGTGCAATAATTAAGAAAACAACAATAAAAACAAACGTAAACAGCACCCGCAAGACTAAACACCAGATTCCAGTGGATCTGACCAAATATGCACCACAGCAGCAGCAGCAGAGTGGTGCAGAGATTCTAATTAGATCTGGCGTTACATTAGTCCCCCAAAAACGCCTCCACCCTCCGCGCTGACACCGGGACCACCCCTGTGCGCTGCTACATACACAACATAAGCTGCCTCTCTGTGTGTCCCAAATGGGAATATGTTTGTGTATAGAAATCTTACAGCAGCAGGCGTTAAAAAATGCTGACTTTTCTTTTTTCTCCCCTCCAGACGCTCAGCTCAAATTCGGGTTATTAGTCAAGACAACATAGACTGTGAGTTCAAGATGGAAAATACTGCTTTTTCCAAGTTAGTGATGTACAAAAGAACATAAAGTTTACGTCTGAGTCTACCGCTATAATTTCCTTTGAGGGAGAGGGACAATTCCATCGCTAACGTTTTTCAAGTTTAACATATTGCTGGGTTCAAATGGACAACAACCATATATTTGACACTTTGTTAGCCATGACACGCTGACAAAACTCTTCTGATCACAGCAATACGTGCGTTCGCGGTGACGTCATACAGCCGGGACTTCCCCACAGCGGCCATTTTAAAAGGGGCACGCGATATGTAAAACCCAACACGACTGCGTCCTTTTCTACGACATAATGAGCTACGAATACTTTGATTCTTTAGACGATCACGGCAAACTAAGGTACACGACAAAGCTATCATTTCCTGGTCAGTCAACAGAACGCAGGTTTTTGGCATTTTGGCCTCATATTTCCTGGATTTCGTATGTAGTAGACGTGCTGTTGTGCCCCTTTCAAAATGGCGGACTCGGATGCTACTGCACAAGTTCCCGGATGTGCGAACGCATGTATTGGTTTAAGGCAGGGGTGTCCAAACCTTTTTCACCAAGGGCCGCATTTTGAAACTTAAACGGGGCAGAGGGCCACAAACAACTTGACAATGTCGAATTTGCTGAATGACAAAGTTAATCATTTCACTTTTTGCATTTGACATAATTGCAATGAGCCTCCACACCTTTAATTATACTTGGAACATTCATATTAGGTTGATATAACATCAAAATGCCTGAATTTTCCAAATTTCACAGTAAAAAGTACTAGTTTTTGTTGTTTGGGCCAACATAGCAGGGAGCTGGAGGGCCAACACAAATTGGTCTGAGGGCGGCATTTCGCCCCCGGGCCCTAGTTTGGACATGCCTGGTTTAAGGTGTAACAGTGTTTATGGTTCCCCCCCAACTTTACCTCTAATGTTGTCAGCTGCGCCCCGTCCAGGTGGATCCTGAAGGAGTAGAGGTGCTCGGGGCTGGGGTCCGGGCACACCTTGCACCCCTCCAGGTTGACGGCGGGCTGGCTGATCTTGGACTTGTGCTTGTCCTGATAAAACCACAGCTGCCCGTTCTTGATTAGACACCAGCACGTCCGCCACTGCCTGTTCACCAGCACGTTGAGGTAACCTGAGGGAAACAAGGGCCCTGCTTTGAGTATGGTAGAGATTTAAGCAAGTACTGAGTAAAGTGAAATACTATGAGCACTTCTACTCCAATTCATCACTGCGACTACTTCAATAACAACTAGTAACAGCCACTATTACTCACCTGCAGGGATGTCAAGATTATTAGGTTAATCGATAATGGTGATTATTCAGGTCACAATATAATAGAGAACAAAAAAATTAATATTCATGACAATTTTATAAGCAAAATTGAGTATTTTTTGTTCAATTTTTAGTCCAAAAAATAAACTGGTTGTCAAATTTTACTTTATTTTGTCTTTCAGAAAGTAAAATTTTGTAAAGACGATCACAAACTTGAGGAACAGTAACATATTTGACAACGGAAATGAAAGAAAATAATAGATTTCGCTGTTGTTTCCATAGTTAAATCGTGATGTTTTTTCTCTCAATAGGCTTAACACAAAATTTGATATTGTGACATCCCTAATCACCGATAGTAACTGCAGTTTGAAAAATAATTCAAAAATAGACCTAATATTAAACAAATATCATCCATGTGAGTATTTATTTCAAATTTAATTCATAATCATGGCAGTAATGATGGTCCATAGGTTCCATCATGCTAAAGTTTTGGTTATCAAGAAAAACAATGCATATTCCTTCTCACCTGACGTGTCGAGGCTTTTTTCCGGGCTCTCTAAGGACAAGGGCTTTTTCTTGCCGATGTTTATGAGGTTACTGAACTGAAATTTCTTCTTCACTGTAAAGATAAGACATGACGTCATCTAATTCCAGGCATACACAAAACAAACAACAATATCTTTACAGTTTAAGATAAGATAAGATAAGATAAGATATTCCTTTATTGTCCCACATGGGGAAATTTCATTGGTGCAACGCAGGTAGATACAGAGGTAGATACAGAAGAACAGATCACTTATAGGAAGTCTGAAAAACACTTTCAGTAGAAGATCTCCTATAAATAAATAAAAACTCCCATAGACAAATAAATAAATAAATACCATTGCATGTGATCCCGACAGTAATTGCACATGAATATGTGTCACGACAGCACATAGATTGACTCACCATCTTTGTTTTCACATGTTTCGGCGTGACTGTCGGTGCTGCTGCCACTTTCTGAGTACCGATCTCCCAGCTCGCCCTAAAAGAACATGTCATTCTGGGTTGAAACACGTGAAACAATGACCTAGGTGGGATTTTAAGAAGGTTATACAAAATTACGTGTATACTGTACAACTTTGCACAAAATTAAAGATACATAACAAATAGCCAGACTTATAACTGTTTCAAATGATATAAATATTGTACCGAATTTTGCGCACGAAAAGGCGCACCGGACTATTAAGCCCACGGACGGCTTTTGAGGACGTTAAAGACTTTTACGTGTGCCTTATAGTGCGGAAAATACGGTAAATAGTATTCTAACACTAAGACTTTTTGTTCATAATGTATATCTTCAAATGCATTGATCTGAATCCAAAGAAAGATTATGTCCTTTGACACACAAACTGATCTTGTATCAAATGTTATTGATAGAAATTTAAAATACAAATACATGTATTTCCTTGATTTCACATGATTTAACTTTTTGCATAGTACTGTAGCTATAGAAACACATATTCACTTTAGTCAGTGTACCTTAGTGCAGATGAGCCTGGGCGAGTCAGAGGCGCAGTGCAGTGAATCACCGTTTTCAGCAGGTTTGGGGCTAATCTCCTGGATCACCTGAGACATGTAAACACTGATGGTATCGTTTTCATAAGAAAGACAAATCTGTTTCAACATCAGCGCTCGCTTTGAGGACGTTACCTTGAGCCACTGCTCCGTCTGCTCTCGGCTCTGAAGTCCCAGGACAATGGCCTCTCCTCCCACAGGGACGATCTTCAGCCTGTGCTCCTTCCTCTTCAGCTGCTTCTCTTTGTACACCACGGAGCAGCCCAGGAGACTCACGTCCAGCAACGGCATCTGCTCTTTCGAACTCTTGTAACACTGTAAAAGCCAATGTAACTGGTTAAAAGTAGTAATAGTAGTAATAACGGTATTGGCTTATGGCAGTTGAAGTGTAAGTAAGTATTGATAATGGATACTGTGTGTAGTGGTGGTTATTGAGGCACATTATTTGTTAGTTTGCAGATGATAGACAAACACAGGTGGCCTGGAGCATCTATGGCACACACATACAGGACATTGACACAATATTAAACGTTTGAAGCAAAAATATGTTGACTTCCATTTGTAAAAAGTGTCCATCTGACTACATTTGAAACTACAATTCATTACTCCTGGATGAATGAGGGATTATATCAACAAATGTGAAAGGTTATTAGCAAGGTAGCAGTGGTTATCAAGTGTGAGACAGCTTCAGTGTGAAACAGTGTGAACACCCTCGCTGGGCTTCATACTCCGCACTTTTGACTTGATGAAGATGGCTCTGTCACGCCCTCAGTATTATTGGGGCTTTGGGGTGTAGTTGAGCTCCATCACAATAAAACAAAACAGATCAGTAGGATAGGCGTTTGCCCTTCACGCAGGAGGCTGGGGTTCAAAGCACACCTTATTATGAGCTTTATTTCTCAGTTGACATTAGTGGAATTGCTGTCTCAGCAGGGGGCACGGCCACAATAAAATATGTTTTGTCTCCAGGAGAAGATTTCGTTTACCGAATTCTCTGGCTCCACGACAAACTTGACGTTGGGGTTTCTCCCATAGGTGCAATGTATTTTCACTTTTGTAGGTGATGTTGTTGTGCCATTTTTAACGCACAAAAATATAAAGCCCACATTTTTCACAGATTCTACTCAACATTAATAGAGTATTTTTTTTTGGCAAAAATGATATAGGCATTGCCACGGCAACCACATATACATCATTTGAAAAGGTTTCGAGCTTCCCCATGTCACCGTGGTGTACCCCCATGTCACCGTGGTGTACCCCCATGTCACTGTGGTGTACCCCATGTTACCGTGGTGTACCCCCATGTCACTGTGGTGTACCCCATGTTACCGTGGTGTACCTCCATGTCACCGTGGTGTAGTACCCCATGTTACCGTGGTGTACCCCATGTCACCATGGTGTACCCCATGTCACTGTGGTGTACCCCATGTTACCGTAGTGTACCCCCATGTCACCGTGGTGTAGTACCCCATGTCACCGTGGTGTACCCCATGTCACCATGGTGTACCCCCATGTCACCGTGGTGTACCCCCATGTCCCTGTGGTGTACCCCATGTTACCGTGGTGTACCCCATGTCACCGTGGTGTACCCCCATGTCACCGTGGTGTACCCCATGTTACCGTGGTGTACCCCCATGTCACCGTGGTGTACCCCCATGTCACCGTGGTGTAGTACCCCATGTTACCGTGGTGTACCCCATGTCACCGTGGTGTACCCCCATGTCACTGTGGTGAACCCCATGTCACCGTGGTGTACCCCATGTCCCCATGTTACCGTGGTGAACCCCATGTCACCGTGGTGTACCCCCATGTCACTGTGGTGAACCCCATGTCACCGTGGTGTACCCCCATGTCCCCATGTTACCGTGGTGAACCCCATGTCACCGTGGTGTACCCCCATGTCCCCATGTTACCGTGGTGTACCCCATGTCACCGCGGTGTACCCCCATGTCACCGTGGTGTACCCCCATGTTACCGTGGTGTACCCCATGTCACCGTGGTGTACCCCATGTCACTGTGGTGAACCCCATGTCACCGTGGTGTACCCCCATGTCCGCATGTTACCGTGGTGAACCCCATGTCACCGTGGTGTACCCCCATGTCCCCATGTTACCGTGGTGTACCCCCATGTCACTGTGGTGTACCCCATGTTACCGTGGTGTACCCCATGTCACCGTGGTGTACCCCCATGTCACCGTGGTGTACCCCATGTTACCGTGGTGTACCCCCATGTCACTGTGGTGTACCCCATGTTACCGTGGTGTACCCCATGTCACCGTGGTGTACCCCATGTCACCGTGGTGTAGTACCCCATGTTACCGTGGTGTACCCCATGTCACCGTGGTGTACCCCCATGTCACTGTGGTGAACCCCATGTCACCGTGGTGTACCCCCATGTCCCCATGTTACCGTGGTGTACCCCATGTCACCGTGGTGTACCCCCATGTCACCGTGGTGTACCCCATGTCACCGTGGTGTACCCCCATGTCACTGTGGTGAACCCCATGTCACCGTGGTGTACCCCCATGTCCCCATGTTACCGTGGTGAACCCCATGTCACCGTGGTGTACCCCCATGTCCCCATGTTACCGTGGTGTACCCCATGTCACCGCGGTGTACCCCCATGTCACCGTGGTGTACCCCATGTCACCGTGGTGTACCCCCATGTCACTGTGGTGAACCCCATGTCACCGTGGTGTACCCCATGTCCCCATGTTACCGTGGTGAACCCCATGTCACCGTGGTGTACCCCCATGTCCCCATGTTACCGTGGTGTACCCCATGTCACCGCGGTGTACCCCCATGTCACCGTGGTGTACCCCCATGTTACCGTGGTGTACCCCATGTCACCGTGGTGCACCCCCATGTCACTGTGGTGAACCCCATGTCACCGTGGTGTACCCCCATGTCCCCATGTTACCGTGGTGAACCCCATGTCACCGTGGTGTACCCCCATGTCCCCATGTTACCGTGGTGTACCCCCATGTCACTGTGGTGTAGTACCCCATGTTACCGTGGTGTACCCCATGTCACCATGGTGTACCCCCATGTCACCGTGGTGTACCCCCATGTCCCTGTGGTGTACCCCATGTTACCGTGGTGTACCCCCATGTCACTGTGGTGTACCCCATGTTACCGTGGTGTACCCCATGTCACCGTGGTGTACCCCCATGTCACCGTGGTGTACCCCATGTTACTGTGGTGTACCCCATGTTACCGTGGTGTACCCCATGTCACCGTGGTGTACCCCATGTCACCGTGGTGTACCCCATGTTACCGTGGTGTACCCCCATGTCACTGTGGTGTACCCCATGTCACCGTGGTGTACCCCCATGTTACCGTGGTGTACCCCCATGTCACTGTGGTGTACCCCATGTTACCGTGGTGTACCCCCATGTCACCGTGGTGTACCCCCATGTTACCGTGGTGTACCCCCATGTCACTGTGGTGTACCCCATGTTACCGTGGTGTACCCCATGTCACCGTGGTGTACCCCATGTCACCGTGGTGTAGTACCCCATGTTACCGTGGTGTACCCCATGTCACCGTGGTGTACCCCATGTCACCGTGGTGTACCCCCATGTCCCCATGTTACCGTGGTGTACCCCATGTCACCGTGGTGTACCCCCATGTCACCGTGGTGTACCCCATGTCACCGTGGTGTACCCCCATGTCACTGTGCTGAACCCCATGTCACCGTGGTGTACCCCTATGTCCCCATGTTACCGTGGTGTACCCCCATGTCACCGTGGTGTACCCCCATGTCACCGTGGTGTACCCCCATGTTACCGTGGTGTACCCCCATGTTACCGTGGTGTACCCCCATGGTGTACCCCATGTCACCGTGGTGTACCCCCATGTTACCGTGGTGTACCCCATGTCACCGTGGTGTACCCCCATGGTGTACCCCCATGTCACCTTGGTGTACCCCCATGTCATCGTGGTGTACCCCATGTCACCGTGGTGTACCCCCATGTCACCGTGGTGTACCCCCATGTTACCGTGGTGTACCCCCACGATGAGCACGTATTCACCTTCCCGTGGGGCTCACTCACTCCACATAGACTTCCATTCATTTTAGCATTTATAAGTATGGCCCATGCCGCGCTCGAGTATAGCACTATCCTAGTGCTTTTAGTGTGTTAGTTAATGGAACAATGTGTTGTATCATTTTTAATGACCACAATACCATTTATAGGTTCTGTCTTTTTCAGGGTGTGATGAGCCGAGAACCCTCACCCCTACTTCATGTGGGGGTGTTTTTAGTGCTTTTAGTGTTTTTGGAGGACATTTGTGCTACTCTTGTCAACAATGAGTTGTTGACTATTTTTCACAGCAGGATTAAGCAGGGCTTTTTTACTGATTATTGCCAGGGGAGACTGTGTCATGGGCCCATAATACAGTAATAATGTTCACATTTTGCATTAAATGTTATATAATAGGCGTCTCGCCAGCTTGTGGTGCTCGGCCCAAATGATTGGATTATAAAACCAATCCATTCTTGTATGTACAAATTATGATTATTTTTTTATTTGATTGTGATACTTTTTTTTTATCGTAGTTGTAATTAGATTATAATTATAGAGTCTTCTGGTCCTATTGACGCACGGGTAAAGCCATAAGGAAGTGGCACACATGCTTCTCTCACCATGAGGCGGTCGTCTCTGATCACACAGAGCTGTTTGGCCCACTGTCCCAGCCACTTCTTCCTCCAGAGAAAAGCACAGATCTGTGAATCTTTCATCAGCTCAAAGGGCGCCTCTGCAGACGGCCACTGGTGCTGAGCAAACGAACACTTCCCTTTGCTCACTTCCTCCTCATCGTAGGACTCGTAGGAACTGCTCACCGCCTCTCCATCATCTAGGAAATGAGATAAGGAAGCAATTAAAGGCTGAACAAACGATAAAACAGAAGGCAGTGGAAGGGGCAGTATAAAGGTGTTCTTACATAGACAAAACCATGTGCTGTAGTATTTGAAACTGTTATTATTGTTTCAAAGCTTCCTCTTCAGATTTTCAAGATTTATTTTTTCAAGATTTCATCCTATAAACTATATTCTGTAAATAACCTTTACACATCCATCCTACTGCTAATACTGAGCTGCAATAAAACAAATTAAATATATCTCCTTCAAATTTTGTGCTCATTTTCTACCTTTATTTTCTATTGACAAATGGTGGCGGAAACTCTTCGTTGTTTGTTTCTTTAAATGTAACACAACACTTTGCCTGTCCACATTCTGTCTCGTGTCCTGGGCAACCACAAGCCCAAAGCATGCCACAGTTCACCCCCGTTCACACATGCCCAAAGAGGAGAGGCGTGTACCCCGGGAGATCACTGCATACACCACACTGTCCGAGCTCAGGCCTCGCAGCGAGGAGCGAGAGAGAAGATCCAGACCTGTCAAAAGCCAGTCCGACAGCAGAGAGGAGAAATGAGAAAAGCAAGGGTAAAGCAAGGTCTGTGAAGGTTATAAAAGTTAAAAGCAGATCAAGCAAGTTGAAAGTGAGCTGAGGTTTTGGGATGAAAGGGCGTTGCTTTCATTTGATTTGCCATTTGTGTGTCAATAATCTATCAAAGGTGTTTCTATTATCGCACACAAAATATATAAAGAATTATAGTTACATAGAACAGATTTATCTGCACCAACATTTCTAAATAGGGATTAAAAAAAACAAACTAGAAAGCGAAACAAATATGGGCAAATTGAATCAAATTATAACTAAACGTTGGCCCTATAAGATAAGATATTCCTTTATTGTCCACACATGGGTAAATTTCGTATTATGTCTAAAATTATGTCAAGTGCAATTATGTGCAATTATAATGAATTACACATAACAAATAATTGTAAATATAAATCATTATAATATAATTAATTATAAATAATCCATCCATCCATTTTCTGCCGCTTATCCGGGGCCGGGTCGCGGGGGCAGCAGTCTGAGCAGGGACTCCCAGACTTCCTTCTCCCCAGACACTTCCTCTAACTCCTCCGGGGGGATCCCGAGGCGTTCCCAGGCCAGCCGAGAGACATAGTCTCTCCAGCGTGTCCTGGGTCTTCCCCGGGGCCTCTTCCCGGTGGGACATGCCTGAAACACCTCCCGAGGGAGGCGCCCAGGAGGCATCCGGTACAGATGCCCGAGCCACCTCAGCTGGCCCCTCTCGACGTGGAGGAGCAGCGGCTCTACTCCGAGCTCCCCACGGCGGAGGAAACTCATTTCGACCGCTTGTATCCGCGATCTTGTTCTTTCGGTCACTACCCAAAGCTCATGACCATAGGTGAGGGTAGGAACGTAGACGACCGGTAAATTGAGAGCTTTGCCTTTCGGCTCAGCTCCCTCTTTACCACAACAGTCCGATGCAGCGACTGCATCACTGCAGCCGCTGCACCGATCCGCCTGTCGATCTCACGCTCCATCCTTCCCTCACTCGTGAACAAGACCCCGAGATACTTGAACTCCTCCACTTGGGGCAAGGACACCCCACCCACCTGGAGAGGGCAAGCCACCTTTTTCCGGTCGAGAACCATGGCCTCGGATTTGGAGGTGCTGATTCTCATCCCAGCCGATTCACACTCGGCTGCAAACCGTCCCAGTGCATGTTGCAGGTCCGGGTTTGATGGAGCCATCAGGACAACATCGTCTGCAAACAGAGATGAGATCCTGTGGTCCCCAAACCGGACACCCTCCGACCCCTGACTGCGCCTAGAAATTCTGTCCATAAAAATTATGAACAGAACCGGTGACAAAGGGCAGCCCTGGCGGAGTCCAACATGCACTGGGAACAGGTCTGACTTACTGCCGGCAATGCGAACACAGCTCCTGCTCCGGTCATACAGGGACCGGACAGCCCTGAGCAAAGGGCCCCGGACCCCGTACTCCCGGAGCACCCCCCAAAGGACACCCCGAGGGACAAGGTCGAAATATAAATACAAATTATATATTTATTATAATATAAATAATTATAAATAATTATAATTATGTGCAATTATAATTAAGTGCAACTAGACATAATTCAAAATTATATCTAAGTGCAGACCAATTTTGGCATTATTTATAACTCTTCCCCCACTTTTCAGTCTTAAGTATGTGTGAACCTTGACCAAAAGTATTAGATGGAAAGTTGAGAGCAGTTTTCACAAGCCTAAACAGGAAGTCCCTTTGTCACCTTTAAAGCAGAATGAAAGACAACGGCAGACAAAGCAACACACATGAGCAGAGAGCACAGTTTCTTATAGATTGTGGGTTTAGTAGTCTAACACTTTGTAACGACATTTGGTCGAGAAGTGCATCATGGTTCTAGTAGCCTCCAACCACATTTTCCTTAGACCTATATAAAAACCGCTTTCACATCTTGTTGGTTTGAGTGGGATTTCCCATCTTAAATATTTGTGCACCTATGTGTATGGGTCAAATGGACTTCTTTTAAACTTCATTCATAGGTTTGTAGCATACATTTGAAAAAGTAAAGGTTATCTTTTCAAGTTTCATGTTCTCTTGGTCAGTCAAATGGCCAGTAATGAATCCCAACATGAAAGGCTTTTTCACAGAGTTTGAACCACAACTGAATGCGTCGGTACTAAAGATCTGGTTTCCACTTCCTGTGCGGCGTCTCAAGCCAAACTCAAACGGAGCAGTGCAATCAGGAGAACCAGACAAGCTCAGACAAACAATTCTCACCTACGATTAACAGTGTTTTGTGATAAATTTGCTCATTGATTCTGCCTAAATCCGCAATGTTTTTTAGTCTTTAGTGTGATATTTTCTTCCTTTCTTTATCCCTGCAAGCAGCCATGTTTGTTTTGATACAGACGGGTCATGCGTTAATCTCACATCTTTGTAAAGTATGGGAAAGGTCAAGCAAGAACAAAATATACAGTGGTCTCATTTATAATCTTTACGCGGACGAAACACACAACATTCGCAAACTTGTCATCTCTCTTTGCTCAGATCCCCTCTTGTCTTATTTCTGAAACACCTAAACTACAAATTATCTTTTTATAGATCACAAAGTTAACATTAGAACTCATGTACGCTGCATTTTTGTGCGCACACATGCTTTATAAATGAGACCCCAGGAACTGCAAAACGTTTCTACAAAGCAAAAATGACTTACCATTGACTGCTTCCTCATAGGGTTGGGCCTCTTCGTAGTAGCTCTCTGAAGTGTCCGGGGCTGAAACAGGAAGTAGGGGTAAGGGGAACGGCTCTCGGCCCATGACACCCTGAAAAAGACAAACGTTTTAAATCCTATTGCGGTCTTTTAAAAAAATTGCACGACACATTGTTCCATTAACATCACGGGAAACTAAACATGGACTTGGGTTTCCGCTCTAAACGTTCTTAATTCCACATCTCCACACACAAACACACAGTCCAATTTGACCCACTATTAGAAGTAAAAAATATTAAACAGCTCAATTTAAATTTTAATCGATGTCAGTCACTAAATCCAAAGATGCAGAGGATCAAAAACCTGACTCAAATTTGTTTTTAAATGTAAAAAAGAATTGCAAATGACTCTCTTTGTCACTTCTGTGTGATAAAAACCCAACAAAATGAATAAGTATCTTAACATTACAGAGCTACAGAGCATTTTTACCTTTAGTCTGTGTCTTAGTGTAGAACAGAACACAAAAGACAAAATCAAAACTGAAATCAAAAGTTTGTTACGCCCCATTCCCACTTCCATTTATAGAAAACCACTAGAAATTACCACTCAGCTTTGTGTGTGAAGACATAGATATTATAAATACTGTAAGAACATGACGTAATGCAAACAAATTGGTCCTTCTGTGTCACCAGTGAGTAAACACTTGGAGAAGACAGGGTCCCGTCCTGCTTCTCCACTCAAATGTAATGTGTAATCTTCTCAGCGTGCAACAACAAGTCTAAAGTCATCACGAAACTTCAAGAGGCACAACTGATAGAGCCAGATTAGCCCGTCTGGTGCCGTTATGTCAAAACACACCATTACGTGTTTTGAAACGTTTCTGATCATAATTGAAGAGCCATTATTTTACATTTGGCGAAATTACGTTTTAAATGATAAAACAAGTGAATCCCAACAGGCCACGACAGTAAAGTGGAGAAAAGAGTCAAGAAAGACGACGTTTTAAAATAAAAATATGGTCAAAACAGCATGACAAAAAGTTTAAACATTTAAAATCCTTTAGAAGTACATAATTGTGATTTGCACAAGTAACAATCTAAATATTTAAGCATCAAAAGGGAATAATAGGTGCTATTTTAAACACGGTCATCTTAACTGCTCCTATTTGGAAGTGTTTTTACTCTGCTTAGGTAGATTTATGCTGTTCCTCACTTTTTGACTTCCTGCATCTGTATATATTTTATTTCTTATGTTATGACTTTGAGGACGTTTTCAAATTGAAGTGAGATTTGAGGAGTTCCACCTTTAACCCTGGGAGTTTTAGTAGTTTCAGCATTCTTGGAGTCCTAGTATGTGTTTATAGTATTAAAATGTCAAACCACTCACAATATAAATCCTCTAAATCAGCCCTTCCCAAAATCAGCCGAGACGTGGCCTCCCTAATGAGCCGTAGATCTTTAGGACCCCCCAAAACAATCATTCACACTCAATTCAAAAGATTACGCAATGTTTTCCCACTCAAATTTACAGTAAAAAGTACATATAATAACACTGATACTGATTTAAAGCGGAAAATCAAACTAACTTTGGGGGGGGGGGGGGGGGGGGGGGGGGCTCGCAGTTCATCTGAGGCCCCTCAGTTTGGGAACCACTGCTCTAAATGAATGCATATCTTGACCCCAATGTCAGCAATAGTAGCAGCAATGGTGGAAAAATGAAAAGTATGATAAAAACAAATGCTGAGCAGCAGCACAAGAAGTGGCATTGAATAGAAATACTAATATACAACTGGAGTATAAGCAGTAAAGAAAAGAGGAATCACAGTAGTAGTAAGTATTCGTAGTAGCACTCATGGTGGTAATGTCATTAGTCGTGGTTGTTTTGTTGACTCCTATCATTTTCCTCAAATTATTCAGATTAATTGCACAAAATACTGACTAAGCATGATTACACTTTGTCATGGCGTATTTTTCAGCGATGTCATATATCATTGTGCTGTGTGTAGGGAGTCCCCATCTTATTCCCATCACATTAAATGAGTGAGTTCATCATTTCCCTGTAACTGAGAGCAGATGAAGCCTCCGTCATAATAAGCACCGGCGTCGTGTCAGACACCGAGACTCCGTGACGCGGTGCTGTTTGTGTGATTAGCCTGCGCGAGCGACATTGAAAAGATGGCGAGCTGCAGAGACAGATGAGGGTGAAAGAGATGCTATCACAGTTTACACATGATACTGTACATGTGGTGTGCGTTTATTATACTGCTAATGTCTGCAAAACAACGTATAAAGGGGAATTACTATGTGCCACATGAAGATGTAAGCTTGGAAATAAATAATAGGAATGTTTCAGTTGAATATATGATCATTTATGACAGGCGGAGGAAGAATATCCTTACATCTTTTACAACTACTACTATACCTCTACTTTAACTACTACTACTACTACTACTACTATACCTCTACTTTAACTACTACTACTACTACAACTACTACTACTACTACTACTACTACTACTACTACTACACCTCTACTACTACTACTACTACTACTACTACTACTACTACTACTACTACTACTACTACTACTACTACTACTACTACTACTACTACTACTACTACTACTACTACTACTACTACTACTACTACTACTACTACTACTACTACTACTACTACACCTCTACTTTAACTACTACTACTACTACTACTACTACTACTACTACTACTACTACTACTACTACTACTACTACTACTACTACTACTACTACTACTACTACTACTACTACTACTACTACTACTACTACTACTACTACTTTTATAACAACTCTATACTACTACAATCAAGTGACAAAGAACAAAAGTAAAACTACTGGACAGAAACAATTTTTACTACATTTGTACTTTGACCTGAAAATATAAAGTCAATACTCTTTCTTTAAGGTTTGAGACTACTTTAAATAGCCAAGGGGTTTTCTTTATAACATTCATGGGGACATCTTGCCTAATTTTTAATCTTTAATTAGTTTTGAGCAAACAAGAATGTTATTAAAAAACACTGGATAAATGATCAATTCAGCAGCTTTTGTTGACCAAAGATCAGCGCAATTCTTCATAAAAATCAAAACATTTTAAAGAAAAGCTTTAATAGCTTTCAAATCTGTGTGAAATAATGTTTAACTTTTATCCTTTAACTTTAAATCAATTAGTATGTGACACTTTCACTTGAGTAATTTTTTGCCCCTGCATCTGTACTTGCACTTCTGCCTACAAATACTATTACGTCTACCACTACTACTACTTCTGCTTCTATTACTACATACATATAACGTATGAACATATCTCATATAAATGTACAGTTTTCTTCTTTTTCTCGGCTGCAGTAATCGGTAAGTGGCAATGAAGAGTCTCATCCAGCAATGCCACTGTCAAACAAGTAGAACAACAAACAATCTCTAAAAACATTATTTTTTAGAGCTGTCCCTTGTTTGAAAAGAGTCTCCTTACTACAAAGAGAAGGAACTTAGACATCTGCTATTAATTAAAACAGAAAGTCCTGCATTCCTGAGCTGCTGCAGCCCCCTCCGCATCACGTCTATCCACCGTTATCTCAATAGTGTCCATTCATTTTACATGTCTCCGAGTCAAAGTTGAGCTCTAGCGTGTGCAGCATATGAGCAAAGCATGTGTCATTCTTTGGAAATACCTCGAAGATAAATAAATCCTCTGGCCACTCGACATGTTCTCCACAGAGACACGGAGTCACCGAATTGGATTAAGCAATATTAAGGACGTTGTGGGGTGAGAGGGAAAGAGAGGAGTTGGTGGGGACTCCAGGGGTGTGGTTGTAGTGGGGCTGGGAAAAGAGAGCAAAACAAGGCAAAAGGCAGAAACATGGAAAATCCCTGGTTCCCATGCCAAGATTCTTCTAGCACAGAGAGATAGAGCAAATCTACAAAGCCAGCTGGGAACTAAGAGAAGGTAGAGATAAAAATAATCAGAGAGGCTTGGATTTGTGTAGAACTACAGTCACCACTACAGGGATCAAGTATAGAAAACACCTAAAATTGAATGAATTGAGATATACATATGTTTAATGTTAACCAGAGAAACAAAAGGCAAATGATTAAAATACATATGTAGTGCCCTTTTACTTGTATCACCTTGTGCCACCGACTCTGTGTCTTCTCTCTCCGCTTGACGCTTGCAAGTGGCACAGTCGCTATCAATAGCCCTGCTCTATTTTGGGACCACCATGCAGACGGGGCGCAATGCGAGTCCCGCAAACCTGCATTTACCCACTGATTTCAGAGGAAAAACTGGGTAATCTGAAAGACATGCCTGTCACAACTTCGTCATTTGAGAAGAAGGAATTTAAGGCATCATGGAAGGACTAGAGGCCCCGAAACAAAACCAGGATATTCACAGCGGAAGTGGGTTTCTTAATCCGGACGCTGGAGAGGACCACGCAACATTGGTGAACGTACGTGTGGAGGAATGTTTCTTTAAAGTCGAACGGACAATCCTGGCAAAATATAGCGACTACTTTAAAGCTCTTTTTCGGTCGGGAATGGTAGAAAGCAACCAGGAAGAGCTGCACTTTAAAGGTGGAGTGAAGGCACGGGGTTTCCTCATTGCCCTTGCAGTGTGCAGGGGTGAACTTCCTACTCTCAGTGACCCCGACGAGCTAATAGACGCTATCGAATGTGCCGCCTTCTTGCAAGTGCCAAAGCTCGCTCAACATCTCTGCGACATCATCGATTCCGAAAACTGCCTATTGCTGTACTATACGTCATACGTCTTTGGTTTGCATTCGGTTTCCCATTGTGCCGCATTGTTTCTCAGCGACGCCTTTGACGACCTCAAGGATGCGGCCGAAACGCAACTTCCCGAAGAGTTGCTTCAATATTCCCAATCGTTGTCCCAAGCAACTTATATCGCATTAGGGACCCATACGCCATCAATGGAGCTTTTGAATGACTCCTTCAGGGTGGTTTGTTACCTCGATGAAAAAGAACAAGAATGGAAACATCTAACCAACCTACCAACGTTCTGTAGCACTTCCATGGCAGGTGTGGCGGTGTTGGACAACCGATTGTACATCGTCGGTGGAGTTTACGGTTATAAGAAAGCCACGGTGGATCGCAGTTTTTGCTACGATCCCGAATCAGGATTATGGACGGAGCTACCTGGTCCGCAACAACCTCGGTACAATTTCACTTTGCTGGGGCACGAGGGAAGACTTTGCGCGATAGGAGGAGAGCTTGAAGGTCGCAATGTCGCAACCGCGGAAAGTTACGACGTCAACAAAGAACAATGGACCTTCATACAACCCGCTCCGAGACCTGTGGGATCGGCGGCTTGTGCTGTTGCAAGACGTAGGATGTTTGTTTGCTTCTGGAAATCGCCTGCAACAACTGATATCTATGAGTATCTAGTAGCTAAAGATGAATGGAAATTGACCGCGACGTTGATAAAACAGCAGAGTTATGGTCACTGTATGGTGGCGCATAGGGACAACTTGTATGTGATGCGAAACGGACCTTCTGACGATTTCTTGCGATGTCTTATGGATTGCTACAACATCACAACGGGGCAGTGGACAGCGATGGCAGGGCACTACATCAACAGCAAGGGGGCGCTGTTCACCTCAATGATAAGAGGCGATTCAGTGTTCACGGTAAAACACATGCTAACCCTTGAATATAAAATAGGTGCAGAAGGATGGAAGCCACATAGACAAATGAAAGGATTTCCAAAAAGCGGGTCGCTGTGGACATGTTTACTGAGGCTTCCCAAGACAGGACCGGTGATCCCAGAGACGGACACACAGGGAGAGGATGGAAAAACGCCTTTGCCAGACGCATCCGAGAGGTTTATGGAAGCTATGCTAGAATTGTGAAAAGACTACAGCCAATGTGCATGTTACTTCTTTAGAATTAGTTGATAGAAAGTTGTAGAATGCTTAGAAATGTTATGATGATTTTTGAAACCCTGGTCCCATGTCTTACCATGACTGAAGCTGGAGTCAGAAAGAGATAGATAGAAAGAGTAACTTGTTTTTTAGGAAGTGATGCAATTCATTATAACTTTGTCTTTGGTCATTTACAGACCTTTTATCTGAATACAATTAAATACAAATGTAATAGCTTTTACAGCAGCAGCATTTATTATGATACTGTCACGGTCACAGGACTCTTAAAAGAACTGGCATTGAATGATTAATATAGGGAGTAAAATGTTTTTCACTTTCATATTGCGCACATCTGCATCAGTGCTGACACTAGCATTTGTCCTGATGAGCACCAGCTGCTGCAGTAGTTTATATTGGGGGAGGCCACTGGTCCTGCGAGCGTGGGGCGTGAAGTTCAAAAGCGCCAATGGGATGTGCGCCATCATTTTCAAGTTAAACTGGGCCGATTTACTACCCAAAACTCCCCGCTCCTCAATTCTTTCAACCATATTACGGTCAAGGCAAAGTTAACTAACTAAGTAAATGCTAAGCAAAGGAAAGCGTACGACTGATTTTGCTGAACAGACCAAAATTAAACCAGAAACTAACTATACAAACTACTCTCATTAATGGAGTAAACAAACAAACAAAATCAGTACCATCGAGTACATTTGGCCCTTGCACCAAAGTTTGTAAAACACTGCTCTAGGCATTTATTCAAGGTTCACTGTCTCAAATTTGATTAAACAATATACACGTATCTAAGGATGTATTGATTTCAAAAAGCCTCCAGCAATATGAAGTTAAGCTCTGTGGGAAAAGACTGCACTGTTCTCGCATTAAAACCCTCACTGACGACATACAGTCTAAGTCTAATTTAATATAATCCGCAATGTCCTTATGTTGACCCTGAACCACAATTTGTCTGCTACAATTACCATCGTATTCGTCTTTGGACAGCTATGCGGAATATTGTGATTTAACTCACTTTTAACATGTGTTTTGCTTTATGTATATCATACAACTATTGAAGTAAATCTTTCTTCTGACCCTTCCACAGTGACCAAAGAAAACATTTGTAATATTGTCTTGAGCTGAATGATTCAGCGTGCTCATTCAAAATCGCACTGTGGGCACTCACTGTTCTGGGAGGAGGCAGCTCTGGGAGGTTTTTCTGTGGGACTGGAGTGAACTTTCCAGCTTTTCCGTTCACAAGGCCATCGCCTCTTTCATCTGGGTCAGACAAAAAGAGATAGAGAGGTTAATGCCATGCAGAGTTTACATTAAAGGAGACGCATTATGCTAAATATACTTTAATTTCTACCAAACCAATACTTTCAAGATACCAGCTAAAAAGGAGACGTTTTACTGTAACTCTCTGCTTCATAACAAAGGCTGTGTTGTTTCTGTGGAAAAATGAGATAAATCTAAGGATGACTAAAACCACATTCTTCAGGAGTGTCCAAACACAACAGGCCCGTTACAGATGTACGGGCTCCAGAGCAACACACAGGAAACAGCAGAGCGAGGAGGAGAGACCGGACCACTGCTGGAGGCCTTTCTCATGATGGACACTCACTCAAAATACTCTGTCCCGTCTGTAAAGAGGGTAAGTCTTACAGCCAGGGGCAATCTGTTTGACCTGTCAGTTTGACCCTAAATACAAATATGTTTGGGGAGTTTCACTTAATCTTAATAAAAATGGAAGTCCAAAGTGAACTCCTCTAAAGGGAATTTGTATTTCTCAATTGAATTAAATATGTCATGGGAACCGTAGCCGGAGGTGGTTAAGAACGAGATACTTTAACTTTCAACTCTAACTTAATTAATTTGTTTATATGTATAGTAATTCTATTAAAAAATTGCTTTTCATGAAGGACAAACTGTTATTTTCTAAGTCAATGCTTTCATTTACTGACAAAGTTGAGGTAATATTTGCATAAAAGTACTGTCGTATCACAAGTAGAACTAAAAATTAGCAATAAAGTACACCTTTAGCATTAGCACAGTATATATAGCATTGTATTCTCTACAGTTAAAACATATACAGAAATAAAGTAAAATATAGCCGCAAGCGGCAATGATCGGCCCTCGCTACGCCGCCGCCACGCCGCAAGAGGAGGGGGCGCTAACGCGCCCCAATTGTCCTTTTATTACGCCTACTGCTGAATCTGTGACGCTGTCACATCTTCTCCCCTTTGTTTTACCATCAAAAAGCAATTTTATTTTGAATTCTTGGCAAAATGTGCGGCTTTGCCGTACAGACACCGTGACTCTTTGAATAAAAATGTGGATAACTTTTGATGGTCCACCCCTGAAGATGAGTCTCACCAAATTTCAGGTTAATATGTCTAATGCCCTAAGAGGAGTTTGTGAAAGTCTAAAGTGTAAACATGTTCTGGCGATTTCCCCATTGGAATAACATGGAAGGTTTCGGTCATCGTTACGGCAACGCCATAACAATTATGACATGGGTCTCATTGACTTTTTGATGGGGATTCTAAAATTGAGTTGTGTGTCAAATTTCATATAATTTCGCAAAACTTAATATTTAACCTCCATATAAAATCTGTAGGGGGCGCTGTGGCTCCAAATTAATTTATTTCACTTCAAGTAGATTTAGGGCAAAGAGTTTAACAACTGATTCTAATTTGACGCAATTCGGACTTTATCTGCGCAAATGGCAGAAATGTAAAATTTGGGAGATTTCTGAAATTCTTGCTACAGTTTGCGGCTTCGCCGCACAGAGACCGTGACAGGTATCAATGTAATTTGGATAACTTTTGATGTCCCACTCCTCAGTAGCATTTTCACCAAATTTCAGCTTTTCAGGGCCAACGCCCTGGGAGGAGTTCGTAAAAGTACGACGTTTGGAAAAACTCCGAAGTCATGTTTAGCCATTTTTGAAGCAATATGGCCGACATTTGGTTGGGCGGACGGCGTTGCCGTAATAATATTTTTTACTTCTCTTGTCACCATCTACCTCTGCGCCAATTTTCATGATTCTACAATCAGATTTTTTTTGGGTCATTTCCCATCTCTCAATGCATTTTTGGTACATTTGGGGGCGCTGACGCGCCAATTTTTTTTTATTTTAGAAAAGGGAAATAGCCAGAATGTAGAGAGGCACGATTTTTAGAGGTGTGCAAATTTTTGTGACTTTTCGTCAATGTTCACTGGGTGAAAAATAGGGGGGTTGGTCCCGAGAAGAAGAAGAAGAAGAAGAAGAAGAAGAAGAAGAAGAAGAAGAAGAAGAAGAAGAAGAAGAAGAAGAAGAAGAAGAAGAAGAAGAAGAAGAAGAAGAAGAAGAAGAAGAAGAAGAAGAAGAAGAAGAAGAAGAAGAAGAAGAAGAAGAAGAAGAAGAAGAAGAAGAAGAAGAAGAAGAAGAAGAAGAAGAAGAAGAAGAAGAAGAAGAATATTCCGATGCTTTGTGTTTTTGGCCCTCTATACAGTAATAATGTTCAATTTTTGCATTACATGTTTATATGCACGGAACATGCAAGAGATGGGGAACGTATTCGTGAGGTACTTAGCGCAAATGAGTGCTTTATATGGGGATGACTCTCAATGTAAAGTGCTCGTTTAGTGCGCACTTTTGCACGGGCTTCGCCCGTTTACAACGGTAATGTTCCATTTTCCTACTACTAATTAGTATGCACGGGGCGTGCATGAGTGAAGGAGTGCGTTAGTGAGTGTTTGGAAGTGGGCGAGCGCTTCGCGCTCTATTTCGTGCGCACTACGTGCGCACTTTCGCAGCCGTGCTTCGCACGGCCTTACGAGATTAATAGGCCTCTCGCCAGCTTGTGGCGCTTGGGCCTAATAATAAGTCATCACAGTACATTTTTGTGAGTTAGTGCTACTATTTATATTAGTCATTTTAGAGGTTCAGAGCATGCAAAACTCACACCTTTGCCGTCACTGACCACAACTTTGTTCATGTAGATGTACTCCTCATCTCCACCTGTGTTGGAACACAAGACAACATTGGGTTATTCGTGCCACAAATGAATATATGAGTATATTTTCAGAAAGTTGTCAATCTAAGGGGTATGTTCATACTTTTGAGTTTAGTCCCATTTTCCCCCCATATTGAATCTGGTGTGTGTGTGTGTGTGTGTGTGTGTGTGTGTGTGTGTGTCTGTGTGTGTGTGTGTGTGTACAATTATTGAACACACCCTAAAATTATTCACTCCCTGTTATTAAGTCACAAAACATATAAAAACATGTAGGTTTTTGCTATTCTGAAGAGCAACATGTTTTTCTTTCCTTTTCTCTTTGTTTCACTCTCTGCCTTTTTTCCCTTCTTTTAAAGGTGCACTGTGTAACTTTTCTGGTGGATGTCTCAAAGAGATGTTATTGCTTTGTCTGGAATATTCCACAGTATGCCATTGAACTCTATATATCCATGTAACATTGCTTGTCTCCACAATACAAGTAAATACAGTAAATACGTTTAATGCTCTTCTGTGGGACATTACAGGCCAAGCAATGAAATCTCTATGGAAACAAGCAGGTGGCGGATGCTCCTCTAGAAAATGTACAGAAAACAACTTAACGAACACAATGGCACAATGTTTAAAACACTATTTTATACTTCACACTGCTGTATGTTTTTTCAAGCAATTGTCAGGAAAATAATTGGTTCAAAAGAGGCTTGTTTTCCGCTCTTTGTATAATTTACGGTGACAGAGTGTATATACATTCATATCATGCATAGTTTGCTCTGAGACCATTCTAGTGAGAACATCTTAGTCCTCCTACTATAAGTGCCAAACAAACTTTTATCATGTTTAGTACAATCCCAGGATTAAAGCTGGACTCTATTCAAACAAGTGGGCCATTGTGGAGACAGACGGGCCCATTGACACCCACTCTGAGCGAGGTGGACATTCACAAGACATTAGTCAGTAAAACCCTCCCCTGCAGACACTGCACTGTATCACTAACATCTTTGAACTCCTAGAAGTACATCATTCAAATGCTATAGAGCCCGCCTCTGCCCCCAAATATGTGCAAACCATGGGTGAAAACGTCATCGGAGTTATTATAATGTCATACGTAAATATTCATATCAACACAAACCATACGGAAAATGGGCGAACAGTTACACGAAAACATCATTTAAACAAATTAAATTATATCAATGTCTTTTGTGAAATATGCTTTTTTATTAGACTCAAATCTGCTTTTTATGCCCAACTTTCTTTAGATTTAGCGCTGTCTGTAAAATGAGCTTTCAACCTTTAAAAACCCTATACAAATCGATTTTGTTCTCTTTACTGTTAATGTTTTAGGAAGAATCCTTTAAACAATTTAAATTATATCAACGTCTTTTGTGAAATATGCTTTTTATTAGACTCAAATCTGCTTCGTATGCCCAACTTTCTTTAGATTTAGCGCTTTAGTCTTTAAAATGAGCTTTCGACCTTTAAAAACCTTATACAAACCGATTTTGTCCTCTTTACTGTTAACTTTTTAGGAAGAATCCTTTTGTTTTGGTTGATTTGCTTTTCAAATATCACAAGCTAATGAACTTATTGGTAAAGTTAATGACAAAAATGGTTAGAATTCTCAATTTTTCCAACAAATCTGTGTTTATTGTGCAGTTTGGCAGTCTGCTGTATCCAGGGAGGAAATCAAACTACCTCTCGAGATTATTCCGTCTTTGAAAATGATACAAAGGGGGCGTAAGCAAACAGAATAAGACGATGTTTTGCCTGTACAGTGGAAACAGATTTTTGGGGGAATAGTTGAAAATGCTATTTATAAATTTGCTGCTCAGAGGAAGTCAGCGTCCCCAGAGGATAAGTGCTGCTTTGGAAAAATTATACAGTTTGGAGCCAGTGGAGGAAGTTTGCCGAGTCCAGGACCTGAACATGGAAAAGAGCGACTGCTGTTTGGGAGAGAGACAGAGGAAGTATAAAAGCTACACTGGATTCATCAAGTTATGAGTGGATGTTCAGAGAAATGGGTCACAAAAGGACCAGGCAAAATAAGACCGTCTGTTTTTATAGTAGAAAAAGCTTCAGTTGTAGTCATCTGGACTCAGTTTGAAAAAATAGACGTTTCGACTCTCATCCAAGAGTCATTGTCAATAACAGACTTAGGACACTTTCACACAGAAGCAGGACAAAAGGGAAACTGAACAGAGAAGGAAGGGTGTTTCTATCCCCTATGTGTCTGGCCTGTCGGAAAAACTGCAGAGAATTTTTAGACAACACGAAGTCCCCGTTTATTTTAAACCAGGAAACACTTTAAGACAAAAACTGGTTCACCCAAAGGACAAGTTGCCGACTCAAAAACAGAGCAATGTAGTTTATTCGATCCAATGCAGTGAAGAAAGTTGTAAAGAACGTTACATAGGTGAGACGAAACAGCCTCTACACAAGAGGCTTTATCAGCACAGAAGAAATACAAGTTCAGGACCTCAGAGCGCCGTGCATCTCCATCTTGAAGCCTCTAATCACTCGTTTGAAGACGGTGAGGTGAAGGTTTTAAGCAGGGAGAAAAGATGGTTTGAAAGAGGAGTCAAGGAAGCTATTTTTGTTAAAAAAGAAAGACCTTCTTTAAACAGAAATGGAGGGCTTAGGTTTCATCTTCCTGTTATTTATAATGGGATTCTGAACCCCTGGAAAGGTAAAGGACATTCAGATGCTAATCAGGTACTCAGGGTGGTTGAGCCAGGGTCTCACAAAGACAAAGAGGATTCTAATAGCCCATTAAGATTCTGAATAGGCTAGCTCGGTAGATACAAGGGGGAGTTTCTGTTGAAACAAACAACTCTTTCTACTTCAGGAAGGCTCCTCCCAATGGGCGGGTCTTACCACAGAACAGTATTAATATCGGAGTTCTCGACCTAAATTCTGTTATTGATAATGACTCTTGGATGAGAGTCGAAACGTCTATTTTTTCAAACTGAGTCCAGATGACTACAACTGAAGCTTTTTCTACTATGGAACACGCCTGGACGAATGAGGGATTACACCGACACCGTCTGTTTTTGTACATTTACGACGTAGCGGTTCACCACATGAATTGCAGGACATTGGTGAAGGACGGGTCAAATGCAGAGGACACAGTTTCATATGGGGACAATAAAGTATAAAGCCCTCAACCTTTTCACTTCATCATGAATCACGTTGGTTATCGCATTATCTATTGCCTTGGCCATTTCCTGTTAACATGTGATATATAAGTTTACTGTAGGTCCAGAAAAGTCTACTTTTTAACTGCTCTCAATCTAATATTTATGCAGTAATTGTATGAACTCCATAACTTTTGTATTAGAATTTTTCATAAATTCTTAGTAATCAATCAAAACCACATTAAACATAAACAAACACACATTTTGAAATGTTTTAAGGCCAAATACTAAATATAATAACACATGTTGGGATAATTACAATATTGACTGATAGATGTATAACTGATAGATATTATACATGAACTTTTGGTGGAATTTGTGTGTGCTATGATTAGATTTTAGCTTGAATAAGTAATGTCTAAGACTCATCGATACTACGTAGAGTCCATGTCATTAAAACAGCACTAAAGTGGAAGTGAACCCTGGAGTGGTTTGAGTGGTGTTTTGTTTTGTCCAGAGTTCACTTAAAATGAACCGGTTTCAATTCCCAAGTGTGAAAGTGTCCTAAGTCTGTTATTCATTTGGTGCAACTCAGTTTTATGAACAATGTTTACAAAATAGTTTACTGGGATTATCCTGCTTTAGATTTATTATGTCAGTGGCATGGGGCAGTTTCAGTATTATTGCTTATTGTGATATCTAAAGCGATAATTATATTACACTTCAAAATGTGTTTCTATGACTTCTTAGACACTATCTCTGTGTAATTCGTATTTTGATTTATATTACATGATTAAAGCTGTGCAATAATGTTATGTAATGAAAAACAGCTCAAAGTACGGAAGTACAAGCGTAAAAGTACTATACTTATATCAATATGTATGTATGTATGTATGTAGCAATACTACTGTAGCAATATGTATACGCTACTACATGTTTGAACTGAAGTAAAAAGTACTTTCTGTATGGTTTGAG
Source organism: Eucyclogobius newberryi (assembly GCF_026437365.1). Taxonomy (NCBI): domain Eukaryota; kingdom Metazoa; phylum Chordata; class Actinopteri; order Gobiiformes; family Gobiidae; genus Eucyclogobius; species Eucyclogobius newberryi. The sequence goes on from NW_027315835.1 coordinate 15,415,621, forward strand.
GGGTTCTTTTTTACCACCTTCACAGGGAAATTCAGCAATAAATAAATAAATAAATAATGAAATAATGAAATAATGAAATAATGAAATACATACATACTTACATCAAAATCACGACATTTGACTCTTAATAGTTCTCAAAACCTGTGTGTAGCACTTCCATATTTCAATTCTCAAATTGATTTTCTATTGTGGTACATTTACTTCTTGCCCCTGTATCTGTGCTTTTACTGAAGTAGCAACATTGAGGACTTCTTCCGCCACTGACTTTCAAGTTCCGAGTCTTAAATCTGTCCTGTTTGACATGACCACAATCCCATCATAAATCACGTTGGCCCCCCACATGTTTGCCCAATTTCACGTTGAACGTCAGAGTCAGTGAGTAAAGGAAACAAACAGGGTGACGGAATACTTAAGTAGCTCATATATCATTAGCCCATGTTCCACTTGACCTGGCAGTAATAACTTCATAAAAACAACAACATGCATTTCATATGAAGTATTAGGGATCATTTGTCCAATAAAGGAAACGCACAACTATATTATGGACCTCAGTATTTTGTATAGACGTTTATTACTTTACCATCTCAGCCCATTTATAAACCACAATGGCCTTTTGATTATTCCGCTCAAACCAAACTGTCAGCTACTTCAGCTCATCCAATTGAAGAAATCAGAGAGCGACCACAAGTTGCTTAGCTTGCATGGAGAAACATTAAGCTTCTGTTACAAGTTTGTGAGAACCAAAGCATGTGCGGTTTGAACTCAATACGCGGCTGCCTTTTACAATGTGCCTGCCTTGTTTGATTATGATTCCCATGGATTTTTGAGCCGGTTGGTAATATTCTCTACGTAAACGATTGCTGGTATATGCACTAAAACAGACTTGTAGACAGCGAGGAGCCACTGTGGTACTGGAGATAAGCTGATGTTATCTGTTACAGTAAAAAAACAAGTGTATTCATAGTCAAACCACTCACATCACTCAGTAATACAGAAACTTCCTAATAAAGCTCAAGATCAGCAATGGGCATGTCTCACTTCCAGATTTGAGATTAGCAAACACATTCGACAACATATCTGTTCCTTAAAGCATAAAAAAACAATGTTAACAAACTGTGACCAAAGCAATTGGATTTAATTAAGCTATTAGCTAGATTTAACCACATTTTACGTACACTTTTTTATATTTTATCACTAAGTCAACACCTCTGTCTCACCAATTTATCACTTATTCTAATTCTAAACATTAATCCTTTCCAACCACTCACTTGCCAGTAAAACCATGACATTCTTAGCAATGGAATAGAAAGTGAGTACTTGTACTAGCCGTATTTGAGAACTGCTGTTAATGCTTTCTCATGTCTCTGTGTTGTGCTCATACCAGTAGCTGGTCTGTACGTCTGCAGCAGGTCAAAGAGCAGGCTCTTCTGCACTGTGGCGTTCCCACTCAGGTTCTCTTTGTCCAGGATCAGCAGGAAGCGGTGCAGCTCCACCAGGAGCTGGTCCAGCACTGGAAGAGCAAAAGAACTTTAGTGAACTATGTGCAAAGGAGAGAAAATGTATACTTTTTTAATTATGAATGAACATGTTCCATGAAGCACACATCCCCATGTTGTTATTATTATGGATGTCAAGGTTTTTAGATAAATCACTAACCATGATTGTTAATTTTGCAAGAATTAAAACAATCATACATTTTAGATATAACAATAAGTTTATTCCAATCTATGGTCCAAAACTACACATAAAAGAAAGTATTCATTTTATATGATGTATTTCATTCAGAAAGTTGAATTTCATAAAGCTGGTCACAAACTTGAATAGTATTGTGTTGGGCATGAGAAAATTAATCATCAGTCATGCTCTCAGTGATTATCAATATTAATTGAATTGTGTTGTTTTTTCTCACAATAATAACACTAAAATTAGATATTGTCACATCCCTAGTGAATCTTTTGGTCTATTTTCCCATTACAACCCACTACTATTACGCTAATAGACCAATAAACAGACAACAACGTACTGATGTAACATATCGGAGTAAGCCACAGATCCCAGGCAACGTATTGAAGCCGACGACATGATTGTTGATATTCAAATTTATAGTTTTAAGTTTACCGCAAGGACACTTATCTTTTGAAGACTTCCACCATGAGTGTTAACTATTGTCACTGTTCCGCTTAAGTGTTTGGAGCTGTGTTCTGCGTGCCAATATTTGACATGGGAGACAGCCTCCTCAGAGCCTTTTCTATTGGCAGCAGTTCACAACCGTTCAAACTTTATGACAGGCAGTCGTAGCTCTTTGGCACTTGTCTGTTTAGTGTGAGCCTGCTCGGGGGGAATAGATCTGGTTTAGCCAAAGGTCGAAGCCTGGGAGTTGGAGCGGGAGGAGCCACAGAGGGAGTCGGCGGGGGAGAGGGAGGTCACGGTGTCTGAGAGCACGGCCCACACACATCCTTTAGGGGTCAGCGCTGAGCTTGTATGTGTGTGGACGGTCTTTGTGTCTGAGTGCTGTGAATGGGCCCCTGCTACAGAGGGCCCCAGTGCAACAGACAGACAACATGAGAGGAAGCACAAGAGAGACTTTATTAACCCAGAGCGGGCGAGAGCAGGGAGGGACATGAGGAGGCCCTGAAGAGCTAGTTATGGATTCTGGGGAGATAATTTTAGAAACTTTCCCATAACATCCTTTTTTGTAAGGCATTTCCATATGTTTGGTTTGTTGTTTGACCTGTGGGAATAGTAAACAATGGGGGTAGAGAATTCATTTTGATCGAGATTGAGATTCAACCATATCAAATATACAATTATATGTTGTTGTTTTTTTTAAATAAAGATTCAGTAAAAGTTTGTGCCTTATGTGGACTTTTTTTTTTTTAAGTCTGCATCGTTTATGTTCATGAAATCAATACTAATCGTTATTTTTTAATTTATTTTTATTGTGTTTTTAAAAATATCTAATAATTTGAATAGAAAATTAAGATGGATAAAGAAAAAAAAATTATTAATTTTTTTGCTCGATGAATCCATCTTGTTGTCTTGATTGGTTTGCAATCTGCACCAGTGGTTTTACGGGCCAATCACACGGCAGCCGGGTGGGTTGAGGCGGGTTGAGGCGGTTGTCAGGGATGACGACAGCACGCTGGCATGAAACAACCAAAACAACGATGGTGAGGCCGGGGGACGTACGCGCTACAGCTGCAATTGATTCTTTTCAAGCTCAACTACATATTATTTCTTGTTTGAAACAAGAGCAGCGGCAAGCACTTTGTGCGTCTTTGGACGGGAAAGATATTTGTGCTTTTCTACTCACTGGATTTGGCAAGAATTTGACTTTCTCCACCCCGTGGATAAAGAACTTTGGAGATTTAGAACGTTGTGGAGGGTTTACACAACACAACTGGATTCTGTGTGACCCCTGAGAGACTATGGGTCACACTACACAACTCTGACTAACAACTAACACTTTTACCATACAATATACAAACATTTATCTTAAAATTCAAACACACACTTAAGGCTGAAGCCGCTGCAACTGTCAGACTTAGTGATGACTGAAAGAGGACGCGACTTCAAATCATAAGGAAATCAGCTTTAGTGGAGATCTTGGACTTGATTACATTCTTCTTACTCTTCAGAAAGACTTGAAACTATATTTTATCATGATTAAATACAGCGTAGTGGCATCAATGCGCCTGGTGTCATCGTGGATCCATTGAATCAAACTGCATTTATAGAGATTCCACAGAAAATGACCTAAGTTCACCTTCTGTGCCTTATATCGCAATATTGTTGAGTCAGAACATTTATCCCCATCCTCTTTGTCACTTCAAAGCCTTCACCAGATCGTTGCAGCAATTTTAAGTGTGAGATCCTGGTAAAACTCCCTTCTAAATGACGTACGTTTCCCCCAAAGCGGTTTCAAGCTGTGCTGTTTTTCAAAAAAGACTCCTACTCAAGCTGAGTCAACTTCTACTGGGCGGCACCACTCCATGAGACACATCGGCCCAGTAATTAAAAACACCTTCTATAATATCACTCCAAATCTGCAGATTAAACCCATATATTGTTTTGTTACTCATGTTTAGGCCGTTAGTGCGAATCTAAACATTTTTCCAGCTTTTCCTCCTCCTGTGTTTGCAGAGATTGACTCAGATGGCCTTTTGGAGGAGAGGACCATGGGAAACAGAGTCAGCTGACTGCGGTCTACAGCAGGGCTACAGTCTCTATGGGCGACAGGCCTGGAACCGTGCCCACTGCACATCCAGAGAGACCAAAGCTTAACCCAAACAGGAACCAATACATTCAACAGAGCCAGACCAGTGCTCGGGTTTGGGACATGCAATCCAAAATGACAGTTAGGAGTGGTAGTCATAGTAGTAGAATGTAGAGCTGGAAGGATCAGGATGAATGAATACTTTTAATAATAAAGCCTCTTTTTGTTTTGCATTATTCTTTCAATGGCATAAGTAACTCCTGTCCCCACATTTGCCACATTAGGTCTGACAAACTGAAACAAAGCTGTCAATCAACATCATTCACACGGACCACATTCATCCATTCATTTTGTCAGGGTGGCTTAAGTGTCTTGCTCAAATACACAAGGGCAGTGCACATTGGTCGACCCAAAACTTCAGGTTGTGAGACGACCAAAGAGCAACGTTCATCCCCATAAACAAAGAAACAAATGATTATTTAAGATCGTTATTTACAAGACTCAAATGGCACAGAGCAGTTGAGCTCATGGTATATTTGTTGCAGTGTTTGTGTGTTTTATGAGGCAAAAAAAATGTTCTCATGACGTTGCGCTGAAAGGCTAACAACATAAGAAGTGGAAAATGTATTTAATCTTTTTTCCTGGTCTACACAAGTTCATTCATGTTAGATTATCAGAGTTATGTCAATAAAGGGCTTTTGGTCAGTTGTTCAACTCAGATTGGGGAAATGATCACAAAAGCCACTCTGCGAGAACTGGACAGATATGGATTTTTGGAGCCGAAACAAGTCCTGGGAATATTGATAAGGCTGAAAAGGAAAGAGTTTTAAAAAAATCACACAAAGATTACCATAATATATTAATTGCATCTTGTTTAAGTATATTTGTATACAAAAGCAACTCTGTGTCATTTATTTTGAGGGGAAAAAACCCAACATGATTAAACAATTATTCGCAATTATCAACAAAAGTGAAATCTTTATTTATTTTTTGGTCTAACGCGCCACTATTCCTCAAGTATGTGAAGAGCTTTATGAAACTGAACATTCTGGATGAAACCAATGAACTTAATGTGACAAAAACTGCAGGATTATTTTGTTTCTGAAATGGTCAAGATAATTCATTCTTAGTTTTCATGATTATATGGCCTAATAATCTTGACATCCCAACATGCAACATTCAATTTCAAGTGTAATTTTAATGCGCTCAGTATGTACAGTCATTGGATTGTGTAGAGCTGAAACCTTTAAAGAACTTCTAACGTGGTGTGAAATACTTTTTTCTCTTTTCTTTTATATACTGTGTGTGTGGAAGGCCCGGTTTGCTATTCGAACTTCTCCTTCATCTCCAAATATCTTTACGCTCCAGGATGAAGCTGTTTCTCATGATGCAATGATATGTGCTCACTCTCACTCTTTTATGCTTATGATTTTGATTCATGTTGGAAAATGTGGATGTAGAATTCCCAAAGAAAACGAGTGGAAAGTTGACAGAATTACAATTTATATTCTAATGATGCAATAATAGCCGGTGCAATGCAATGTCTGCTCTTCTGGACCGTCTGAGGTCTGCTCAGGACTTCCTTTCTTCTCTGAATCCTGTGATATTTTGGGATGTGCCACAGATGTGCTCCCATGCTTTCTTCAGCTGCCACTGCCACATCCACGCCACAACAGAAGAAAAAGTGTCTGCTATTCTTTTTCCTGTTGTAAACTTATTGAAATATGGCATGCAGGGTATTAAAATCCTAAATCTGTTCTTGGAAATGCAGTTTGTCCAATCTACTACAGCTACTGAGAAGCACAACAAATATGTTTACTGTTATTATGTTACTGGTATACTCTTGAAGCTACTTAAATTCAAATTAATAAAACAATTAAAACAAATCCTGCTTTTTATTATGTTATCTGAAAACATTCAAGTGGAAGTAAAAGATTTCCTTCAAAATATCGAAACCTAATTTATATTTTTTACCATTTGCAGAGCCATAAATGTAAAGTTAATCATGCTCGATAACTAATAATTCATCATAGAGGCAGCAATTGTGCGTTAATTGTCTGACATGCCTGAAATTGAAATAGTGTTGCCTTATTTTGCATTGATACAGTCACAAAGTTACAGCAACATAGTGAAAAGTGCGACACCTCGATTGTGAGCGATGTGACTGCCTGAAGCCACAGGTTCTGACTCACAATCACTTCAGGCCGTTTACTTCCCCCAGGGCAAACCTTAACACACAAGTTTATGCAGTTTGACATCTTGACCTTTACATAATGGACAAATGTAATCACCCATTATCTTGTCCCATGTAATTAGCTGTATAAATCTTGCAAATAATGAACAACACATTTGAGTTCATTACACCATATGGAAATGCTGAGCTTTCACTATAGCTAATAAATCACTACTGCATGGTATTTGCCCATTTGTAACGATTAAGTAGTAATGACATAACTTTAAATGAGCTGGAACTAACTGCATACCTCGCTTTTCCACTCATACAACTGCTTTTGCTACACAAACTGTAATTCATAAATCAGCGGTTGCAGTTCAAGACATGTATTAAAGTTTAGTTCCAGATTGAAAGTTGGCAGGAGAGATACGAGAGGAGGAAATTAGCACAAAGTCTACTTTTGGTATTAAAGTATTATTGGTGTTGTAATGTAAACGAAAATACATTAACATTGACATTGATCGCCAATAAGATAACTGGAATTTTTCATTACATTTAAGATGTTTGAAATATGTAGTAGCCTAGGAAACTTTCAAAAAGATGAATATTGAAATGGACAACGAATGAACCAAGAAACAATGTGATGGCTTGGATAGTGTAGAAGTTTTGGTTTTCCTCCTAAATAGACACAGCTGTGGGAGGGGACTGTGCGGACATGGCTCGATTAGTCCAAGCTGTATTTAGAACATGTTGCCGTAGAAACTCAACGTCTAATTTGGAGATTTAAAGGTTGTCTGATAACAACAATGAGGGGACAAATGAGGACAAGTGCGTGACGTAAGGTCGTGTGTTTTTCCAGAAAAAACTTATTGGTCTGTTTTCCCACCATGGCATGTGTCAAACTGCAAAAACAGAGCGCTGATTCAAACTCCTACCACAAGGGGCCAGTAAAAGTGCAAAGGAAACGTTTTACCACACTCTTCTTTCTTATGAGGAAACTGAGGAAGTGACAAGACAATGCCAAGTTTAGTTAGTAAGTAAGGTTAAGATGAGATAAGATAAGATAAGCCTTTATTTGTCCCACAATGAGGAAATTCCAGTGTTGCAACACAAAGTAGGTACAGAAGTAATTAATAAAAAACAGATAACTTATAAAAAAACATATAAAAAACCTTATCCTATATAATAATAACAACAGCTGTTATATGGACAGAGAATATTACACCAAGATGATTGACATTATGCATTAAGTATTGGACATGAATATGACAGTATTACACATGATTATGAAGATGAGTGACACATGTTCAGAGCTAACAGTGTTTGTTGTAAAGTCTAACAGCAGCAGGAAGGAAAGACCTGTGAAACCTCTCCTTCACACAGCGAGAGTGAAGCTACAATAGATGTCAAATTGGTTCTCTGCATTTGACCATCAATGCCGCAGGCTGGGACAGTATGTCAGGAGCTTTGGGGTCTTATCTCCAGATGCTGTGCCAGGCTTGGTCACACTACCTAAGCTGGAGGATTTTACCTATTGTGCATGTTTTTGGGGTTGGGGGGAATCACAAACCTACGAATAATCACCATTGTGAGATATGGTCAGTGACACCAACTCCAACCAAAGCTGAGGGGCTAATAATTGGCTCCATTAGCAGTTAGCATTGATCTTCAGTCTACTGTTTCTTCCCCAAACATATTAAAAAAGTAACTTATATGGAAATAAATTCAGCCTACTTCCTTGTTTACAATGTCCAAACAAACTGCACCATTAGCATTGACCAGACTCCCAGTAAAAATGAGATAAAGACACATTATTTTGGCTTCTTGTGTGCAAAACCTTATGACCGGTGATTAAAGCTCGATAAGTTTCCAGCTGAACTTTGACAAACGTTCTTCAGACACTACTGCAGCAGAAAAGCCCACATTGCTCTTTCATCTGAGCCTTGTTTTTATTCACAGCACTAGCGCTCCCACAGCTCTGCCCTGCTCCTACTCCACTCATCCTTCAGATCTCACTTATATTGAGTCTTGGTCCAAGAAGAGATCAAGTCATACTCACTGTAGTTCAAACATGCAAAAGCCAAAGGAGATTCACTTGAACAAAAAGCAAAAGGATTTCAAAGAGATTTTAAAGGGAGAGATTTCCTCTGGTGGCAAACCGTGTCAACTTCAACATTTCAATACAATTCATTGGGTTAAAGTTCATTTTGTTTGGTCACCTTCATATGTCTTGATGATAGAAACCAAGGGAAACATTATGAGCATCTTCTGGCATAAAAAATACATAATAAATCCATTACAACTGTATGAGTTTAGTGTTTTCCTGCAAAGACAAAGTGCAGTTTAGCTCGGATCCAGAACTCCCGTATCCCATAAAATTAAGAAGCACTTTTGATGTGCTGAAATTCAACTTGCCCCAAAGCCCGGAGGGGCAGAGAGGGCAAACTTGGAGTCTCCTGTCAGGAAGGCCGGCTTTCTTTTCATCATTTTTATAGCCGGGCCCAGCTTCCTGAATTACCCTCTGTGCGGCGGCTCCCTGTGGATAAGTACATACCATGACACAGGCTGGAAGCGGCAGACCTCATGCCAGTCGCCATGGCCTATATCTCAGACTGCCCCGGGACAGCTGCGGGGAGGTCCAAGCCACAAAAGCCACATTGTCAAATTGTACTGAGAACAAGAAGCATCAGCTCCAGATTCAGGCACTGGTATGGCATTAATTATGACAAAACATCAGGTTAACTTTTGGAATTTATCTCAGAGGTGGATCTACAATTATTAACTATTCATGTATTATTTAAGTGACTGACGTATTTCAAGATTATTCAGTTAATCATTAATTGTGATTATTCACAATACTGTAAAAATAATAATGACCGTTTTTGACGCAAAAATATGTTATTTCAGTTCAATCTATACTATTAAAAAGGTAAACCTGAATGTAAAAAGCTTTTATATTAACTTAGGTTAAAGTGTATTATTAGCTTAATGACTTTATTATTCAGAAAGTTTGATCTCATTAAGCTGGTCACATAAGGGGGAATTGTGATCAATTAGACAATTTGAAAAAGACAAGATTAAATATTTTACTGTGTATTATTGTAAAATGTATAATAACTGTAACACTAACATGTTATGTTGTGACATCCCTGATTACTGCAACAGCCTAATAAAGTGCTCAAATAACTAACACAATACATTTTTCTGCTACTACAAGCAGCACTATTCTTGCTACTTCTACTTCTATGACCTTGAAGTTCAGAATACTTTCCACTGCAGCGTTTCTGCCCTTCCTTTGTGTAGTCAAATATGGAAGACAAATCCAACATTGTAGAATCTCAAAGCATCAAATCAACAATTAAAACTAGGGTCAACACTGGGTTACAACATCTTTGTTAAAACTGCATTGAACCTGAAGCCAATGTGATGATCAAGGCACATTTTGGCCCACACTGAAATCCAGGATAGAGAAGAAAAACAACAGCAAAGATGATGGAATAATCCACTGCCCGACAGAGAGAAGAAATAATAAACAGCAAAAAAAAGACAGGTCGGAATACTTTGTTTGGCATCTAGATTTGAATAACAAAAATGTATCTGGAAAAGCTTCAGCGCACAAAGAGGATTCTGTGTGTTGTTACATTGCACTGTAGCCACATGCATGTCTGTTTAAATGATACAGCAAAGTTAAAGACTACAGAACCACTGCCATTACAAACATAAGTACAGGGTCAAAGAAAGGATTTGACGCTTCATGTTATTTTTACAACAGTGACAAGGAAGTAAAAACATGCATGTTTGAAGAATGACTAAGACCAATACACAAAATACACAATATATCAAATTAAGCTCCTCCTTCAGGGGCAAAACAGGCTTTCCCCACAGGCTTTTTTACAGTGACACAGAGACAAACTGATGACCATCTAGAGGTGGGAGATGCATCAAACAAAGGATAATATCACAATCATTGTTTATAGAGCTGAAACAGGTTAAAAGATTAATTGTAACTAGTCGATTATTGAGATAATTGTCAACTAATTTAATGGAAGAATTGTCCAGAACATGCCATGAGCCAAGAGAAGTGGTTTGATGGCTCAGACAAAGCAAGAATGACTTAAAAATGTCATAGAAAACATGAATAATTTGTGTTTTTGTCTGTTACCTTAGCTTCAACAGGGCCCAATTGAGTGAAAATCTGATATTTCCAGGCATTTTGCCCTTAACAACTAATTGATTAATCAAAAGAATAATCACTATGAACACTATTTACAGCTCTATTTTGGAGATACGCAAAAGTAGAATATCAGGTGTATCCATTCTTTCTTTCTTTATTTTTAATCTAAAAGGCTACAAAATGACAAAACTTAAGGGATATTGTGATATTTCTGGAATAATTGTGTCAATTTTGTGTCAAAATGTCCATTTACTTCCAATTGCACAATAAATGAATCACTTATCAATTAAATGTGACCGACGTGTGTGTAATTGACTTAACTCTTTAATACTACACAAATCTCAACTATGATTCCCCAAACTGGAGCCCTCATCCAACCGGCAAAGGTCATGCAATGAAAACACAGCTCCAGGTGGTTTCGCTTATCCGACGCTCGTCATCACTGGTGAGAACGTGACATGGATCTCCTCCGCAGTGAAACCAGCGTGTGCACATGTAGAATATTAAACAATGCGTTGCTTTGTCGTGGGCTCCCCTGACTCTTCCCAGGTCCCCCCTTCCAGATACATGCCTGAAGCTATTACTATCTGATTTAGTGCGTCCCGTTCCATAACCGCACAGCTGCCAGAAGACTCTCCCATGCAGCATTGCTCCAATAGTTGTGCCGTCACTGTAAAAGGGTGGACCGACTGCCTTGCATCACTGTCAGCCTCTGCATTTCCTCCCAGTCAGTTAAAGCCACATGTTTGCTGTCTTCTCTCAGTCATTTCTCACTGTTTAACAACCACACAGCAGTAGATAAGAAACACATGAGCTTAACAAGAAGGTAACACCGTGCAACTGTGGAACATGACAAGAACGAACTCATTTGTCTCATTTTAGGAGTTATTGCATTGTTCATTCATTTGTCACAACGTTTTTTCTTTATCTTTTTGATACTATCTCCTCTGTATTATTAATAACAGTATTGTTGAGGAGATTTGCTCAAAAAGGGCATATTTATTTGGCATTCATCTTTTTACCTGTTCAGGATATTTGTAATAATTATTTTAAGGGGAGAATTTTCTGGTATTTTTTGGTTTAAATGTGATAAAAGGATTACAAAATGTGAAACAGGGCTCAGAGTAATATAAAAATAATGATTTGTATGAAAAGCCAAGCCAACTTATATGTATAGCAGACTTAAAAATGGCGTTGCACCAAAGTGTTTTACAATAGAACAACATGTAAAAAAACACACAGTATCATCGACAAGATACAAGATAATTTGCTCAACACAATTTGCAACAAATAAGTTGAAGGCCAGGTTAAAAAGATTCATTTTAAACTGGGATTTAAACTGTTCAATGGAAGTGGAGATCTTCTATTCCAGAGTTTAGGTCCAGAAACACATTAAACACATTTGATATTTGGTTCCTTATGACAACAAGCCATAATAAGCCTTAACAAGTTTTATGTATATCGCCTTATCTGTAAATGCAATTTCAAGGACATTTTCTATTGCATTATCGTTCACTCACCACACAGTTGAGGTGAGCTGTACCCACGGCTGCCCTGAGGCTTCCTGACAAGACATGTGGCTGCCAATCTGTGCATAACGATCGCTCAGCACTGCCAATCGCTCACAGAAAAACAACAATCAGACAAGCGAGATGGGTCTGGTGCACAAGAGTGAGCACTGTTTGGAAGCTGGAATTAATTAGACCACCAATCTACAACTTATAAGACGAGTCCTCTTCTTTACACACAATATATGTCAACTGTTCATCAATACAGGAACAAGCGATTCTATAAACTCTAAAGCAACCTGAAAAGTTGTTTGTGATAACATAGTTCACAACTGTTGTGTATATATATATGCAAATGTATAACAACAGTGTTCAATTGCATTTCTGGCTCCTGCCTCTGTCCTGAAACCTCCATAAAGCCACAGGACGCTCACTTGGCTGGAGGCAGTGCACGGGTCAAAGGGCAGCTGACCCATCTCCACTTCTGACCTCATTATAGTGACTTATTCAGAGAGCCCGGGATAACAAATGGCACGCATCAATCTGCTGTTTGGGTTCTCTTTGACTCTTTGAAAGGCCTGCATTCTGCGCTTGCGTCAATCAGATGCATTAACCCAAACGGCCTTGCGCATCTCACATGGACAAAATAACCACAGGAATGTGAAGAATGCCCAAGGGAACAATGATGCAGCAATTGGAAACAGTCACCAACCACTGCACGGTTGATAACATAAACCGAGTACACGTAATATAATTAACTGTCACATTCCGTTGACAAAATCGTGGTACAGTCTTTGAATGGGGCTTAAATCCGGCTAGACAGCAAAACCCAAAACATCCGCTTTCCCCCCTCTCTCTCTCATCAAATACTTTCAAACATTGTGCAAGGATTATTGTGGTATTAAGTCTACTTTCATGGCGTATTGGTTTGAAACAGGTGCGAGCACGCGAGATTCTCCAAATCCAAAAGCAAAGGTACAGTTTTTGAACTTTTACGCACGGGTTGTCAAGTGTTGTTTTCGGTGTGATTCCTTCTGATCGCGTTCACTGCAGCGATGGCAATAAACGCACACGTATTACACGCGTAAAACTGTTCGAAAAAAAAACAAAAGAAAAGTTCAACAGGCTGATTCTTCTCTTACCTTTGTGCTTCTCCATTCGCTCGCCGTTTCTTCACTCCCGCGCGCGTCGCTTCTCATAAAAGTCAAATCGGTGCGTGAAGGTTCAGTGATGCCGTGTCCGTGTGCGTGTGCGGGGCCCCCGGACGCTCCCGTGTATCTCCGACAGCAGCTCACGGACGTCTGGCCGTGTGCGTGACTGAATGGGCAGGACAGCGACAGCGACGTGCAGCGGGAGAAGGTTTTGACGCTCTCGCCGACGCTCCTTCAATCTCCTCCTATTCGAGGTTTCACAGCATCCAAAAAGCAGCTGAATGAACTGTATACAGCTGGCTCAAGAGGAAACATATTTAAGCTGTTGTTTTACTCATATTTTTGTTGTTATTGTTGCCATGAAAGTGCCAGAAACTATATCAATAGTTTTATTTTTTTAACGGTTTTGCGCTAATAATAATACAACATTGCTCCTATGTAAAAGGAAAAGAGGATACATATTTAATCTAGTTTTACACATTCATAATTAGGGGGGCAATACTGAAAACATTTACATCTCACTATTTCGTTTGAGGACAGGGTGAAATGGGGAATGAGAGAGAGGGGAAGACATGCAGCAAATCTTCAGAGTCTGGATGTGATCTCATGACACAGCTCATGGTTTAATTTTTTATCCAACAGAAATGAGTTAAAACATGTCTTTAAATGTGTTAGTTGGTTTAATTATGAAAAAAATGTGACCTGTCTGTCAAATAATCACACAAATACCAGTACAGAAAAATTACCCTATTGCCTTATTTGAAATGTACTTTATTTTTTTGTTTTTGGACAGCTCTTTTTGTGGCATTTTGTTTTCAAACACTAAATATACCTGATCTTCCAATTTTGTAATATCAGAAAAAACTCATTTCTGATAAACAAACCATATCAGTTGCTCATCTTCTTTCCCATTTCTCACAACACAAAATGTCTGTTCTGATCAAATGCATTTTACCAGATGTGTGTGTGATTTTTAGTTTTTTTTTTTTTTTGTATAGCCCCCCCTCCCAAAAAGTGAATTTCTCTGCCTAACAAAACACTTGCCCCCCTCCTGTGGGAGAGTCAGGACTGTGCAGAGGTATGAGCGGAATGCCGAGTAACACAACATACTACACAAAATGATTAACACACACAAGGACGAACTGACTTTTCCAACACTCTGTAGTCCCAACAATAAGGCAGTAAAGGCGATAATGTGTTGAAACAGGCGAGGGCCAAGTGCTTAGTGGTTTAAGTTGCAAAAACAGCAGTTTGAAGTCCCACCCAGTACAAGCCACAGCAAATAAAGCCGAGAGACTATAGTCACCAGTGTGATGTCATGATGCTGTTTATGATATACTTTCTATGAGCTCCATTCTGCAGACAGAAAGGGAGGGGACAGACAGTTTCTAGTGTTTTATGATATCCTTGTTGTAGAAATGTCGAAAATTGAGAGGATCATCAAATAAATGGTTAAAAAGTTCAGTTTGAAGCTTATTTTGAAAGCTTTTCCTGCTTTATATCACAACTGCAAGTGATTTTCCTTATTTTTTCCACAGGTAGGATACTATTTTTCCAGCCTTTGTAGAATCACCAAGGTCATGACCTAATGAAAGAAGTATTACAGCAAGCAGAAAACAACAAAACAGTTTAGGTAGCTTAGTAGTAGTGGTCATAGTAGTAATATTAGTACCAGTGGTCATAGTAGTAGTAGTATTAGTATCAGTGGTCATAGTAGTATTATTGGTATCAGTGGTCATTTTTTATTAATTTATTTTTATCAATTTATTTTATTCGTACAAAGTAGAATGAATGCCCTGTTGCACACAAAACACATTGAAAAACACATAAAACAAATAGAACATAATATCTAGATAAAATAGCAATAAAACAATCAATTCAAAACAAAACAAATGTACAAAGACACACACAATGTGGAATAAAGTCATTAAAAAACACTGGCACTGTGGATAGTCTTTTAAAAGTGTTCCTGAATGCCTTTTGCCCCCAGCTCTGTATTGATTTGTTGAGACTCTAAAACAATGTCCTGAGATCCTAAACGCTAAATTCAGCAAATATGTTAAAAAAATCAAGTAAAATCCCAATGAGAGCCTTAGAAATAAACTAAATGCAGGGCTCTTCTAGTAGTACAGGGAGTACCAGTGGTAATAGTAGCATTAGTATCAGCGATAATAGTAGTAATAGTATTAGTAGCATTAGTAATAGGGAGAGGTAGTAGCAGTAGTAGCAGTAGTAGTAGTAGTAGTATCATCTGTTTTTTCAATGAGACTGTAGCCACTGTTTAAGGCCGACAGAAGAGGCCTCATAGATACTGAACTTTTAAACTATTTACACTTTTACATCATTTGTTGTGTTGATGAAGTCTGTATCTTCTGAAACAGCAGGTGGCTCTTGGCAGGTGGCACTTGCCTTTTATGTCACTGTTTAGTCTGTTCCTAAACTACTTTTGAAACAGGTCACAGAGAGGTCAAAGAGTGATGTCATGTCCACTTTTTTCTGTAAACACCATTCAGCCGTTAGTGAATTGTGAAGTTGTGAATGTGAGTCAGGCATGAGCACTCGGTATTAGCCATAACCCAGGGTGGTCTGGACTCTCTTTTTCTTGTGCTTTCTATGTCTGCAGCAGAAGTTTTGTTAATCTAGTCTGGGGGAAATTTCTTTTGTGCACTAGACCTGTGGGAGGCCCTGAAGGTTTTCACAATATTACAAGAACGTGGAATTTGGGTTAGAAATGCCTTGCAAGATATAGTTTTCCATACAACTAAAGTTTATACTGAAAGAAGAGATAATTACTTCACAACTTCACCATATTGCTTTATACTGACTCCTGACTCCTGTATATGAAATTCATCTTTCTTTTGGATTATTTATACACAAACACTTTAGGTACTGTAATTCAAATAAGAGTAAATGTTTTCACCATTCCATACAACATATAAAACACATGCACAACAAAATGAAATAATTAACACATTGGACATATATATGTAGCTGTAATTGTTTTTGTGTGTGTGTTTTTTTAAAGACCATCTATGATCTTGTATGAAATGTAAAGGAAAGTTTTAGAACAAAGACACAAAATATAGAATTCAAGCTCAGGAAACAGTATAAGCCTTAGAGTTCTTTTTCATAGGGAATCACTTTATAATCATGACTTTGTATAATAATACTGTATAATAATGCTACAACTACTGTCTATGATGAAGGCCTCCATATTATTCTTATTATTCTATTTACCTGTGTAACACAAAACAACAAGAGTTTTCTGATCAAAAAGGCTGAGTATCTACGAATACTAAAGGTGGAACAGTGCCACATACATACAGTACAAAATACTGTAGCCTTAACTAATACAATAATAGAAAAATAAACACGCTTTTTAGGTGAGACTTCTTGCTGTTGCTAAATGGTCCAAAAAGAGCATTGCCATGAACCAAGGTCAAAGTTCATTGACAGACTTCTAATTAGCATTGAACCTTCATTGAGAAGCTTGTACAGTGGATGCACTAACACCACAGGAGAAACCAATCACTTTTAAAAGTATTTTTGTAGCATCTACTTAAGACCTCATGGTTTGTCTTATGCTGGGGCTTTCCAAAGAAAGTGGAGACCATGCTGTCTGCAGTAGAGGTGCCTCCCTGTTGTTTCGAGGAGACTGAGAATGCAGAGGGCAGACACTCATAACCAAACATATTTTCCTAGTTTTGTGCACCTGACCAAACACCAGTGCACTCCTTTGTGGCCCTGGGCAGAAGGGATCGAGTCAAAGGGCTGATGTTTCCATTTTGTGTCACCAAATTCAGGTTAGAGTTGGTAGATAAACTGCAGGTTGGATTTGACAGAGTGTAGACTGATAAAGAAGTAATGGATAATGTTGAATTTTAAGGATTCTTAAAAATCCTTTTGTTGAATAAAATTGTTTGGTTTTATGGCAAACTATATTATGGAAACAGGGCATTGCCAGTGTCCTGTATTTGCCAACCTTTTGTGAGCAGCATAGAGTGATTGAGAAAGTCAGCACAATTTAATCAATGACACAAACACAATTTCAAAAAGACTATTTCAAAAAGGGTAAAATCTGAAAATAGTAAATAACTAAACAAGAGATTTCTGATGGATGAAAAAATCAATAACCACTCCTGCCTCGTCACGTGAAGACTGAGCTCGTTTTAAATGACTGCACAACACCGTCATCTTCAGGTCAACATGCAGAACTTCATACATCGTAGACTATAATAATGACAAATATATTCTGGTTGAAGGGACATTTATAGACACATGTTCTTCCCTCAAAACTGCATAGAACAGTACTTATAAGATGAAGGTTGAGTTAAACTTTTGTAAATCTTCTTTGTCAGTCACTATAAAGGCCTAGGCTTAGTCAGTAATATCAAGCCCTGTAATAAAAAAAAAAAAAAACTAAAACAGATGTTCTTATAAAATGGGTGTCCTACATGGAAATATTACACACTCACATGACAATTTATTCCTCGTAAATAACACAAAGTAATACAGTTTGACCTGAATGATCGGATTAAAAACGCCGCAAATCCAAACAGATGCGCGGCGCTGTCGCTTTAAATAGACCGCCGCCACTGCGCATGCGCCCCGTGTGTTTGGTTTTCTCGGCAGAAGCTCAACTGTGTCGCCGCTGCGCTAAACCCACCGCTGTGTTCTTGTCATGATCCGAGAGCAACAGCGGCGTTCTCAGAGGGATAAGAGAAAACACGGCCACAATCTGATGTCCAGGACGTGCGTGTTCGACCCGCCGTACTCGCAGTAGGTGCAGTTTAGCCACCGCGAGTGAACTTATAAGTGTTTCCCCCCGTGTCCCCCACCACCAGTCGGCGAGAATAGCCTCTCCACATTTCACCACATCGATGTTGACTGCGCCTGGCGTTCGCTCGGAACAACCGGACGGGCTTTTTGTTCTCCATCCCACCGAAACACGGACAAACTGTGGCGGCTCGACCCAACTACCGCGTCGTGCGCTCATCTCTCTTTCGTTTCCAAGTATTGTTTTCGGGATAAAATGGCTGCTGTGTAATGCCTCTGGAGGAGAGTGCTCCCGAATCAATGCAGTAACATCACCAACCTGACGCCAGCGAGCTAAGGATGCTAACGACATTACAGTTCTTACAGTTCTTCCAGTTCCCCGGTGTCCAGTAGAACGCAAGTGTGCAGTTTTTAGCCTGGATTCCGCTCTCTCTGGGGCTCCTTCTTCTTCTGCAGGAGGAAAGGTCCAACTCTCCAAGCTTGGGGAACTGCATTGGCATTGTGTGTGTGTGTTTTTGAGACGTTTCTGCAGAGCTTTGTGCTTAAAGTTGTGTGATCCTGATCAGAGGATGCATGTCACTCCAGGAACATGCAGGACTCCTTTGTTGAAGCGGTCTGAGTAGCCAAGGCTCTCTCTCCCCAAAGCAGACGGAAAGGCCTAAGGTTTTCCTCTCTCCCTCGGTGAAGATGGACCTCGGGGGGAAATGCAAGAGAACTCCCCTCTTCTTCTTCTTCTTCTCCTCCTCCTCATCCCTCGGACCCACGGACTGTCGCAGCATCCACAGATACCTGCTGCTCTACGTTCTCTTTTACTTTATCCTCGTCACGCACGCGTCTCCTGCCAAATCCTGTGACAAAAGCTGTCTCTCTGGAAAGTGCATCAATGGATCGTGCGTGTGTGACAGAGGATGGGTGGGAGACCAGTGTCAGCACTGCCAGGGAAGGTTTAAGTAAGTGATCTTCCAGTTTAATCACTCCCAAAGTTGAGCTAAGCCAGATGTTTTTGCTGTGAAGAAAGGGTGGGCGATGTTGACTAGGTATTTGTTTGCATAGTGTGTCTTGATCATGGTATTCCCACAAGATTATATCAGTCATTTCCTCAACCAATGATTATTAATAGTTGACAAGTCAAATTATTATTTCTATTTTACTTTAAGACTTTTCTAAAACACATTTTCAACCTAATACATGTTGAAATATGGAGACCGCAGCCTTCTAGATGGAGTATATCAACAAATTAAGTGTATTATTGTTGAAAATACGAAATTATTTGATTCTTTTTTGGATGTTTTCATGTTTTTAATTCCACTGTTGTTGTTATAAAAGGTCTTTGGCATGTGTTTAGAGTCCGTACAGTCCAGATCAGGATTGTGAGGATCGAAGTACGACTACAATTAGTTT
Source organism: Eucyclogobius newberryi (assembly GCF_026437365.1). NCBI lineage: Eukaryota > Metazoa > Chordata > Actinopteri > Gobiiformes > Gobiidae > Eucyclogobius > Eucyclogobius newberryi. Next base: position 15,435,020 of record NW_027315835.1, read on the forward strand.
TTGTTGTCATGGATTAGTCGATTAACCGTTGCAGACCTATTATCAAGCTATCAAAATGGGCTAAATATGTCTTTAAAACTATTAGTTGATGTTCATGTATCAGACAAATACATATTACGTTGCATTAAAATGACCCTGTAGTATAATTGCAAAAAACTGATTATTCTGTTTACAATTTTATAGTGGTAAAAGCGGGTTTGACAGGTTGATGATTTATAGTTGTTAACCATTATCATTTAAAAAAATCTGCTATTCTCATCACATTGGATGCTTAACGTATTTTTTCAGCCCTTTGCACGCGCCAGGTTATTTACTGTCTTCTGAAATAAGTAAGAATAGTTTAACAAACGCTCCACACTTCAGTCATTAACTTTAAACAGATCGTGTCGGGCCATATTGGAAACATCTGTGAAATTTACACTTGTATTTTTGCTTTGAGCTCAAAAGTTCAGTCTTTGGCTTTAACGAATGCAAGTAAAGCCCCCGTATTAAACATTGCTGAAGTAATAATTGACAGAAGGAACTACAAATGTCCAGTTTGAACCGCTTTGGTACTTTGGATTCTGTGTTGTTTACTACTCGCTACAAATAACAACAGACGCATGACGTTCGGCTTTTTTCTTTGTATCAATAGAGCTTTGTTTTTGATTCAGTTTTATTTTGTCTAATATAATGCACATAAACTACTTTTCTTTCCACTTCAACACAGTCAGATTGGTCAAAAGTCTGCTCCAAACCGCATGCGTTTGCTGGCATTTGATTGGCTGTGGACCAGTCTGTAAAACAAACCCAGGCATATCATTGACGATTAGAAATAATTGCGCCTCGATTAAAGTTTGATGAATTGCAGAGCTCGCACATTCCTATTTGTACACTATCGTTTGCAAGGATATGTCTGTTGTGCTCACGTTGTGTTAACTGCAGTGTTGCGTTTCAGTCGTAATTGGCTGAAGTCATTATCACAATGACCTGTCCTAAAAGGCCTTGACCCGCCCATTACATGTGTGCTCTGGGTGTCAAAGCTAACTATTCATGGTTGACCTCAAATAGTTTATTCTACTCTTAAAATGATGTATTACCAGCTAAAAATAGTGATATAATAGAGATGATCTGTTATGGAGTTTTTTCAGCCAACTACAATATAATAAATTTACTTTCCAATAACCAATATTTGCTGCTACCAATGTTTTAAATGATTGCAAGGCCCACACATTGAAGTAAAGATGTAGTTCAGAATCAGAAAAGGTTTATTGCCATTGTCAATGAACAGAATTCACAAACATAGGAACTTGTCTTGGTGATTCGTTGCAACATAAAACAATGAAGAATGATAAAACAACTTATATAAGTGAAAAAGAAAAACAATTAAAATCTGCTTTAGGATAAGAATAAAAATAAGGCTATAAGATAAAAGATAAACAAAATGTATGCAATATAATGTGTTGTAATTTTTATGATGTTTGCAACCACTTCTTCAATTTCCATAAGTAAAAACAAATATTAGCACAATAATATATCAGAAAATACTATCATACCAAAACAGTCGGCCGGTCTGTCCAAGGGAGTCTGATCTCTTCTCCCAAACTCCCTACTTTTCCCCAAAGAGGTTTGATTTTTTTTTTTTCTTGTGTAGAAGGAGGGTCTAAGGACACGGGACGCTGGGACACTGCCAACTCCCTATGAACATTGTTTAATCTGTTCTCTCTCCGCCCCCCGAGGCAACTGCTGTTGTGATTTCAAGCGTTACAAAAATATATTGAATTGAATTGAATTAGCACCCATACATCATCTGCAAATATTCACTGTGAAAATGGATGTTTATGGCTAAGCACTCTTTTTTTATTTTTATTTATTTTTTTATGATGCAAATTATTCCAAGCTTTTGTGAGAGTAGCTTCTCCAGTTTCTCCAAGAGAGAAAATGCCTATTGCTAGTTGCATTACGCTATTTCTTAAAAACTGTGTCGTGTTGAAATGTTTGATTCTCAAGGCATTCCTTTCACTTTCTGTTCTGTTTTTATAGGTTGACGGAGTCCTCGGGGTACCTCACAGATGGTCCAATCAACTACAAATACAAAACAAAGTGCACATGGCTTATCGAGGGCTAGTAAGTCATCTCTGCAGCGACTTTCTTCTGCTGTAGACTCATTTAATCATTCACGATAAATGGATTCACGTAATTAAATTACGCCAATCACATCATAGTTTATCGAAAGCTGTTTAAGGCTGTAATAGAATTCATTTTTTTTGTCTACAAACTAGGATTGCCAAAAAACACAGATTCTAGTATTAAGATAAGATCATAAGATACGATAATCCTTTATTGTCCACACATGGGGAAATTTCATTGTTGCAACGCAGGTAGATACAGAGGAAAAGGACGGATAACATATAGGAAGTTTAAAAAAACACTCTTAATAGAAGAACTCTTATAAACAAAACTCTTATAAACAAAAACTTAATTTCCTAATAAGGAATTGAGGGGAAAAATGAATAAAGATAAAAATAATATAAAATAAAGAAACGCTAGCGTAAGACAAGATAATACTAATAATAATGGTAAAATAACAATTTTCATCAGTTATATGCACATGAGACATATTTTGAGACACACATTGCGACACAATATGTCAATTTGAGACACAATTGAGACACAATATGAGACACAATTGAGACACAATATGTCCAAGTCACATATTGAGACTTGGTACTTATTTGAACAAGAATCTTATACTGAAATAAATCCATTAGTCTAAAAAGAGTGTTTCTCTATTCAAATTGGTATTGATTGTAGAGGTTTTTGTCCTGAAAATGATGAGTTAGCTGCTCGAAAAAGGGAGAAAGAGCCAAACAGGACGTGATACTGCAGAGGCCTTCATCAAATGTGGAGATTGCTCTATTGTCCTGTCAAACAAACAGCCTGACTGCTCAAAAAGCTGAATCTGTGGCTATGGTTACATGCACCCCGAGCATCAGATCATTATCTCATTTTGATTGAAATGCCATGTGAACAGCAAAACTCTGTTCGCTTTATCTGATTCATTCTGGTCTTCACAGCAAAAGCAATGTAGCATGGACAAAAATGAAAAAAACAAAAACCCCAAAATGATCTGTCTGTTTTTTTTTTCTTGCTGTTGTGTTTTTTATGCTTACTGTATTGATTTTCCTTCGCAGTCCAAATGCAGTCCTTCGGCTACGTTTTAACCACTTTGCCACAGAATGTAGCTGGGACCACATGTATGTCTACGATGGAGACTCCATTTACGCTCCTCTGGTGGCTGTCTTCAGGTGAGGAGTCTGCCAGCACTTTCTCATTCGATGTCACACTCTTTCAAACTTTGAATTGGCCGTAAAATCCTATGATGCATTCCCTGTCCCGTTCTGTCCCCAGCGGCCTTATTGTGCCCGAGGTCCGAGGAAATGAAACGGTTCCTGAAGTTGAGACGACTTCGGGCTACGCACTGCTGCACTTTTTCAGCGACGCCGCATATAACCTGACAGGATTTGAAATATTTTACTCGTGAGTAACATGGCAGAGAATGGCAAATTTTTTTTGACGGACTGATGTACTGTCTCCGAACACGTTTCGATTAAGGAAAGTCATGTTTGGAAAAATTGAAGTTGCCTCGTTTACAAACTAAAGTTAAAGTAAATTATATAGATATAGATCGTAACGTAGGTCCCAATATTTCAAGCTCCATTTTGGGGGATGGTTTGTTAGCTCAAGTTTCTCATCCCTGTCATTTATTTATATTTTAACCACCAACATTTATATTTTTACATGTATTGGTTAATTTATATTTGGGGCTGGCCGATATAAGAATAACATTAATCACGATTTTTTTTTTTATATTGTCTTGTTAAATGCAAATACAAAAATCTTTCAATATCAATGTCTTTTCCCTCTAAAGTCTGAATTATTTACCTCCAAAACCATGTTTCTTTTACTAACAAAGAATTGGCTATGGACCTTTCAATTAAAAACCAAGATGACGGAAATTATCTATTAAAATGTGACTGATCAAAGTTGACATCTGAAGAGTACAGCAAGGATAATATTTTGTGATACCAAAGCTTTTGCTGCAAATCATTGATACAATTTTTACATATGATTTACTGTTTATGAGGAATACAAACTTAAAGCATATTTTCTCTGTCCAGCATCAACTCTTGTCCCAACAACTGCTCGGGCCACGGGAAGTGCACCACAGGGAACTCCATAGCCAGCCGAGTGTACTGTGAATGTGACAAGTACTGGAAAGGAGAGGCCTGCGACATCCCCTACTGTAGGAACAACTGCGGCAGCCCTGACCACGGCTATTGTGACCTCACCGGCGAGAAGCTCTGTGTGTGCAATGACAGCTGGCAAGGTAACCACACTCTTAACACCACGGACTGTAGATGCGTTCAAGACAAAATACTCATCTGAAATTATAATGTATTAATAATGTATAACTTGTTGTGAATAAACAAGTTATTTAAAATGTTTGAAATTGGATCTATTTTAAATATTTTTTGTGGTTTACGCATGGGGCAAAGTTGAAATAACTCTATTTTAACTGTATAGTGCGTCAATATCAACTTATAAGATAAGATAAGATAAGATATTCCTTTATTGTCCCACATGGGGAAATTTCATTGGTGCAACGCAGGTAGATACAGAGATAGATACAGAAGAACAGATCACTTATAGGAAGTCTGAAAAACACTTTCAGTAGAAGATCTCCTATAAATAAATAAAAACTCCCATAGACAAATAAATAAATAAATACCATTGCATGTGATCCCGACAGTAATTGCACATGAATATGTGTCACGACAGCACATAGATTGCACATGAATTTCACAGTAAATGCCATTGTTTGAAACACTGTTATTATTTTATCTTCAAGACAATATATTGCCAGCCTCTAAAAAGGCCTATAAAACATCCGTTTGCCTTTTTGCCTAAAGCTTCTTGGATTTAGCTTAGCTTCCTACTCTGTTAAAAAGTACTTTTAGCGACATATCATATCAACCTTGTTACGACAAGTGTTTCTTCATAATTAGCTTTCTCTTGCATGTTTTTTAATCCTGTATTGACCTGCTTTGAGGCTTGAGTGCTCAGGACATTTCTGTTTTCACTGACCCCTTATTTCCGTCCCCATTCCCGTATTTAGTTGCAATTATTTGTAAACTGTAGACTCTGAGTTATACATATAGTGTTAAAAAATATTCAAGAACTCTGCCGCAAAAACAAGGCAATGATGCAGAGTCGGCGTTCTCAGTTCTGCACTTTTGAATCCGGTTTAAACCAATGTTGCTTCATGTAAAATGGTGATCTACTTATGTTATAGTGCAATGCTAAAAAACAGAAACGAGCATAATATCTGTCTTTTAAGAGAGTATAATTTATATACACGTCATAAGGTGTAATCGCTACAAAGATGTTTATACGTGAACATGGTAGTTGTGAAACACTGGGCAGAATTGCTGGAGGAAAATCCGGTAATGTAGCTTTACCTGGCGCTCCTGTTCTAACTGATTGGCGCATGTGCTGGTTGTAAAACAATAATGCCCCGCCCTCGCCCGTGGCTCCTCCAAAGTGCTATGTAATGAAGAATGTGATAACAGACGAGCACAAACAGCTGTGTCGTGGCGTGGCATTTTGTTGATTGGGAGCAGGTCGATAAGCCTCATTACAGAGCATTGTGCGGCGCCTCGAGCTGGAGACGGACAAATGCTTTTTGTGTGATGAAACTTGACGGAATCATTAGGAGACATGTGCTTTTTCTACATCACATTTGTTCACACAGACTGACATGTTCACGCCGCCCGGGTTCTTGTGTTCACTTCGAAAAGCAACTTTAGTTTTTTTTCTTTTGCAAAAAATATTTAACAATAACTAGAAATGTATTCATCATTTATTATTAAAACGGTCAATTATCTTTAAGTGAATATGTACAATATCTATCTTTTAAGATGTTAGTGTTTTCTACATAAATGCTTTTTGTCGTATTAATTAAGCTAGTGTATTTATGTTTTTGACAGCCAAACATTTGTGTTTGTGTTTAATTGTTTGAGATTTAGAAGAACATATAGGTTCATAAAGCTCTACAAAAGACACTCAAGAGAAGACGATACATTTGATTCATATTATTTTAAAAATAATGGCACTGTAAACTACTTCCATAAAATATTTTATGATGATTACTGTTCTGTAACATCTTTATTAACCATAAAACAATAATACTACTACTTCTGTTAAAACAGTAGCTTGTACTAGTAAAATAAAGGTCGCCGAGATGGAAAAACATTTGGGGAGTGCTGCTTTAGTTTTTGTTTGTAATTTGTTTGGATATTTTAGGGACGTTCATAGGTCTGGGAAGACTTGGAGGCACTATGAATATGATGGAGACGAATTTATCTACATTAGTTCCTCTTCTTGATCCCTCAGGGCCAGACTGCTCTCTGACCGTACCGTCCACAGAGTCCTTCTGGATCCTGCCCAGTGTCAAGCCCTTCGGTACATCTCTGGCCCGAGCCTCCCATAAGGCCGTGGTGCAGGAGAAGGTCATGTGGGTCGTGGGCGGATACACCTTCAACTACAGCTCGTTTCAGATGATTCTCAAGTACGTCTTTTCAAACCTTAACCTTTTTGTAACCTTAGCTTCACACTAAATCTTTGTATATTGTTGTTCCAATGTAAAATGTGCAAATGTGGGAGTTATTGTACGTGTAAGCCATGCTATTTTTAAAAAACAGATGGAACAAACATGTTTGTTTGTTGTGAATTTTGTATTGCATTTCTATAACCTTTTTAGATTGGACTCATCATCTAGTTTACGATTAGACTGTGCAGTTCTGTGTTTTCTTTTGTAATTACACAGGGAACTTGTGGTCATAAAACATGTACTGCTTACTTGGTCTCCAAGTGTAACATTAAACGACTCATTAGCCTGGTGTATTGCGTACAGTTGTAAGTAAATGAAGGTAATAAACACATCTGTGATTAAAGCTTAATGTTTTGTCTCTGCAGCTACAACCTCGAGAGCGGCGTCTGGAACACGGGGCCTCTCAACAGTGGCCCTCTGCCGAGATACGGCCACTCACTCGCTGCCTACCAGGTAAAGACGCTGAAATAACTGGACTTATTTTAGATTTCAATGACCTCAAGTGTGTGTAGGAGTGAGGGCAAAGAAAACGATAGAATAGGACGGAATATTTTATTGAGGTGTTTGTTCTGAAGTTTTGTGCTTCATGTAACAGAACTAAATGCAGATTTATCACAGAATGAATGTTGTATTGTGAGGTGATTTGGATTAAGGGTGTTTTTATTGCTTGATAATCCCGTGAAAAACATGCTTTCTTTCTGTAAGCGGGAAGTTTAATGCCATACTGTTGAACATTTCAGGCAAAGTAATCACACCTAGTACACCTTTTTAAAATGTTTCCTCAATAAATGCCCCTTGACAAAGCACAAAATATTAATGTTCAAAATATCTAGCTTCAAGATGAGAACAAACTAGAGGTGGGCGATATTGACCAAAATTAATACCTCAATTTTAATGGTTTTTTTTTAGTATCTCGATAACAATATTGTCAATCAAAGAAATGTGTTAAAACATATCTTTATTATATTAGTTGATGTTTACTCATCAGACAAATGAACAGAAATGTCACCATATGCCCTTATTGAGTCTATCCTCAAAATTATTAATCATCATTTGATCATTTGTTTAGGTCAAATGAAACAGTGTCTGAGTAATAAAACAGTAGTAAAACAGAAACACTGGCTATTGCCCCTGATCATTCCATTCCATGGATAAATCAGTATTTGGGTGATCTAGGCCAGTCTGCTAAACCAAGTCTTAGAAACTTTGACAATGACACGTCTTTAGGGCACCACTCTAAGCAGTTGACCCGGAACCTTTTCATTCAGCTAAGGAACATTTCTAAACCCAGGAAAATTGTGTCTCAAAAAGATCTGGAACTCATACTATTGTAATAGTTTGTTTTTCTGTCTAAATAAGAAGGAGCGCTCTCGTCTGCAGCTGGTCCAGGACTCTGCAGTGAGGATCTTGACCTGCACAAATAGAGGGACTCACATTTCACCCATTTTCAAAACCCTTCGCTGGCAGACTTTCAGAGCCTTGCATGGTCGGGTCCCTTTGTTTATCAGCGATGTGATCAAACCTTACACTTCCCCTCGGTCACTGAGATAGTTGGATCAGAAACTGCACTAGTTTTCGGACCAGAGCAGACCGATGCTTCCAGACTGTTGCTCCCAGACTCTAGAATGATCCACTCTTTCTGCAGTCACTGGATTCTGTTGTTGCTTTCAAGAGTCAGTTTGAAACCAGTTCATTCCAGTCGGGCCTTTTGATCACAGTTGTTTTAGGGACTGAGTTTACTGTATATTGTTGTATGTGTATTGCCCACTGTAAGCTTTGGGTTTTTATTCTTTTATTGTGTTTTTGAGAAGCACTTTGCGACTTCTGTTGGTGAAAGGTGCTACACAAATAAAATGTATTTACTTACAATATGATGTGCATTTCTATCTACCTCTAGAACAAACTGACCATAAAGCCAGAACACACAGCAACACATAATATTTTGCTACCCTCCAATGTGTCATATTCAGCTCGACTTGGTACACGATCAAACCTTGTTTTCCAGGACGAGATCTACATGTACGGGGGCAAGCTGGAGGCGGGCTCGGGGAACGTGACAGACGAGTTGTGGGTGTTCAACACAGTGAGTCGGACGTGGCAGAAGAGGAGCCCCGTGCTGGCTGTCCCGGGGCAGAGTCAGATGTACGCCGTGGAGGGCCACTCGGCACACTGCGTCTTGCTGGAGGAGGGCGAGATCGTCATGCTGGTCATTTTCGGCTACTCCCCTGTTTACAGCTACATCAGCAACGTTCAGGAATACCATCAGAGTGAGTCTACGCCCCCTGGAATCAGGACTTTATAGACCTTACATTACTTAATGCTTTCTTAATATTTATAAGTTTTGTGTGTAAATTGTTTGTACATTTCTCCAGTCTGATCATGATCAGTACATCTGTGTGCTGAGACCCGTAAAGTGAGAGGCCAGCTTGAAATGTGTTGGAATGTTTATCTGAAATTCCTTCTGCCGGCAGAACATGGCGCCAAAACTTATTTAGTCCCGTGGGAAACGGCAGATCCAAATGTAGTTTTGTTTGTTATATTAAAAAAAAAGATTAAACATGAGACTGCAAACTAAAGGTGATCAAGAGCATGTCAGAAATAGAAATAATACATATTATTTGTCCTTTAAGTGCTGAGGTTTTAGAGGTTTAGCCGTTAGGTTTGTTGTATGAGGTAAACTAGTGTAATAGATAGGATAGTCCAAGTTTCGACCTTGCGTAATCTTGGTTTAATTGTTTTAGACCCTGCTCTGCTCAGGTTTCAACTTTGTGAGGGTATGTTTTATTTACGGTATTCACTCTTTATCTAACCAGGAAACTCCCACTGAGATTTGGAATCTAACTTTCTGGGGAATCCTGGCCCCAAGTTAATGTATTGTATTCATTCTGTACAAGCTTATTTATTATTTTCAGAGTCATGCTTTGACATTTTAATCCTAGTTATGCTTAACGTCAACATGTTCATGACACAGGTTAGTCCTGATTTAGACTCATTTCAGTCAACCAAAGATGGCACTGGAAAAACCAATTACTTTCTGTGGCGGTGTCACTGTCAGAATGATCTTTTATAAAGATCACATTGTGGCGCTTCTTTCCCGTATTATCAGTACATCTAAATGATATACTCTTTGCTTTATATGTCTGCCAAATGCCGGCAAAGGACACTTCACAGCCTCTGACCTCTTATCTTTCTCTGTAATTTCGGATTAGAGGCGGCATTCGAGATGGTGGAACTTTTAGGGTCATTGACAGTGATCTAAAGAATGGGGACAAGGAGGCTGAAAATAGGCCAGTCTTTTTATTATTCGTTGTTTTCTTGTGCCCCAGATGTTCATAAAAATGTCTACTTAATTTATTGGAAAGTTGTTATTTGTATTATCGTAATACATCAGCTCTTCAAATTGGCTTTAAATCAGCTTTATACATTCACTCCCCGATGTTGGTGTTGGAAACGCGGCTGCCAATCTGCACTAAATTACCTCTCCTGATCAACACTATTATCACACATAATATTGACGTGTTGCGCTGTAGCTGACTAAAGACGTAGTAAATTGCATACTTGTTTGTTAAAAGTGCCTATGTTTAAAGTGAGATTACACACCTGCTCCTTTCTGCTATGCATAGAAATATTTAACATGCCAATAAAACTTAAAACTCACCGCCTCGACCAATTACCAATTACGCTCTTCTATTAAAGCCATGTCATTTTGTTTCCAGAATCCAACACGTGGGTGGTGCCTGAGACCAAAGGGGCCATTCCACAGGGAGGTTATGGACACAGCAGCACTTACGACAGCGCCAGCGGCAGTGTGTTCATCCACGGAGGATACAAAGCTTTACCTGCCAACAAATACGGCCTTGTGGCTGACCTCTACCGCTACGATGTCAACGGAAAGACGTGGTAAGTGCGCAAATCCAGAGAAGTGTGCCACTGAAGGTCTCAAACTAACATAATCATTGAAAAAAAGCATGTATCACCGTTACTGTTGAACCAAGAGCGTTAATGGATTATCTAAAGTGAGAAACAAACCGCTCTTCAATGTAAGATGTATATTCTTGAATTCTTTTTTATTTTTATGCTCTGAAATTCCCCTCTGTAATCTGTATTTTTGCCTGGCCTTCTTCAACCCTGTGTGGGACGTTGACACAGTGCGGTAGATGCCTGCTTCGTTATGTATTGAGGGCAGCACAGTGTCAGTGTGTGCATGTCTCATCACGCCTCGCACGTGTTCAGGTTCATCCTGAAGGAGAGCGGCTTCCCGCGGTACCTGCATTCAGCCGTGCTCCTCAGCGGCACCCTGCTCGTCTTCGGAGGCAACACGCACAATGACACGTCGCTTAGCAACGGGGCCAAATGCTTCTCCACGGACTTCCTCGCCTATGACATCGGTAACAAACGCACATCCTCTGTTCATCCTAATGTGATAGAACTGTTTTGCGGTCTTCATTTTTTACATTTATTCTACTATTTTTATATCATTTTGCAACATGTTGTTTTGAAGATATGCCTAAATGTAATATTGAGTGTATCTTTTATAGTAAAACGCTACAAAAATTATATTATATTTCTGCACTTTATTGATTCATTTTCAATTATTGCATTTAAAGACTTATTTTAACACTCTTCTTGGATTGACACCATATTGTCAATCCAATCCATCATTATTTAGATATCAAGATATTCTTTTTTTGTCAATGTCGCCCCCCCTAATTGTGGGTGCCTTACAGTAGGAGGGTCCTGGGTGCGCTGATGATGATGATGATGATTCATGAATCACATGGTATTTGAAATCTCAAAAGTGTTACAAGCACAAAAAAATAAGGCAAAGCCTATCAATCCATTCAACCAGTGAGGCATTGATCCATAGGCTTCCTCCAGTGCACGTGGCCCCTATTAATTTATTAAACATTAATTTATATACATACAAAACTAGTTAGACTATTATTTCCTTTTACATTTTTGTACGTTTTTTACATTAGACATTTCATTTATTTTCTATCAACTATAATCCGCAAATACTTAATTCTAATTCCTGATACAGAGGTCATGGTCTTGTTTTTCAGCCTGTGATGAGTGGAAGCTTCTGCCAAAGCCAGACTTGCACAGGGATGTTAATCGCTTTGGCCACTCTGCAGTGGTCAGCAACGGGTGAGTGACACACATTGGAGAGGTCATTTGAACTAGGTCAAAACAGTTTCACCACGAAAGCCGCCTACGCATAATAACAACAGTACTAGAAGAACAAATGTGGTGTGTGTTTTGTCCAGGTCCATGTACGTGTTTGGGGGCTTCTCTAGTGTGCTGCTGAATGACGTGCTGGTGTACAGACCCCCCAGCTGCCAGGCCTTCTCCTCTGAGCAGAGCTGTGAGAGGGCCGGCCCCGGGGTCCGCTGCCTCTGGAGCAACGACCGCTGTTCCCCCTGGACGCCCAGCATGTCCAACGGCAGCCTCACACCGGCACCTTTCTGCCCACCCAAACCTGGTACGAGTCCATCAGCCTGCAAAAAAACATCTCTAGTATTTTAGTTTAGCACAAAATCTACTTTTATTTTATGCCCAGTAATTACGTGGTGTCCGATTATTATATTTTCAGACATCCAGTAGAGGTGGGCAATATATCGATTAAAAAAATATTATGAATGTTGTTTTGAAGATGTGCAAAATCTGAATATCGAGTATATTGTTTATAGTAAAAATGCAACAAAAAGAGCTGATTGCAACTTTTTTTTCCTTTTTGTTTTTTCCCAAATGTGCAAATAAAGTGATATTTCTACACGCTTGTGATTTAATTTTTACAGGCATTTAATTTGTCTGATTATTAAACCTCAACTAATACAATTTCTGAAACTTTCAAACACATTTCTGTTGGATTGACATCATATTTAGTCTCAATATCGTTATCGGGATACTCTAATATTCATTTTTTGTCGATATGGCCCACCCTAACGTCAAGCCAAGTGATTATTAGCAGTCTTTCACTTGTATTCTCATTCAGCCCAACAATGACCAAAGTCCTAATGTGTAATATGGTTGCAGATTTTTACTGACAGCGCTTTACAATGACCTAGTTGTGTTTATTGGCTGCCATGTAAAATCCTGAACACTTTGGGGCGACCGTTTCCTTTTGTCTTGTCAGTTACGGTGGACGAGCGATGCTACCGGTTCTCCGACTGTGCCAGCTGCACTGCCAACACCAACGGCTGCCAGTGGTGCGACGACAAAAAATGCATCTCTGCCTCCAGCAACTGCACTTCTGTAAGTTCGCCACCAGAGGGCAATGTTGCTCCGCTGATTTTACGTGGTGAAATTCTTAAGTTCATTTATTTCAATTATTAGTTATTTACGTTAATATAAATTCCCGTCACAATCAAAAAAAGAGCAGAGTGTGGAAAAAAATCTTATAAATATCCCTTAAATATAAATGCCCCTTTCTTGAAATTAAAAAAAAAAAAAAAACAACAACACAAGATGGTTCTGGACACATTTAGTTTAGACTTGTTTTACATTTTAAATACACCATTTTACATTTACGACATGCCACACTTCAATGGGCTTTTTTTTAATAGATTTTTTATTATTTAATTCATATGATTTGATTGTTATTGCTTTAAACTGTTTCTTAAAGATATAGCGATTATGTGTTGTTTTTAAATTATAATCCAATGAGTTCCAAAGTTTTACTCCAGGCACAGATATTCCCATTTGTTTTTGTGTGGACCGGGCAAAAGGCGAGAGAAGTGGAGCTTTTCATTCGATTAAACTTACAAAATGTTTTTCACTGAAATGTTTCATGTTACGTTGTCATTTCCAGAGTGTAAAGAACTTCACCCAGTGTCCAGTGCGTAATGAACAGGTTTGCAGTAAACTGGCCAACTGCAAGAGCTGCTCCCTCAACCTCAACTGTCAGTGGGACCAAAATCAGTCCGAATGCCACGCTACGCCAGGTGAGAAGGACGCTGGATTAGAAAATAATAGAGCAACACATTGGATTCATCCCCTATCTCTGCATTAGCATATTTTTTCCCCCCAGTCTGTTCCAGGGAAACCATTAGAGAATACTGTATGTCAATGCCAAACGCAACGATGTCATGGTTGTTATCCCTTTTGTTCCTCATTGAGAGTCCTAATGGCCAAGTTTCAAACGAATGTCAAAGATAACCACCGAAATATAGCATTATTGTGGCCCTCACTGAAATGAAAATGAAACGACTTCGGTGACATTCAAACCTGAGGCGCATATTTAAAAAGATTATCATTGATTTTTAGCCGTCGGCATCGCTCTTCTTTGACCAACCTTAATAATCGTATGCAGTTCATCTCAGAACGTTGAGGGCAATTTACCAAGCAGCATATTCTTTTCTCTCTCCTTTTTTTTAAACCAAGGAGCTATTTTAAACACCGATATTCATAGATGTCACTCTGGCGTCATTTATTAAGGCTCACTGAGCATCGGGCAGACACAGTCCCCCTCCCCTCTCCCCAAATGTTGACGTTCAGTGAATTTAGAAAAAAAACTAAAGTGGTTTTGTCACTTGATCCATAATTTTTTGTTGGTGACGCTGTGTCGCCTGAGGGCTCGTTGCAGTGGTGTGAACTGCAAATTATATTCTTGTTTGATGCATTCTTGACGCCCGAAATGGCTTCCCAACAAAGTCAAACACATATTTTGTCACCATACAATAAGATGAAAATGACCACCTTTTGACACTAAGCTGAATGTAAAGTTTTCGATAACTTCGCCCTAAGCTTTAATTATACTTCATAATCTTTTGTTATTCCAAGTTTCAATGTTCAAAAACAAATCTATCACAACTTTATGTTGTACTTTTTGACAGGAACGGGCGGCAAATAACGATCATTTTGCTAATTGGTTAGTCTGGTGATTATTCTTTTGATTAATCGAGTCGTTGTTTAGAACTCAAAAGTCACTCGAGGGAAATATTTGTATTATTTGACCAGATGAAGCTGAAGTGAAGCTGTTTGAGGATCGTGTTGGAGCGGTTTCATCTAATACACTGAATTTATACATTTTCCACATCGTTTTCATGGAATCACGGCTCAATTATTAGTCATTAAACTACTTTTCTCAGCTCATGACCTGCTTTAGAACCTACGCATAGACAAGTCCACGATTATTTGATTATTAAATTAGTCAGTAATCGATTAGTTGCGTTCGTCTCAGCCCTCGTGACGATTGCCCTTTCCATCTGACACGGTGTCATCATCATCATCATCATCATCATCATCATCATCATCATCATCATGTCCTCTAGCGGTTTTCCTCTCTTTTTGCAGTCCAGCAGTGCAGCGAGGGCTGGAACCAGGTGGGGGAGGCCTGCCTGAGGATCAACTCCAGTCGAGAAAGTTACGACAACGCTCAGCACTACTGCAAAAACCTCAACGGGAACATCGCGTCTCTCACCACGTCCAAGCAAGTGGACTTTGTGCTGGAGGAGCTCAAGAAACTCCAGGAGCAAGACAAGGCGAATACAAACACGGTAAGTAACGCGTCTAACAGAACGGCAGCGGCGGTCGGGGTTTTGTTTTATTCATGCGTTGTAGCAATCTTGCAGAACATACCCGGCTTTTTGTTTGTGGATCTGCGTCTGGAGCAGGGTGTGTTTATGTCGTAGCTGTAGCCTGTCAATAACTCTGATGAGCTCTGCGTTGGGAGACAATTTTTTTTTTTTTGCGGCTGCTGATCAAAATTTGCGCCCGTGTTCGTACCATTCTATCCCGCTGATTGCAGTCCTTATTTCGAGACAGGATGAATCTTCTCTCCTCTCTAACCATTTCCTTCCACTTTGTTTTGCATCACAACCGGCGTGACAACCTCTGACTGCTCATAACTGTCACCAGAATGAGATTTGTTTCATGTTTTATACTTTTTTTGGGCGTGTGTATTTATTGCGTCTTTTGAATTTGTGGGGAATCTGTTCAGTTTTCGTTGTTGGATGTTAACATATGCTTTGTAGAGGGTTGAATACTTGATTAACATGTATAATTCATTAAATAGAGTACTTAAATGCAGCTAAAGGGTTTTGTTTGGTTATTTATACAACGGTAAGCATTTGTTTTGCTTATTAAATGCAGCTCTGCTTGTCACAAAACTTATATCAACTTATCATTAATAAAAAATAGCTGGAACAATATTTCGTGGGGTTCAATATTTATTGCGTGTACTATTTCTTTGCACTGGGCGGGGTGGGGTGTATTTTGTACGATTTGAGCTGTATAAGGACAAATAAGTAACTTCTAAGACTAATTATATGTACTAATACCTTCAAAAGTATTTCATTTAGCTATTTATCGAAGCTCATGTTTTCTAACAATATCGTAAATTGGTGTTTTTTACTGCTTTTAGTTAATTTAGCATAATTTAGTTTCATTTAGTATCGTTTATTGTGATATTTTTTGATGCAGTACTGTATAACGGACATCGACATTTACAATCGTGACAGGTCTAACTGTATGGTTCATTTACAAAAGAGTTTATTGGTATTTTCATGCCTTAAGGTTATTATATAATCAGCAGAAGTTGTTTGAATGCTTTGCAGTAAATAGCATTATACCACACTCTTAATTGTCACCTATGGCAACAATATGCTAGTCGGCCTTCTCCAAATTTTTTCCAGGCAACTTTATTGCTTCTTTTATCCTGAAATAAAGTCATCTTATTATGCCTTATTATTAGGTGACCAAGTGCTGCAGTTTTATCAGCCATATTATTCATACATATACATCATCATTTCTGTTTTGTCATGCTTTTTGTTTGACATTTTTATTTGTTGTGCCTGTGCGGTTTGTTCTGAAGTGAACCTTGACTTGACTATTTCCGTCATTTCTTCCATTAAAAGCTGAATGCCGGAGGGGAAAAAGTAATCATATCTGTGAAATTATTTTCATTGAACTTTAAATGGCATTCTTGGATCTAAAGTGCCAATGCAGGAGGCACTCTACAACAACAAAATGTGGCAGAAGGGATGCCTTATTTACAATATTTATTTATGTCCCCACAGCGACTGTCTCCGTGGGTTGGCCTGAGGAAAATCAATGTGTCATATTGGGGCTGGGAGGACATGTCTCCCTTCACCAACACTAGTCTGCGCTGGTTGCCCGGGGAACCAAGTGACTCTGGATTCTGTGCCTATTTAGAGGAGCCCCAGGTATCGGGACTGAGGGCGAATCCATGCACCGCCACTGCACACGGGCTGATCTGTGAGAAGGCAGCAGGTAAGATACACAGGGAAGTACACAAACTGTCCTTTACACAGAATTAAGAAAGTTACACTGGGCAGGAAGAACAGGAATAGCATCAATGTTTAAAATTTCACAGCATAAACCAAAAATGTTGTGTTAAGTTCTCTGAACTGAAAATGCTTCCAATGTTTACATTACAAATGTTAAAAGGAGACATAATATGTTTCAGGTACTTTTTAATTTTGTATTGAATTCTAACATAAGTTGATCATCAGAGTTTGTTAATTGTAAACTGCAATGTTGATATAATTGGCTTTATACTTCCGGTTCAAGACTGTAGAACAGATAGTGGCATTTCACTGTAAAAAAACATAGTTGTTTTTCAAAAGTAAAAACATTATGTATCATTCAGAGTCTTAATTTGTCAAATAACTAAATACATGGATGTGGGAGGGGATGGGGGTAGGTGAAAACAGGACATTTCTCCCGAGCCTCTGTTGCAGGACAGGATTACTCGCACTAATGATGAGGAAACACGGTTGGAACAGGGTTAAACAGGTGTCTCTTAAAGTCAACTTACTCTCCCTTAAAGCACAGAGATCTAAGCAACAGTCCAGTCACATAAAACCTGCTTCTCACGGTTTCATGATGAAGTCACATAAAACAAGTAAGACTATCAGTTTGCCCATAAATGACTTGTTTTGTTGGCAGGTAACCCCAATCAGAGCTCGCGTCCTTCCTGTAAGAAGCCGTGTTCGCTCCACACCAGCTGTGCCAACTGCACCAGCCAGGCCATGGAGTGCATGTGGTGCAGCAGCACGCAGCGCTGCGTCGACTCCACAGCCTACGTCATCTCCTTCCCGTACGGCCAGTGTCTGGAGTGGCAGACGGGAGACTGTGTGGGTGAGTGTCTTTGACTGCTTTGAAGTCTGGCATTTAGGTGATCAGCATTAAGCTCTGCCCAGATTGGCCTCTGTAAAGCGGTCGATAATTCATCACTAAGAGATAGGGTTTTAAGGAGTGAAGAAAGCTTTTAAGTGGAAGGTTTTTTTGTCCAAGGGAAAAGGGTATTAGTTTTCAGCGATTTGCTTTGGACGCCGTTTTGGGTTCGTAATGGCCAATTAGCCTCACATATACCGACTTCAGTTGTTGATTTCCCTGTTGACCCAGACGTGAATGGATTCTTTACCATTACTTGCTTTGAGCAGAAGATCAAGCAACGGCCCTCCTTTTCTTTCTGTAAATGAGGAGGTGTTTTGGGAAAACCTGTATACAAGCTGTTTTTCACTTTAGGCTTTCTGAAATCCAATTATGCTGACTTTGGAGAAAGGGAAGAAAGCGTGCTTATTGAACCCAGACACGCATTACACTGTACATATTACATTCATGAAAGCCTTTTCCACAGTGGTTTCAAAGAGCTTATTTTAGTATGGTCTTAGGAAAGAATGGAACTCGTGTCTCCCTATTGGTCTTGAACAAAAATACACTTTTATAATAGTTTCTTCGTGCAGTGGTGTCTAAACCGTTTGCTTTGTGTAGTTGTGTAAGCTGACCCCAGAGTTCTTAACTCATTTACAAGAAAATGACTTATGTGATACATGAATTATTGCCACAGTCGAGTCAGAACCTAAAGACATCTCACATCATTGAGTGAGTAACAGTTTCAGGGCCCCAACGGGAACGCTCAAATTCATTTGTGTCGGCCGGTGTTGGGTTTCTCAGACGTTTCAGGGCTCGGCGGACATTTGTCTTGAGAAATTTGTCCCTTTTGGCAACAGAGGACAGACAAGGTTATCCTATAAATCCTATCACATTCATTCTGTTTGACTCCTTTTTTCCCCCTTCTCGTTCACCTTCAGAATTTCAGCCTCTACTTTCGGCTTGAGCGATTTCCTCGACTCTCTAACCTCTTACCACTGCTTTAGGCTAAGTACAGTGCAGTAATGCTTAGAGAACCATGGTCACAGCAGTCTAGTAACACGGCCAATGTGGACTCTGACAAAGCTGGCCTTCCTAATATATGTAGGCTCAAGGATTATCACAGTCATTTGTGTAAAAAACGGTGGTAATAAGTTAATAATTCCCCTTTTTTTGAAGTGTATTCCTGGATCAAACATTCCCAGCGAGCCTTGGTCAAACATGCTGTGAGCACCGTCTACCGGTTTCATCATGATGCTTTGAATTCTAGGAAGTTATGTTTAATTTAGACTGAATTTCAAATGCCCAAGTTCAAAAACACATTTTCTGTGATTTTTGTAGGACGCTTTAAAAGTTACATGATCTAATTCTAGTTTTCTTTGTATTTGGCTCTTTGGTAACACTTTATTCTGTAAATGATTGTGATACATGTTACTTCGGTCTTGAATTATAATTTACTGCACTGTGTAGAAACCTGGACTAACTCTTAAGTACAATGTAATTACATGTTATCACTGATGGTTAAACAGTGCATTACATTGTACTTAAACAGATATGTACTGCACAATGTATGAAATAACCTTCACTCATTGAATTTAAATGAGAAGCAAACTTATTTCACATTTATTTGTGGAAGGGCACACATTTCCTCCAGTGAAAACTTGGCTGTATAGAATTAGAGCTGCAGCTAGTAATTATTTTGCTTATCGATTAATCAAAGGATTATTCTTTTGTTTAATCAAGCTGTCGTGTGATCGCAAAAAGCTTGTGAGATTTATTGTAAACTTAATTTAATTCAGATGAAGCTTAAGTGCTGCTGCTTGACAAATATTTTTCATTCAAAACACATTTCCAAATTACTGCTTGATCAGAACCTTTTATCTCTGCCCATTGCCGTTTGGAATCTTTGTATGGTGATGATTATGATTCAATTTATTATTTCAACAGTTTAGTGCAACTTCAGCCTTAAATAGAATTGAAGAAATAATAAAAACAGATTTCACACTGGTTCCTTAAATGATACTTGACGTTCCGATTGAATTCTTGTTTGTGTCTTGGTAACGGCGAATGCCATTGCTCAGTAAAAGCCTCAACGGGGCGAGCGTTAACCGACGTTCACGTTTGAGATCAGAGATATGTGGTACATGCTGTAAATCTTCATGCGGCCAACTGTCACTTTAATCAATACTCTGGTGGCCTCAGCGCAGTCTAGACAGAACGATGTTGAATCAGTTGAGCAGAATTTATAGTGAAACCACGGGAGACCGACGCAAAACGTACATGTGTGTGCTTTTACTGTATCATCTAATGCTCCACATCTGACCCCGGAGTCATAAAGTCATGCCATTTCTGTTCAGTTCATTTATAATTAAAATGCACTAGAAAGCAGACATAAATAAGTAAATTATGTCTGCTTTTTGCTCAAGGAAAATCCCCAAGAAGGTTTTGAAATTATTTTTTTGCAGATTTTGTTGCCCATAGGCTTTATTAGACGGGAGATGAGAGTGTGAAATGGGGGATGAGAGAAGGGAGGACATGCAGTCAATGGTCGTAGTCTGGATTTGAACTCACAAGACTGCGGCTGCACTAGGTGCCTGGCGTACGTGTGCTGTGCCTTAACTTCTCGGCCACTGGGCAGCACATAATGATTATTTTGTTTATTATACTAGCCAATTTTGTAATTAATATTCAGCTAATTGCAGGAAAACAGATCTGACTATTCATTTTGTTAAGCTGTCTCGCCGAAACAAAAAGGGGTTAATGCAGTCGAGTCTTTCTTTGTCAAACGTGCCACTTGCGTCTTATTGTCAAAACAAACTTAAGTGGTCTTACATTCTTGGTGATTGCGGGCGCCGTTGTCATGGTTTCTCATCCATTAGCGGAACAGCTAGAGATTTGTTTGACATAAAACCGAGATAAAAGCACTCGATGTGTTTTTTTTTTTCTTCTTCTGTAAAATAGTAGTGGCGTTTTCACCCCGCGAGTGTCTGTCTGGCAGCAAAGTGGCCGTGCTCAAACTTATAAAGCACTTTAAAGGCCCACAAGTTGTGCTCCAAGCTGACAAAACAGGATTATTCCCCCAGGTTGCACTTCGCACGTCACATTTTAGCTTTATAATCTAATCTCTGCATAAAAAAAGATTATTGTGTGCTTTCACAGGTTTTTTAATGTATCTTTTTACAAGTATTTACCCTTGTTCGTTGTATCTTGCAATGGTAACACTAGCCACGGGCAGGGACGCAACATGCACACCAAAATCTGATTATGATCTGATTTTTGTACCTTTTTTAAGACGATTTAAATGACTTGCAAACTGCCAAAACTGTTCGGACGGGCAATGATTAGAAAGGGATTTGTTTACTCTCATCACATGTTGCTGTTGGCATATCATTTTAATAATCTTACATCTTACAAAAATCTGGTTATAATCAGATTTTGAGTGTGCACGTCACCACAGCCAACTCGAAACGAAATCTAGCTCATGCACTAAAAATAATCAAGAAATGAAATTGTTCTGAAGGAGAGAAAAAACTACAGCAGCAAGAAGAAGAAGAAAAAAAGAAAAATTAATTGACTTTTTAAATGAGAAACTGAGATTTAATGAAGTTGGTCACATACTAAAGGTTTTGTAATCTACTGAGCAGTATGAATTAAAGTCTTTCCTATTATTTGTCCGTGATGTAAACGCTTGTACAATCTTAATTTCCCCCCAATAGCATTTTGTTGTTGTTTTTTTACAGCCCAAAACTGCTCCGGCTTCCGCACTTGTTCCCAGTGCTTGGAGCAGCCAGAGTGCGGCTGGTGCGGCGACCCCAGCAGCACGGGGAAAGGCCTGTGCATGGAGGGCTCCTACAGGGGGCCCATGAAGAGGCCGCCCAAACAGGGCCAGCAGGGACAGACCACGGACATGATCCTGGAGCCCGGCCTCTGCCCCAAAGACAAGGGCTTCGAGTGGGCGTTCATCCACTGCCCCGGTGAGCAGGGACGCAACACGAAACGCAAAAACACAACGTATAAACCGCACGAAGGCGCTCTTATCGTGGAGTCGCGTTACAGCCGTCCTATGCAACTAATACGTCCCCATCGACTTGTGCAATCTTACGCTACTATGCCATTTAATGCCTTGCGCCGCCACGTCATGTAAGCCGAGAACACGCCCACTGCCAGATGTAAATTGAGACTGTGAAGAAGGCTCAGCAGGTTCTTGTTATATTGTGTAAAACCATATTGTTTTGTGGGGGTCGTTTTCAGATTGTAGGATGTTATTTTGTCAGGGGTCAAGAGCCTGTGTTCCTGTATTGATTATGTGATAAGGTGTATAATGGACTCATTGATTGGTTTTATGTAGATTTGTACTTTAAATACGTGGGTATTTCTGTGAGATTAGATCAGGGATGTTTAGATTATTCTGGTCATCTATAATTAAGATAATTTCAAATTCCAATGTAATCGAACAAACTAAAAGAACATTATAATCATGACTATTTAAGTTAACTTATTTCACTCTAAAATGGTAAACCTGAATGTAAAAACTAGCTATTTTTGTTAACTTACCGTATATATTATTATGTATTACTAGTGTATTACTATTTTATTTAATGCATGTCATCCAGCAAGTTTGATTTCATAAATACTGGTCACATACTAGAGGACACTGTGAATGAGAGAAAATTAAGTATTTTACTGTTTGGTCTTGAAGTCAATCATTAATAATTGTTAAATTGTGATGCCTCTTCTCACATTTATATCAACTGTAACGCTAAAAGTTGATATTGCAACATCCCTAAAACGATATTGCATGAAGTATATAGGCTGAAGTATAAAAATATATAAATGATCTTCTATGTTATATAGTGCATTGACAAAATTAAATTAATCTTTTAGTGTACAGAAAGTTAAAATAAGATCAAACGTTTACAATCTGAGGCGACAATACTGTAACAAAAAATAGGGTTGTCAAAAGAATCACAAATCCGATACTAGTTGATACTAAAACAAGTTTCGATCCATTTTAGCAAGATAAAAATCACGTTTTACTTTCTTGAACAGTTTTAGAACAATCTTGAGCTTTATCAGAACGAGAATAAGACCTCGGAATAACACGAAGAAAGTAATATTATTTTGAGTAGAGTCTATCAAAAAGATCCGTATCACAAATGGATCCTTTTCCTCAGAATCGAAGTGTTAAAGCTCTTTTCCTCTCCTCAGCCTGCCAGTGTAACGGCCACAGCACCTGCGTGAACGGCAGCGTGTGCGAGCAGTGCCGGAACCTCACCACGGGCCCCCACTGCCAGACCTGCATGCCCGGTTTCCATGGCGACCCTACCAACGGCGGCAAGTGCCAAGGTGAATTTATTTCGTTATCATCCTTAACAGACCCGAGCCTTCTCTTTTGAATTGTGTCGGCGCGACGTCACACATTGTCATAATTCTGCTGCAACCAGCCATTTAGTGCTGTTTTATGATGAAACATGCAGCGTTATACAACCAACACCAACAGATGGCACTGTTGTGTACGCCTCCGAATGATGTCATTTTGAGTGACACGTTTTGAAGGATGACACCATTGCTCCATATGTTACTGTAATAAAAAGTAAAGGCAGTGCAGAAGTTTGCAAGTAAATTTACATTTTTGGTTGACAAGACTTAAACGTGTCTTGTAGTACTTGGAAACAAAGCGACGCTGAAGTTCGAATCGTTTTGTTGACATTCTGCAGGATAAAGAACGGCAAAACAATTGATCAAAAGTTTTTACAGTGTTAATAGCTGTGTTTATTCCTCCAGATATTATGATAATCCCGTTTTTAAGCACTGAAAGATTTAAATGATGGTATTGAATCACACGTGAAGCTGATTTATTACGTGTCTCCCACCTACGGCCCGCCTCCCGAATAAATTTCCTTGACTGACGGCAAGCCATTATTCATAGATCATTCTGTTTTTGTAGAAGGGGAAAGTGGAGTATGTGAGCGGAATTTAATGCACAGACTGTATAAATATGGCCCACTGTAAGTAATCGAATCAAAACAGGTTTGCATGTTCATCTGATAAAGGTCGTCTCAGCATGTCTCTTTATTAAATTAATTTGAGATCGGTCGGAGAGTTTCTTGTCAAGAGCAGATTAACCCATGGGTGCTCTCGTCTTTGGAGACATGGATAGCATTCCTGAGCGCTTACATGTTACTGTTGTATGAATTTGCAGACAGTGGACACACACACACACACACACACACACTTGGGGGCAGCTCGGGTAGCCTCCTAATGTGTAATCCTCAGCTCTTAAGTGTAAACTGAAACTACACAGGTGAGCTCCCCTGAATGTAAATGTAGTTTAGCTGCGGGTAATGATTTAACCTTTATTATCTTTAGGCTATTAAGTATTTAGGCGCGCATCTTTAAATTAAGCACTGAACAACTGTCATTAAAAGTTAATCGTGTAACTTTTCTAGCGGAGGGTCTGCAATTTGCTCGCCCGGAAAATTCCAAAATATGAAATGAAATGGATCTGTCTTGCGTTTATTCTGAACTGTAACTTGGCCTGGTGCCGTCACCTCACTTGTTGACTGTTAAAAAAAATCGTATTTGGATCATTTGGACTATACAGATTCTAAAACACTTACGAAAATACCTTTTTACAACTGAAACTGTGGGATTATTAAATAGAAATATATAAAAAGAATAAACAATGTCTGATTTCCATGAATAATACACTTTAATTGTACATATTCTTCACCTAAAAGCCTTCAGTCACCATATTTTAAGCTGTATTTGTTTGAAAATCTTGTTAAAAAGCCTCGATGTACAATAGAAAGACTAGCCGACTAATCGACTCCTGAAATAACCGATTGGTAACAGCTCTACAGCCGGACCAATCACGTGGTCCGGCTGTAGAGCTGTTACCAATCGGTTATTTCAGGAGTTTCCCCCTAAAAGTGTGTGTGTGTGTGTGTGTGTGTGTGTGTGTGTGTGTGTGTGTGTGTGTGTGTGTGTGTGTGTGTGTGTGTGTGTGTGTGTGTGTGTGTGTGTGTGTGTGTGTGTGTGTGTGTGTGTGTGTGTGTGTGTGTGTGTGTGTGTGTGTGTGTGTGTGTGTGTGTGTGTGTGTGTGTGTGTGTGTGTGTGTGTGTGTGTGTGTGTGTGTGTGTGTGTGTGTGTGTGTGTGTGTGTGTGTGTGTGTGTGTGTGTGTGTGTGTGTGTGTGTGTGTGTGTGTGTGTGTGTGTGTGTGTGTGTGTGTGTGTGTGTGTGTGTGTGTGTGTGTGTGTGTGTGTACTGCGAAATGGTAGCAAGAGTCTGAGCTAAAAGCTTCACTGTCGCCTGAAATATTCATAAAAGTATCTTGGATAATGTGCTTATGGGACAGGTTTGGCACTTGAGGGAAATTGTGCCCAGTGTTCTTTTCGCCGAACTGAAAAGAACGGGTCACTTTTTGTTCTGCTGCCTAAAAGGGTGCCCCGACTTCCCCGGAGCTAATTCACTCCTCGTCCACAGCGGCGTTTAAATTCAGCACACACGCCTTCTGGGTATCGCAGTTTACAATCAGCAGCGGCATATTTTGTCCCTTCAAGTATTAGATTGTTTAAGTTGAACCGATCTTTTGGGAAATGCACTTGTTTACCGTCTTGCTTAGATCGATATCAATTTCATCCCAATGTTCAGTGCAGAAGTGTTGACAACCTTTGCTTAACATTACGACTGCAACCAAATGAACACGGCTTTCTCTGTACTCCAAATAAATCCCAGACATTTAATGTGTCCTTGGAGGCGGTCACTGCAGTCCCGGAGTACGAGTGCGCGCCGAGCAAAAGCCAAAATCAAAGCAAATCCGTTTTAAAGGCTTCTATTTCGTATCCTTGTGTTCAAAAACGCCTTTTCCGTTTGTGTTTCTGTTGCAGCGTGCAAGTGCAATGGCCATGCAAATGTGTGCCAGGTGTTAACTGGCAAGTGCTTCTGTACCACCAAGGGGATCAAAGGAGACCAATGCCAGCTGTGAGTACCACCACACACACACACACACACACACAATTATATTTTAAAACGCACACATTTTCTCTGTTCAAAACCAGGAAAACGGCGCTGACTGCCACGAGTTGATTATTCTCCATATGTTACGGTTTCTGTCCTTTTTTATAGAGATCTGCTCTGTTACTAAAGAACCGTGCGTGTTTAGGGCTGCAACCATTAAACGGAATAATTATCACTAATTAGAAATCGTTTTGTGGACCATAAACCCTCTCAACAGTCACCAGAATTATCTACCAAAACCTTTTTAAGCCAAAATAAGATGCATTATTTTGTCAGATATTGCCCCAAAAAAATATTTTGATTAATTTTTTTTAATTTTCTAAAAGCCTTCAGTCCCTGTATTATTATAATAAAAATGCATTAAAAATGTTACACATTAAAGAAATCGCAAATTTATCTATACTTTCATATTATACAGTAGTTAGACTTTTTAAACAGATTAATCAACCAAATAAACTTTGTAGAAAAGCCTTCAACCTCCATATTTCAGAGAATATTTACGAATAAAATATAAAAATGTGTATTTTATTTTGATTTTGATTGAATAATGTATTTTAGAGTCTGTTTTGTCCAGATAACAATCACAATTACAAAAAAAAACAGCTAAGATTAGTTTTTATGCTCGACTAGTCCTGATTCGTCCTGATTAACAGCCCAAATTGAGGTCAGGAGCCAATATTCCTCCATAAATACTGAAATATCCAAAAAGCTAAAATGCAAATGTTAAACTTGCAATGAATGACCGGTGTTTCCCATTAACAAAGGAGACTATAGAGGGCCCCCATTGTCTCATTTCATCCCCTATAGTCTAAAACAAACTAAACAATCCACTGACAAATATTTCTTTTGGCTTGTTGTATTATCTCAAAAAACATAGAAAGGAACTATTCAGTCTTTAAACGGTTTCTTTTTGAACCATGTAGAGGCAATAAATGGCATTTATTATCCAACATTTGTATAAAATAGAATTGGGTTTGCCTTTGCCACCAGAGTCTCACATTTCTAGCACAATTTTCAGTTGAAATTCAGTGTAGGTCATGGTTTTGATTCAACCCTAAGCCACGTAGACAGTTATTTATTTTATATAGAGCTACAATCTACTTTCTCTGGGAGTTTAGACTTCACTTCTGTTGGTTAAATGTGCATGTCATTCACTGAGAGCATGCAGCGGCTGACCAATGGGAGAAGTGGGTGGGGAAAACCGACAAAAACTGAATCTGAATCTCTCCAGTCCGGTAGATCATTCCACTCGCCCAAGCCTCACTTTGGAGCGACTCAGTTTTATCTACATTTCCACCTCACCGCAAAATCTGACACATACTGTATTCTCTTAGACATATTCATTGAACTCTACAGGTCTATAGGATGTTGTCGTGATGTTTTCCCAAACCCGGCGATACCCAGGGCAAACTCTTTCTCTTCTACCTTTAGCTCAGACTGATGGAGGTGTCGATCAAAAGTGCGCGTGTGGAAGAGCTCACTGTCATCGCGCGGGTAATCTCTGTGGATTTAGTCTTTTCCAAACGCTGCAGACATGTCGAAGCTGGCCCCGTTTGACAAGTCAGAAAGATGTAAACGATATATGGGACAATATAAAGTCTTATTTTATTCTGACCAGAAAGATGAAATACTGGCTCTGTAGGTTAAATGGTGTATTTGCTGTTGTATGTTACTGTAAATTGACTTGTACTTTAAAGTGCCTATGACCGGTTGGATCGACTCATTGAACTAAATGGCAGTTAAGATAAATATATTTAGAATTTTACCAAAAAATGTAAAGATTTTATCACAGAATAGCACATTTTTTGGTTTGAAATATCACTTCCTGTTTGTAATTGATGACATCACACTAGGAAATTACCCAGCAAACCCTGGGCAAAACAATTATTAATTTCACAATTTTTTTTCTACTTGATGATGCACTTTTATTTTGTTGAATTAACATAAATAGGGTCAACAAGTTATTTGAGTAAATTCTGCATAAACTTTGACTGGAACGAGTATCCATAGTGTCATGTCACTTCCTGTCATTTTTCTACAGATATTTTTAACTTTTCTCCACTATAACTATAATTTATCTGTACAACAGGTATAAATACACCAAATAAAATCAAAATGCACTTAGAAAAAATCAGATTCTCAAACAATTTCTTAATATTTCAATCTTATTTTTGACACCAAAAGTTAAAATAAACTAAAACTAAAATTTAAAAAACTTAATTAGGAAAATTAGCTTTTTTGCATTTTAATAATACAAAAATACGTAAATCTGTCAGATGAAGAACCTAAGCGACTTTAGCCAATATTAAAATACTTTTGTAATGTACTGTGCAGCTCTACTAAATAATTTGTGCCAAAAATGTATCAGTGTTGAAAATGCAAACATTATTTATTCTCTATTATGATATATGGACTTAGTTGAAAGCCCATGGAAGTAAGTGACCAGTCAATGTCATTTATTGATGCAGTTAAATTTATATAGAGTCCAGTAATGTAATCAATTCAGCGCAGCATTTGCATACGAAAAGGTGGGTCTAAATTTTGCTTTGACAGATTTATAGCGCGACACTTGGATATCACTGACAGCCTGTTTATCCTCATGCAGAGATTTTAATGTCTTAATGATTGGCAGCGTAAACAGAACTGTCAGGCCCAAAACCCCACCCCCGACTTGGTTTGTGCTGACGGCGGTGGATCCCCTCAGCGTAGGAGGGCCATCTCCACTTAGTGCTCCGCTTTTCCCGCTGGTAAGCACAATGCAGCCGGGTGCTTTTAATACCTTTAATGCAGCAAGAGTTATGAGGGGTCACTGACGAGCAGGACCCATGCAGGAGAGACGCCCACATCCTGCAGTGATCTGTCTCCTGCTTTGTCTCAAATCACATTATTGACGATGATGATTCAGCTGGAGTTGCACTAAAAGGGCTTTTTCTTTTTTCTTGTTCTTTTTTTCCAAGAGGATGAATTCTGATTGAACTACGTGTTTCCAATTCAAAGGATTTTAGATGTTTGAAAAGCTTTTCTGTAACCTTTTCTGGTCTGTGTAGCAGGCCTGAACAAACGCATTGATTATCCCAACTATTGAAATAGTTGACTCATTTAGTAATTGTGAGTAATGATTAAAACTAATATGAAATTTCACCCATGTGTGGACAATAAAGGATTATCTTATCTTATCTTAATTGAATAGTTGTCTTCTGAACTATATATAAAGACTCTCAAACACGTCATGTGCAGAAAGAAGAGGTTTTAATGGCTCAGTCGGAGCAAAAAGACCAATTTTAGTATAATTATATTCAAAATATTCTCAACTGGCCTCTGAAGTCTATGAGGAGCACTTATGAACGCATGGCGGTGAATAGTTTGAATGCTAAGAATGGGTTAGTAAAGTGAGAAATGTTTGGAACTGTTAGATCAAATAACGGCATTAAATATATAATGTATCATCTGGAAGTCTTTTGTTTTGCGGGAAACGAATTGTTTCTATCCCCCCAAAAAAGTTCTCAAATGGCATCTCTTTAGCTTTAGCTTAGTCAAATTTTGTTTAAAAAAAGATCTTCTCCGTGAGCCTGTTGTAATCGAAACAACTCATCGATTAATCAAAGGAATAGTCACAATCGATTACCAAGATAATCCTTAGTTGCAGCACTTCTCTACGTGGATTTTATTGCTTTGCCTGAAATGTTCCACAGTATGGCAAAGGGGCAAAATCTCTATGGATACAAAAGCATCACCAGAAAAGGTTACTTAGTGCGGCTTTAAAGGATGTTCTGTCACAAAATTGCGGTTATTGCAGCAGAAAAGCTCTAACCTTTAAACCGCAGTTCGTTAGTTTGATATTTAAAAACACACGCAGTTAACCAAGATTTTTTCTAAACTGTGCAAATCATATCAAATTCCACATAGACCATTAACACTCGACTACTTTCAGCACAAGTGAAAATGACGACGTGAGAAAGCAAAAAAAACAAACGGCAGCGTCTGGAAGAGACATAAACCAAATCCTTTTTCCTTTTCGTCTCCCAAAGTAAACTGAATTACTTTGCGCATGATGATAAACGGGCACTTTAATTTCCTCTGCCAGATGGAATTGTGTTTTGTACAATTTAACGCAGTAGTCGGATAACAGGTGGATAACGGCGGATGCAAATGACTTTCTCTGTAACCTACAAAAGCAGAGGGGGAAAAACCGCAGACGTACATAGCCAACAGGTCATTTCAAATAACTAAAAACAAGACTTGGCTTTGGTTTAGTCTATCACTCTTATCGTCCTCTAATAATGAATATGCAGTTAATTTAATTCAATTCCCTCCCCGCCATGTGAAGTGATGTAAGTGTCCGAAACGTCATATCAAAACATGTTTGTAGAACCTAATTATTTCAGAGCAGAGTGCTTGCCGTTGTCCTATCATAATGTCATTTCAGGTATCCCATTACATGTAATCACTGCTCCCCCCAAAAGCAGCGCCGGCCTAGTCACCTTTGAACAAAGACCGAGCCACATACTGTACAAGTCGATCAACACGGAGCCGCACACATGAGCGCAGCCGGCGCCATTAGCCACACGGCGTCATAGCAACAGTAATGAAGAGGAAGGTGCATCGACGCAGAACTGAAATGATTATGAGTCAAAAGGGCTGAAATATTTCTTATTGTTGCTCTCAGTTGGATGCATATATTATTCAGGCGTGTGCCAGCGGTAACCGGGCCGTAGTTTATTATGACTTTATTTATTTATTTATTTTTTTTACCCAGAAGCCATTTGTGTGGCGTGTTAAATGTGCACAAACAGAGACAGAGGTTCAAGCAGCAGAGTCTAGATCAAATTAAGATACAATGTTCTGGGATTGCCTGCAGTCCAGATGTGTGCGCGCATGCATGCAGGTGTAGATGAAATTAAGATATGGGGAGAGAGTGGCTTTATACACCTCGTGATGAAGTGTGTGTGAATATGTGGGTGAGTGGGTGAGGTTTTTTTTCTTCTTCTGTGGCCATCTGTAAATGTCAGGCAGCCGAAAAGTGCCCAGAGTGGTGTTGTGTGAGGTTCAAACGCTCCTGGCTGCACTTGTCCCCTGTACTTTGTGGAAAAGAACACTGCCCCGGTCTTGTTGACTCACTTTAAGAATCAGAGCCCCTGCTTCTCTCTTATGTTTGTTTAACTTCTACCTCACATGGATAAAATGTTGTTTTTGATGAGGAACAGGAAAGAAAAGAAGCATTATACTGAGCAGTTGAATTAAATTGGTGTTTACGACCTTTTTTGTGGAAAAATAAATGGGATATATTAAACCATACTGCATAATCAATTAAACGTTGACATTTATTTAACGATTGTGCCAAATTAACTACAAATATTAGCTCTCTTAGTTTAAAAAGATATTCTAATATTATAATAATGAGCTCTTCTCACTGTGATTGATGACTTTGTGTCAAAATAAACTAGGTGGAGGATTTTTTATATTTAACTTTCTAATATGCCTCAAATACTTTTTCCATTATGTGAAAAATCTATGTCTGATAAAATACGTGTAGCCCTATAAAAAGCTGACCGCTGAAGATTTGAGATTGAAAATTGAGATTTTCAAATGTCACGTTCCGTCTAAAGTGGCCCTCACACACGTGCACTGGTGGGCTGCAGACTCAGTTTATCACAGATACACTGTGTGGCGCATCCACGCACATCTGACATATTACGCGCACTGGTGATAACATTAGCTCACGGCTTTTAGAACATTTCAAACACAACACAAAACCAGCACATATTTTTAGATGCTGTGTCACACTTTACAGCGCCACATCAGCAGCAGTCACTCACCTCCTCCTCAGTGGCATTCAGACGGTCCAGGCCCCTTCTGTCTTTCAGCCACACGCTCCCTGGCTCTGACATACTCATACCTTTTAAATAACCATGATTGTGAGTAATCAGTAAGCATCTAATGACAATAAGATGTATATCAATAATCAGATGGGTACAAAAAGCACAGAGAACACGACCAGAGAGTGAAAACCAAAATGAACATAATCGCATCACATTTAAATGAAAATAAGAGTTATAAAGAGTTGTATCTTTCAAGGATAACTATGCAGTGCCCAAACATAAGCTGGCTCAAACTAAAACACACTGCCCCTAAATGTACTGCGTTTAAGTTCTGGAGGAAAGTAGATACTGATGAAACTGAAGCATCAGAGAGAAAATGGATTCAAACCACTCTAGTTGTACGTACTTTGAAGAACACCGTTGCCTTAAAATTGGTACCACTCAGTTGATGTCAACATATTATTTTGTTCTAAACTCTTTTGTGTCAAAAGCAGAGACAATTTGGGCTGATTCCACATCACGACTTGTTGCTCTGATGTGTGCTGAGGTGCCAACCTCCTAGCTTCAAATTGTGCCCTTAAGCACGTCATCAGAGAAGACTTTTTCTTCTGATGCATTAACCCCAGAATGGTTCAATCATTCCAGACTGAATTTGTTGTCTTCACTTTAGTTTTGTCTGTAAAAGGGTGAGTGAGAACGGGCCGTAATAAACTCAAGAAGAATTATCCCTTTTAAGCCACATATAAAAAGCTTTGCACACTGTGCTGTCTGAAATGCTGCTGGGCTTTTATGCTAGCATTTCTCTTTAAAAGGTTTCACATTTAACAAAAAAATAATTAACTTATCATCTTAACCACACTTTAATTTTGTTTCACACATTATGATGACAAAATGTGTAATTGGCCAGTCTAAGTGAAAAATGTGAGGTAAAATTGGTCTAGACATTTATATGTTCACAGTAAGTTGTGGTGAATCTCATACACCTTTAACTAAAATGTCAAAATCAATGTATTTGCATTTGTGTGACAGTAAAAAAACAGAAACATCTATATCGATCTATATCTGGAGGAAAGGAGACATATTAAGCAAAATTGAGCCTTTTTGTCATAATTGTTTTTCGCTCTCATTTACCCACTCAAATGCTCTGAAAAACACAATGCGATCCAGCTTCACAGCACCTTTTTCTTTTTATTAAGTCATTTTAGATCAATATTGTGATTTAAAATGTAAAGTGATCCACAGGTGTCATAGATTATAGCTGCATCGCAGACGGTAAGTAAAATAAAAAGGTAAATATGTCTGAACCCTAAAGCCTAGAGTCGATGAATGAGGTAAACCGTTGCCCTGGGCGTTTTGGGTTCCTTCTGATTGCTTACCTGAGTCACCACAATACAAGTTTTGCCTAATTTGCTATTTCGGATGCCAGTTTAGGCTTAGCAATCTCACATAATCAACGATAAATTTACATAAGTTGTCTCCTCCGAGGATTTAAAGATTAGCACATTACTTTTCCCCACTCCGGCTGATCAGGTGCATAAAGTTCCGCTGCGTGTCACTGTGCCGCTTTGATGGAATCAAGTTCATAGAAAAAGAAAAAAAAAACCTAATTAACTTTTACAAACTATCAGATTATTCTTTTTGTCAGAAGTCGAGGCTGATGAGGCGCCAACAGCAGGAGTTAATGCGCTGGCACTTGGCACGTTCTACTTCTGATAAGGAGACATTTCTTTGCCTGCTTTCGTTCTCAATCTGTTAGTGCTCATCTCGTGTCCTCAACTCTTGTGTTCCCCCCCCCTCTCTACAGATGCGACTCAGAAAACCGTTACCTTGGCAATCCACTCCGAGGGACCTGCTACTGTGAGTAACTCCGCACTGGATGGCGGCTCCTTCGTTCTTGGACACTCACAACGCACACTCGAGCCCACTCCCCGGCCTCGATTATTCTTGGCTATTCTCTCGACTCTTTTTGTCACTTTTCTCTCCCCTCTCCCTCTCCCTTCCTCCCCCACTTTTCGACTTCCGCTAGAGGCAGATGGAGGATTTTAGCACTTTGGCGAAAAACCAGGGGCGCTCGCTTGTTCGCCGGCGGAATGACTTGTCGTGGTAAAATGTCAAGTGCATCAGAAGTAGCGAGCGAGCTAATCAAGGAGGAGTAAAAAGAGGAGTCTCCGCTTGTCACTCTCTCTCTCTCAATCACCCACCCACTCGTTTATTCCTCTAGAAAAGTTAGATAAATGTTAGTCGCTTTTGTGTTCCTAGAGTGGAGCGGGTGCATATTGGCGTTTGTGCTTTGCATGTTTATTTACCACCGCGGTGTCCTTCACGCCGCTGTGCCACTTGGTAATTTGTCAGTCGCGGAGTGTCAAAATGGAGACGACAAACACAAGCCGTGTTTTTGTCCGTGTCCGTAAAATATCATCTTGTGGGACATAAGTGGCGGTTGTTAAAGGGGGTTTAAAGCTCGGGGCTAGTTTTAACCTCTACACGCCGCCACAGACCTTTTCGTGTTGAGATACGTTTTGCGTCATTATAAAATATGACTCATTACATTCAAAGGCCAGTGAACATGAATGAATATAGAGTGCACTTTATTCACTGCGGCTGCTGACTCAGAAATACTGAATGCCCAAGTAACCAATTAGTCTGATTCTGAGGTACCTGAAAATGTCTCTCTTTATGAACACTAATAAGTAGAGGTTACATAAGAAAGAAATCCTGTAATCCTGCTGTATATTTCTGATTGTGCACACGTGGAAATCTTTAGAAATGATCCAAGTCAGATGTCATTGCACGGGAGAAATCTCACTTATATTCAGGGAGTTCCTTATTATTTAACATTTTACATCATGACTTTCCCGTAAAACCTGCACACGTTTGTAGATTGCCAAATAATAACCATGATAATTAAGCATTCTAATATAATGTAATGAGTCTGACATTGGTTGTACCCTGTCGAGAATAGATTGTTCTCCTCTAATGTCTTTTATTTTTACTGACCTATGTTTAAAAAAAGCCCTTCAAATTAACAACACCATCACTTTTATATATTTATTGATTCATAAAATACTCATGGGAGAGTTGGAACTGGACACGGATTCCCCTTGATATGAGAGATTTTTCCTCTTTCGGATTTGATCAGACATTTGATACACACTTTCCTGTGCATAATTAAATCTTTTTTTATTTCTGTAAATACATAAACACATTGTTTTTGTTGCTTTTTAAACAGATAATCTTCTTATCGACTACCAGTTTACCTTCAGCCTCATCCAAGAAGATGATAATCACTACACCGCCATCAACTTTATGGCCTCCCCGGAACAGGTACTTTACCTTTTATTACTAAATATAATTGTATACTCCAATTAGTTTTTCCTATTATTCAAGTACCATTTTCTCTTTCTTTTCAGGCTAACAAGAATTTGGACATGTCCATCAACGCATCTAATAACTTTAACCTCAACATCACCTGGTCTGTGGGATCGACAGGTAATATTTTAATAGAAAAGACAAACTGTAAACAGATGTAAATACAAAAGTTTGATTTTAAACTGAGCAGACATTCATTCCCCCCAAAACCCAAAGCGGTCAACAAACCGAATTATAATGAGTTTTCCTTTCCCGTCTCACTGCCGTCCAATTCCCAATTACACGATGGAAATGCGTTTTGCGGAGTTCAAACACTGCCTTCTTGCATTATCATCATAAAGAGCATAAGAATAAGCAATAAGCAGTAGGTCACAAAACACTTATTACAGATTTGGGTCATCCCATTTGTATTTTGAAAAACTGTTTCAGAATTGTGCATAAAATATGTGAAGCACCCTGAAGTTGAAGTTTGAAAATGTTGTTTATTTTGCCACTGAATATGAATCAGGATACTTAACTTCGTGTGTTTATTCAGGCCAATCAAAATTATGGCCATGTTGTTCCCGCCATGTGTCCGTGTTTATGATGTTACTGTTGAGTGGATATTATGGCTCCCCTGAGGACAGACACCCAAGGACACTGCTGTTCTGTTTACCTCCTGCTTTCTCTTCCTCCTACGGCCAGACAAGACTGGTGATAAACACACATTCGGTAACGCAATGGACATTTTTGCCGTTTGTACCCAGCTGTAAGCTTTAAAAAATTTTAATTGGGACTGCATTATTAATTAATTGCAATTTGTATGCTTGCAAATTAGGAGCATGGCAGTTATGTAGGTAATGTAATGTCCTCGGCAAACAAAATATCCTCTCTATCTGATACTGATAAAGACCTGCAAGCTTGTAGGTTAGACCTCTGCAAACATTTGTTCTTGTTGGAGTTCTTGGGTGGACGATATTGACAAATTCATATTTCTATATCTTTGGATTATCACAATAACAAGATTCAGACATTTTTTCACAACGCATCAGTATTGTGCTAAAATGTCTTGGTTGAAGTGCATAAAGTGAACGGAATGGACTCTAAAATTAACCAGAAAAGGGAAGAAATAGTACTTTGTTAAAACACTAGGGGCCGTACTTTGCTCCCGGTAACGGGAACGTTGAGGTGGTAATTTCAACGCAACTGTTGACTGCGCAGGGTGTGGAATTCTAAACAAGAGGTGTGATTATGCCAAAATATGAGGTGGTGTGGTGCATGCTGTGAAAGGCCAGAATCGTAACTAATAAACTTCAAAACTAGTGCACTGAACATATGGGGAACATGCCCAAGACATTTCCTGGTGTCGTATTGCTATCCACATATGGACGGGATAATCTTAATAAAACAACCTTCATGCGCATAAATTACACACATTATACAGTATAGAATCATGAATACAGTCAATTTTTCCGTGTTTCTTTCAATGTTTCTCTTACGCACATAAACGGGGAACAGCGCAACGCCGTTACACACTCTTAAAGCTCTTTGCTGGACACCTCCACCTCCGGCGTTGTACACCTGGTACTGTGCAGTCTGGGCCAGACTGGGCCAGACTCGGCTTAGAGAGGAACTTCTATTTGGGGAAACTGGATAAATCCCCGCCGTCACCATCATATTCACCCAAAACCCTTGTTCAAGTCTGCGTAAAACTGGTACAGACTGACAGCACAACACAAAAGGACTTAACAGCGAGGATGATCAGACTTCCGGAGCTGACCACAGTGCGCCTTGTCCTCGCACACGGCCGTCACACGACTCATACAGTCATTGTTGTCCTGGACCTGGTCTTGGTTTAATCTGGTTAAATTGGGACAAACCCATCGTAAGGACATCCGCGCCAATCCCCGGGGGTAACTGAGACTGAGCTCGCTGCAGGGCAAGCACCACATGGTTACGCACAATTGTCTCCTGTTCTCATGAGTAGGAGCCACAGAGAGCTCATATTCACCGGGTTCTGGACCTGGTTTAAGTCCGTTTAGTCCGGGCAGACGCTCCATTCGCCCGGGGTGAGGGCCAGCTCTCCTTGTTGCGCAGAACAAATAAAAGATGAATTTAATAAAGAAACCACGCTCCAAGGCTGTATTTGAATAATTTTCCATTTTGGGAACCAGTTTAAAAACGGAAAACCAAACTGTTCACTTCTTTCTTTGCCTGGATAAGAGATCATGACCGCAAACGTCACCCACATCCTGTGTGGGTGACGTTTGCGGTCATGATCTCTTTTGAATGCCACAGTAATCAGTCAACGATTCAAACACCATCACCATATATGTACTTCCACCATCCCACTCCAGCCTCCAGCGGTCAAGTCCAGCCTCTTTATGCCAGGGTCAAAGGAATAATAGATGATTTTTCTCAGATTTGAGAACTCAAGCGACTGTTAAACGACAGCTCGCATCGCTTTGCTTGTCTCCGCAGATTTCCGTCTCTTCTGAGCCATCTCGAACATAGTTTTTCTCTACCGTCCCTCAGACATTTTTGTAAAGGAACTGACTGCTAGGTTCGCTAAACACACACCGGCATATCAACCACGCATGCGCAGCCAGGGAAACGTGCTGCTATCCTGGGAACGAGGCTGCAGGTGTGCAGTAGGACGCAGGGAATTATTGATATGTGGGAGACTCGGCTGTCCACGCCACGAGGAAATGAGACTCTGATTGGTCGCAAAAATCCATCAAGGTCATGAAGGTAGCGGAAAAGGGACCTGGAACCGCCCCTGGTCAAGGCTCTTAATGCTTAGATCAGGTGCAAAATACGGCCCTAGATGTTTGTCTCATTTTGAGATCATTTTTTATAGTTTTAACTGTTCATAACTTCCCGATTTCCTATAGAGTTCTGATCATTCAAAAGATGTAGTATTTTAGTTTAAAATAGTTTATTTCCATGGCAACAGTGCTAGATTTTCGTCACTCTCAAACCCGCAAATAAAACACTCAAAATGTCCCACCTCTGGATTTCACAAAAATGTATATTGTGCTTTTTTGGGGGGAAAGTTAATATATCATCTAAACCATTTTAATTTTAAGGCTATATTGTGTGTCATTCTCCACTTTTATCTGGAGTTTATGTAAATTATCTAATTTAAGTTGCCCAATTATCGCCTAAAACTGGCCACGCCTTTGTTCTTATTTTGACTCATGTTGTTCCTCTTACTTTTTTCCCCATCATCATCTGGACCTAGTTGCGTCTTGCCTTAATACTTAATCATCTGACCTTTTCCAGGCAGTGGCCATTTTGGACGCGGTCATTATGTGTTTGAGTTTGGGCCCCTCAGATATTGTTTCTCTGTAGTGGGAGTCTCTCTTCAATCGACTAGAGCATGAAGCGCCTTAAGGTGCTGGCGCTGGGGGCTGAGCCGGGGAGGGTGATTTCAATTAAGATAAACACGCTCACGTAGCCACACTCAAGCTGTCATTTTCACTTCTTTTGTTTCACACTCGTGGACTGGAATGTCAATGTGGCCGACTCTGTGACACCAGGACGGATATGAAATTATGCGAGAAGATAAATGAGAAATATACATAGAGATAAATGGGATAAAGAGCTGCTCAAAATGTAATAATTTTCTTTTACGATCTATAAACAAGCTATAAAGGCTGTCGATCAGTCAGCTGTCAATATGGTGCCAAGTGGATCAGACGGCGGCACGCGCTTGGAGTTTACAAAGTGAGGTAAAGCTCATGGAAAAGATTTAAACATTTGAGTCAAGAAGTCGTTTTTTGATGTGAAGTTTTACGGAAATCACATATTAGTTATCAAAAGAATAGTTGAAAGTGTGAAAAGTTCCTCCAGATTTTATTTTGAAAGATGCACCGCAATTTAATCAGGTTTCACTAAATATTTTCCGGCTTGGGCAATATATTGAAATGTAGTTAATATTGTGGATGTTGTTTTGAAGCTATGTGCAATTTGAATATTGAGTATATTGTTTATAATAGAAAATGCTACAAATAGAGGTGATTAAAAATGAAATGGAAAATTTTACATTCAAATAAGGTTATATGGTGATATTTAATGACATTTCATGTTTGTCCAATAATTAAACCCCAGGTAATACATTTAAAGACAATATCATCTGACTATCTTTACTAGGATACTCCAGAAAAAAAAATCCAAGCCAAATTATACTATATCCAGTTTATCCAGTCAAAGAAAAAATGCTTGGGGTATTTTTTATTTTTTTTTACCAATTTTGATATAACGGGGGACAATGCACATAAAACATTGACCCACAGTAAAGATGCTTTGTATTATACTTTTAATACTGCATGCTTAGACTAACAGTTTATTCATTCAAACATAAACGACTAAAGAAAGGTCAAAATTCGTCCCGGTTATGTCATTTCCTTCATCGATACGTGCTCAATCTACTTGTGATGCTAGTTTTTGTTTCAACTGATAAATGAGTATACATTAGTACAACCCTGTTTGTGATGCAAATACAGGGAAATACAACACTCTGAGGATCCATATTTTGAGTTTGCTTCTCCGTGCCTTTCCTCCCCGAGTATATTAACTGTCGTCCCAGTATTAAAAGTGTGGCTCTGAAACATGATGCAGTAAGTGGTGGTTGCTGTGGATGTCAGTGATGAATATGTGTTAATGTGACTCAGCCAGGACCTATGGGCAGCAGCCTCTCAGTCTCTCTGTCAAGCTGGGCTATTTTCCCACCTCTTTGTTCCTTCCCCATTAAAATACAGCTCTGTGTGTATAATTATGCAATAAAGCTCTTTCCTGGTTCAGGTCATGCACAAATGTTAAAACACTCAAGACATAATAATGATGGCCGATGAGCGTCCCCCTGTTGTTCTTGATGTTGTGATAAACCGTTAATGGATTCGTAATAACATGTTGCCGCCGTGCCGCGCTATCTGAGTCTGTAGGTAGCGCTCACTGCTCCACGCGGCTCCCGGCTAATTGTGACCTTTGCCCTGACAGCTGGCACCATCTCTGGGGAGGAGGTGCCCATCGTGTCCAAAACCAACATCAAGGAGTATCGCGACAGTTTCTCCTGCGAGAAGTTCACCTTCAGAAGCAACCCCAACATTACCTTCTACGTGTACGTCAGCAACTTCTCCTGGCCCATCAAGATCCAGGTAAAACTGCGCCGAGCCACTTTGTGCCGCGTGACTTCATCGCAGCCCTTACCCTCATTTATCCATCATAAAGTACAAAGATACAACCAATAGTATTTCAAGCTTTCAATATAATTTAAACCTGGTGTACCTCATCATCAAACAGTGAATTAAGGAAGAAGTTACATACATTTACATAGTTCCAAGCTCTCGCAAACCTTTTGGCAGAACATTGCTAGTATTCTCATTTTTTGTGGTTTTATAACAGATTTTTCAGATACAAAAGTGAAGCAGGGTGGACCTCCCTCAGCCAACCAATCAGCTCTCATCCCAAAGTGTCACACAAAGCTCTTTCTTACAAGTTTACAAAAGATAAAATGTTATATTAATGTAAATAATTAGATGAAGACTGCTCATGGGGGCAAACATAATCGACTAATTATGAAGAAAGAAAAAAAAAAAATTGGCGACTCGAGCTTTAAAGGTGCATTATGTAACTTTTCTGATGGTTCGTAGCCTTTTTATTTCTATGAAGATGTTATTGCTTTGCCAGAAACATCCCACAGTACGGCATTAAACATATCTAGTTCCATAAAGACAAATAGATTATGCTAAATTACAAATATAATATCTGCGGAGCGGCACATAATCTGAATGCATGTTTTTTCAGTTTATTTTGTATTTTTTGGGAAATAAAAAAAAACATCACTGAGATTGTAACTGAATAAAAGCAAGGTTGATACGTTTAATGTCACACTGTGAAGCGTTCCAGGCAACGCAACATCGCCATGGAGACAAGCAAGTGAACTTACCCCATCAGGAAAGTTATAGTGCACCGTTTGACATTGGTGGGACACTTGACACTAATAATAATAATGATAATGATGATAATAAAAAAATATGACTAATGATGATAATAATGATAATATTGCATTCGATTTATATAGCACTTTTTTGGAGTCGGTGATCTGTTGTGATGAAGAAAAAAATAGGTCCAAAGGTGCAGCGCTCAAGACTATGCAACTGAATGTTAAATGTCCATCAAAGCAGGCTTAAATGAACTGAGGAGAGTAAAGTGGACGGGGTAAGAAGAAGAAAACTATATTTATTCTCAACAATTCCCCGACTGTTACGAACAATGATCACAAAGGTAGACCTTTTTTGCACATACAGAACCCCGCCGTTGTTCGGGGTGATTTCAAGTGCACTTTATTCTAATTAGAGATTTAATGAGCGGCGGTTAGAGCGCAGAGGTGCACAGCTGTTTTTTAGCGGGCAAACGGCAAAGCACCATTTAACCTTCTCCAAGATGAAGGCGGTTGGCCGCGGTGACAACAACAAATGTGAGTTTCAGGTTATTCACAAAATATAGCCAATTCGTTTGCCCTGACAAATATGGAAGGTGGGCCAAACTCAAATTTATCCCAATCACTTCTGCATTAACTGATGGGAGTGACAAATCAAAGTTGGCAAGATGACAGCTGTTAAAAACATTTAGCTAAAAGACATCATTAGTCATTTAGATGTAATGATTTGAGCTTGTATTTTGACAAACTAATGGTTACATTTACGGCATTGCAACTTATGTTTATAAAATTCGTATTCATTGAAGAAACCTCTTATAACTTTCTATCCATGGGTTTCAGAACGATGAGAAATTAGGACTCGTAACGATTAACAATTTAAAACTAAATATATCTTTTGAATGGGGGGAGAGAAAGCTGAAACCCAAGAATAGCATTGATGGAGCATAAACGTATCACTGCGCGCCATTAACGTGAAAACATTGTGTTTCGTGGCACTTGTTACTCGTGGGTGTGGTATTTTAGGCAGCAATTATAATTTTCATAGTTTTCCAAATGATCGTGCCGGTATGTTCGGTTGGCTGCACGTGGGGATTTAAGACTGGCCCATAAAATCCTTCTGTATCCCAAAGTGAATGAAGATTGAAGAAGTAGATGAACTGAATTTTAGACATGACTACATAATAAAGTGGCAGAATTATGAGCAGCACAACTGGTACAATCTGTTTCTTTGCTGCTCTTTTTTTGTAATTTGAGCTTTTGTCTCAATTAAAGTAACTTTATTCGGAAAAACTGACAGTTGTTTCTCCATTGTGCAGCGCTTAGGAAGCTTGTTTGCTAATGATAGGGGGAGATAAAGGACACTTCAAACTGCCCCACAACAACACAGACTCAGAAACATCCTATTTAAAGAGAGAACGATTATGTGAAGATAAGTGTGAGCGTAGCTGCAGCGTTCCTGTTGTTTATCTGGTTTTCTTCAACTGTTAACTTGATTTTCTTTATTTAGATGTCAGGTAAAACACTTATGTTTTTTATTAGACCATATTCATATATATTCACATAGACCTTTCACATTTTAATTGTGTTTTAAGCTTTTACAGGAGCCAATTTCATTTTTCACTCATACAGTTTTGCCCCTCATAAGCTGTGATGTCACCTGCATAACTTTATTGATCATGTGCTATAAAGCGTTACATGCTACGAACACTACGGAGGCGGTCATTGTGCGTTTATGGTCGCAGCAACAATTACAATATACCATCAAATCTTATCTACAAATTGTCCACCGTGAGCTATAGATTTTTAGATTAGGCCTTTCCCTCCTGCGCCGCTGTTATAGATGACTGGACCATGAAGGGGGTAACAATATCTTGGGGGTCAGTCCATCAGTGGAGGTGGTCCAGTAATAGTTTTTTATTAGATTTCCTCAGCGAGAGTCACTTATTCATTATGGACTGGCTGTTAAAGCTGCTGTAACAGGATCAGGTGGAGCACAGATGCAGCTGAGATAAGCCCGAATTTGAAAGTGCGCTCAAGTGCTTTTGAATATCCATATAAGTCCACACGCACACGGAGCGGACGGATGATAAAAGCTGTAGATCTAGTAGTATGAAGTTAATTGTCGAAGTCGTGTCTTCCATTTGCTGCTATTTTATTGACTGAGCAGTATTGTGGAATTTAAAATTGAATTAACCCCATGAGAATTGCTTTGACCCGCCCTCCCCCCCATTATGTCAAATTGGTCAGAAAAGGCTAACAATAATGTGCTTTGGAGTCATGTTAGTCCGGTCACCGAGTTCATTTTTGACTTAAAACCGGGTCAAAACGTTAAGAGGGGTCAGAAGTACCCTAACATTTTCAACCTTTTTAAAAATCAATTTAGTTTACCTTTATTAAACGTAGCTCGTGCACGCGCAACAAACGTACCTCCAGAAATAGACATTTTGTGCCCAATTACGTTGGTATCATTTAAGAGACTTAAATCTGGATCGTGTTTGCAGGGCACGGTGCCACTGGCAACAAACCCATTTCTAGTTAATGTTGCGTGATTGTAACTTCCTAGAAATGCCTTTTTAATGAGAAGATGCACGTGTATCTGACCTGGTTTACATGCACTTATTACAATAATGAGGCTTTATAAAGGCCAGTATATTAATGAATTGTATGTATGCTTGTTTTATTTGCAAAAAGTCTTCATGCTACCCACAAAAAGTGAGTCTTTAAAATAACCAATCTGAATGTTTGTACCATTACTATTAATACTTTATCATGTAGATAGAAGCAAAATCTCAGTCATGAATTAATCACAAACATTCATTATTTTGGACTTGATTTTATTCTGATGTTGAATAATATCTTACACGCAGCCCTTGAGCTTTCAGATGCTAAATAATCCGTGCTTGTATTTATCTGTGACTTGTGTTTCGTTACAGATTGCCTTTTCTCAACAC
Organism: Eucyclogobius newberryi; assembly: GCF_026437365.1. Classification (NCBI taxonomy): domain Eukaryota; kingdom Metazoa; phylum Chordata; class Actinopteri; order Gobiiformes; family Gobiidae; genus Eucyclogobius; species Eucyclogobius newberryi. Next base: position 15,478,872 of record NW_027315835.1, read on the forward strand.
AACAGCATCATGGATCTGGTGCAGTTCTTTGTGACATTTTTTAGGTAAGTAAAGAACATGCATCCTCCTACACGTGCCATATTGGCTTTCAATCAATGCCGCCCAGCCCACTGCCTCCATGTCTCTCTGGGGGGGTGTTGAGTTACTTGAGCCCTCTGTACATTTACTATTGAGAACACGAAAAGCTTCTCACGCCACTGACTTTCCTTTTACTACGGCTAAATTAACTAGAAATGTTTTTTTTTTTTTTTAAATGGTTGCACAAAGCAGAGGCAGATGCAAGGCTTTTAACAGCCTTTATTGATGCGAGTTAATGTAAACATAGCAACTATAATGCAGGCTGCCTTTTAAGTATTGTAATACCTACTCTGCTTTTATGTACTTGTAGCTCTTGAGAATTAAAAATTAAATAAAAATCAATGCTCAAAATTGCATTAATAAGATTTTTTGGTTGTTTTTTGTTATTTAAAAAAAATACAACATAAAACGGCAAAAACCGCAGAACAACAACACAATAACAACTACAAAATATAACAAAGTAGTACATTTTTTGTAGCAAGTAAATAAATTGCCTGTTGCTTATTCCTGACTTCTCATTCTCATCTACTCACAGAATATAGGATTTAGTCATGGTCATTTTGAAAATCATTTTGTCCTTGGTCCATTACTGACCTTTCCTGAACAAAACCATTGTAGAATCTATCATGTTTATTTACATAATTCACTATCTAAATATGATGTCAGTGTGGTGTGTGTGTGTGCGTGTGTGCGTGTGTGTGTGCGTGTTTTTCATATAGGCGACCCATGTAATATCTGTGTAGGAAATGGAAGAGCGTCTAGGCCCGGGGCAAATAGCTGTCATTGGCTGCTTCACAATAACTTCTCTCTAAACGCTCTCACTGTTATTGTCTGCCTTATCTGATCAGATTACAGCCAAATTGGAAACTTCCACAAAAAGCACGTCTTTCTCTCTCTCTCCTTTCCCCCCCTCTTTTTTACGGTATAGCGTAAAACACATACTTTGAAGACGTATGGCTGCCAACGGCCATTAAGAGTGACGCCAACAACAACAACAACAACAACAACAACAACAACAACAACAACAACAGTAAAGCACATGCTGCACATGCTAATGTCTGCCATGGTTGTCTTTCTGTTATTGTGTGTTTCATTGAATAATTCAAAATGAATGTAATTCCAACCAAAAAATCTAACAAAACATCTCTACATAAGGGATGGTTGATACTGACAAAAATGAGTATCCCGATCACAATATCCAGACAATATTCTGTGTTATGTGTTAAAACATGTCTTTAAAGATATTAGTTGAGTTTTAATTATCAGAACAAATTGAAAAGTCTGTAAAATGAATCATAATGATCATAATAAGTGTAGAAATATCACCTTATACCCTTGATTGAAAATTTACAACATAACTTTTTACATGTTTAATTTTGAATCAGACATTTTTGTAGCATTTTGTACAATTAACAAAATAATTGAAAACAAAAAAAAACAGTTTTTCCCAGTATAACAACATTTTGGGAACATTAAGGGTTAGAAATGCCAAAACAATCCCAATACTTTGCCATAAAATCCTAAACAAAGTCGCTTGTTCTTATATGCTACTTTACATTTGGAAAAGAATGGAATATCGGTAGCCTTTGTTTTGTTTTATTCGTATTTCCGGTGGCCCTCCCGGGTGCACGCTTGTTGTCCAGTCGCCAGTGACCCGTGAAGTCAACAGAAGTCAGATGTGTGAATGTGGGAAGGTTCAGGGGGGGGGAGTGAACCGGCAGGAAATATAATCAGCCCAAATGTCACATCACCCCACGGGGTTTGGAGGAGATAACGGGAGTGAGGAAGGATGCCGCCCTGACTGAGGATAAGCCCCGCTCTCCGTCTCCCTTCTCCATTTTAGTCCAATATCCTGCTCTGTTTCGGAAATGCACTCACAAATTGACTAATAACTGGTTTTATCTTTGGAATCTTTACTTCTTTGGTAAGATTTGATGGTAGGAATAAGGGCATATTGGATGTTTGATGTTTGGGTTTAAATTGAATCTGATCTAGTGACAAGGTTGACTATGGAGTAGGTGTGGGCGATATTTGCCAAAAATGAATATCTCGTTAACAATAGTCAGACGATATTATGTCAGTCCAACAGAAATCTGTTACAACATGCCATTTAACATACTAGTTGGGGTTTAATTATCAGACAAATGTGAAATATCTGTCAAATTAATCACAGAAATAGTACAGAAATATCACCTTTTACCTTCATTTCAAACGTATTTTCATTTTTAATCGGCTCTTTTTGTTGCAATCCCCCCCCCCCATAAAGGATATAATCTGTTTTCAAATTTTGCACTTATTCACGATATTCTTAAATTCTGTATATTGTCCACGCCCACTCCTACTGGTTATATGTAGAAGTGAGCAAATCTAATATTGGGAATGTAGTTTTGAAGATATGAAAATGTTGAATATCAAGCAACATATTTTTCATAAACAAATGCTGCAAAAAGAGCTGCATAAAAGAGGGAATTGGAAAAACAAATCTTGTAAACTTCCAAATAGGTACAAGCTGATTTTTGTTGTACTTTTGTGGGTAATTTTGCCGTCATTTCACATGTTTCTGTTTCTTTAACCTCAACTAATACATTGAAGAACATGTTTTGGCACATTCCTGTTGATTGACTAAATATAGTTTCGGGTTACTCTTACAAATGTTCAATTCCGCTCAACCTTATATATTCCAAATGCATCATGTACTCCTTTTCTTATTTGTATTTCTGGTCTTTTGTGTTGCTTTTGTTCAAAGACTTTCCTGAAAATCAGCCGCTTTAAATGCTGTTTCTTATTACCCTGATTTTCCTCACTTTCTCTCGTCAGATTTGAATCTTGTTCGACTCTGATTGTTCTTCTCTCGCGTTGATTAGACGCCCTCTTAATATGATGCTGTGCCACACTTTGCAAAGAAACCCGGAGTCTCATTTTTACTAATTAACAATTAATATGAGCAGCTTTGCACCAGTTACGGCTGCTCATGCTCAATATTCTAGTAGTCTTTTTTTTTTTTTTTTCAATCAAGCAATTATTCAAATTGATGTAAGGCTTGAGTCAGTGAGCTCTCTAAACTACGGGTGAAACAGTTCATTTGGCAGCTAATTTTCAAAATGCAGGGCCTTTCAAAGTTCCGAGAGGCAGTAGAGTATGTAATATTGATTGGTTCCCCTTGTGAGTAACTGTAGCCCGTAGGAGGTCTGAGGGCTCACAAAAGAGCTGGTAATTAAGCGAAGGAAACCCAGAAGACCAGTGCCAGACGAGACCAGCGAAACATGCTAAAGACGCTGAAGACTTTTGTTTTTGGGTTTTGAAATTATTTTGTTTTGGCTGAGATTTCATAGCCCAGTCTGGTTAGTCTGGTTAGAAATTTCAAAGCTGTAATTTCAAATGCGAGTTGACGTAATGAATTTAATTTGTGTGTATAGCTCTGTATTCAGATTTGCAAAAGTGTTGATGTGAATGGCTTGTAGTGAAGGAATGAGATGTCTGTATTTATGTCGTCATTCTGAGTTTAGAAAAATCAATATGATCAATGTTTTTTTTTAGATTATTCCGGTGATATGCTGGTGATTTTAATAGAATACCGTACATGCCTGTCAAATGGACCATTTGTTTGAAAGAGTAAATTGTGAGTTTATTTCATTTCAATCTGTTCTTTTTGCAGCTTTTTAGTACTTAATTTTATAATGGATGATTTACTCGATACTCTTACTTTTCATATCTTCAAAGCAACAATTGATCATTTTCTGGGTGTATACTTTCTAGTGCCCATAGTTGTGACTCCTAATAGTGGAAGTTTAGAAATCAATGTACTTACAAATGTATTCAAACTAGAACTCCACAATTTATGCAGTCTTTTGTAGAATCATTTATACATTGTGTGTCACGGTCAAGGTTGCATATACAATCCCAGCGGCCCATGCAGGACACTTCAAATAATCACCTATGCTTTATTAAACAAAGCACACAAAGCTCAACATATAAATAAATGCAAGAAAAAACACTCTCTTTCACTTTCCAGACTTAAAAAGATGAGCGATGGCAGATTTCTAAACCACGGGAAGAACGGGGAAGGCGATTTAAGCTTCTTGACGCTCTAAAATGCTCGCTCTGAAAGCCAAACATCTAGGGATTTTTGTCACTTCTGTCACATAGAGAGAAAAAAAATCCTCCCCTCTCGAGTTATGTTTATCTCCAAAGGTGTCCTAGGTGATGCCTCTGAAAGAATAAAAGAAAGTCCTACTTGTGCACCTCCAAAAGTATAATCTCTGTGCTTTTGGCTTGACGTAGAAAGGACAGAAATTCCCCTTATTAGATTCTCTCCTTGCATAAGAAATCCAAATCTCAAGGGTCATTTCTGTCCCTTCTTCCTCTCTCTCTCCTCTTAGGTTTGAATATCAAACAAATCTGTGTAATTGTAGAGACATTGGAGCTGGAAATGTGAGAAGTAAGCTTAAAAAGGGACATGGCAGGTGGCAATAGTCCTGTCAAGCTTCGTTTTTGAAATTTTAGAGAAGTGGATTTAGTTAGCTGCTATGAAGACGCTGTGCCAGGTTCGTTTGCTGGTTTGTCCGCAAGATGTAAGTGCTAGTATTTGCTAGAAAAGCTCCGGGAGGATGAAGAGATAATAGGGTGGAATTTAATTGTTCTTCAGCACTGTTGTAACTGCATTGTAAAGGATGAAAAACTTTGGGGGGAAATGGGGATGTTTTCACAATTATGCGGTTAATTGATCATTAATAATTATTCAGGTCAGAATAGATTCATAAGAACTAAAAAATAATAATCGTGACAATTTTAGAAGCAAAATTAAGTATTTTTAGTTCAATCTATCGGCCGAAAAATAGACCTAAATGTAAAGAACTTTTTTTTATCTGGCTGTTATTGTCATATTTAGCTTTGTTTTGTAAAGCCGGTCACAAACTTGAGGAACAGTAACATGTTAGACAACAGAAATGAAAGAAAATGGAAGATTTTACTGTTTGGTCACAGTCTCAATAATCGTAACACTAAAATGTTATGTTGTGACATCCCTAGCGGCTAATAACATCTTTAATCTCTTTACACGCCTGAACTTGACTAAATCCTGTAACATTTTTCAAACGATGGTACGGGTTAAACTGGTGGGTGGATTTCTTTTTCAGTTCAAGCATTTGTTTTATACATACCGGTAGTCAATGTTATACACAATTCTGGTTTAGTCCTTGTTTCTGAAGCTATGCAAAATCAGGCATATTGTCTGTTAAAACTAAATAAACCAAATAATTTACTGTTATTTTCCAAAAGAGGGTATAAATGGATATTTCTGCCCTTCTGTGGTTAATGATGATCCATTCACGTTTTGTGCAATTCTTTCACCTCAACCAAGTAATTTACAGGCATATTTTAGCACATTCCTGATGCTTTGTGACAAACTGCCTTATTTAGACCTGAAATTGATCTGCTTGTCCTCAAAAGCTCATGGCACTTTGTGTAAAGGTTTGAGAATGTTTTCTCCCAAACAAGACTGGGTTTCCCTCCAGAAATTAATTCTATTTCTTTAGCTGTCAATCTTCACTGTTAGTATTTCTAACATAATATAAAACGTTTGCTTAAGTCTATAATATCTTTATATTCAGAGCCATCGCCTGGATAATGAAGTAGCTCTCAATCAGTCATTCTCCTGTCCCAGCAGATAAGATTCTGCTGAATTTCCCTTGACTAATGCTTTCAGTGTGGGGTTATTAATTGAAGTAATAGAGCAAAATATTCAGTCCACTGAGAAACAAAAGTGCTGCAATTCTTATTACCGTCTACACTGTCGGTCTTGAAACTTTTATAGGCACTGTATGATGTCACGTCTCGAAAGATTTAATAAAACAACATACAGGATCTTCAAATTGGGGAGGAAAAAATGGTAAAATGTGTTGCTGATGTTTTTATGGAACGTTCAGCTTTTTTCTCATCTTTAAATTCCCTTTCTTTCATTCTAGCTGCTTCTTGTCCCTTCTCTTGGTGGCTGCTGTGGTGTGGAAAATCAAACAGACGTGCTGGGCTTCACGGCGGCGCGAGGTAAGTTTAAAATCTTGCAATCACAGCAGTCATTTAACGTCACCAAGACTCAAAATACTGTCATTTTCCTGACCAAGCCATGTCATTTTTATTGCTTATTATTATTATTATTTATGTTGGATTGAGCTGACACTTAAACTGCATATGATTGGTATTTACCATTTTCTGATTTTGACTTCATTTCGTGTATTTATACCAGTTGTAAATATAAATTATGGTTTTACACCAGCCGAGAAGGTATCTGTGGAGAAAAGTAGAAAAATCTATCGAAAATGACCACACACGACTAGGGAAAGTCATTCCAGTCAAAGTGTGTATACAGAATTTACACAAAGAAACCACTAAATATTAATTCAACAAAATAAACGTGCTCTCAAATATTTTTATTTGTTCAATAAAAAATATTGAGATGTTAGATGAGTTTTTGCCCAGTGTTTGCTGAGTAATTTCCTAGTGTGATGTCATCAATTACAAACAGGAAGTAATCCTAATTAAAGCCGCAAGCGGCATCCAACGGCCCTCGCGGGCCGCCGGCCTTCCGACTCTGCGCTTTCGACTTGATAAAGATGGCGCCCTTATTGTGTTGAATTAAAAAAGAACTTGACAGACGGCGACACATTGGACATGGCCAATCCAGTGCAAATGAACACAAATGTCGGTCAAATGTGCGGGTCCGCCGCACAGAGACCGTGACACTTGGAATAAAAATATGGATAACTTTTGATGCCCCGCTTGTGTAGATGATTTTCCCCAAATATGAGCTTGATCAAGCTATTGCCCTTAGAGGAGTTTGTTAAAGTGTGAAGCGTAAATGTGAACATTTCAGAGATTTCGCTGTTTTCCCATTTCTGATATATATTTGCGGGTCCGCCACACAGAGACCGTAGCACTTAGAATCAAAATATGGATAAGTTTTGATCCGATTTTGAAGTCGGTGGGCAAAACGCCCTAGGAGGAGTTCGTCAAAGTTTGACGTGAACAAAATGGCTAACACAGTGTGTTTTCATTTTCAAAGGAAGACTGCGGGCATAGGGTAAGTCTGGGGGCGTGGCCACAATGATATTTTTTTTTTGTCCTCACGAGAGGAATGCGTGTCCCGAATTTCGTAGCTTTACGCCAAAGTTGACCTCGGGGCGTCTCCCATAGGCGCAATGTATTTTGACTTTTGTCGGTGGCGCTGTCGCGCCATTTTTTAACCCAAAAAAAAATGGCCCAGAAAAAACAAAATTTTTCGCCGATTTTGAATTTTGGGTAAAGTTTGGTGAGTTTTTGAGCATGTTCAGGGGGTCAAATTAGAGCTCAAAAAGCAGAAGAACAAGAAAAATAATAAAAATTAAAGCCGCAAGCGGCATCCAACGGCCCTCGCGGGCCGCCGGCCTTCCGACTCTGCTCTCTGCATTTTACAGAGATGGCGCTAACGCAATTGTCTAAGAACTAAGACAGCGACACATTGGACATGTACAATGCTGTGCTTAACCAGTGCAAATTAACACAAATGTCGGTCAAATGTGCAGCTCCAGCGCACAGAGACCGTGACACTTGGAATAAAAATATGGATAACTTTTGATGCTCCGCTTGTGTAGATTATTTTTCCCAAATATGAGCTTGATCGAGCTATTGCCCACAGAGGAGTTCATTAAAGTGTGAAGCATAAATGTGAACATTTCAAGGATTTGGCGTTTTTCCCATTTGTGACAGTATATTTGCAGCTCCACGGCACAGAGACCGTAGCACTTAAAATCAAAATATGGATAACTTTTGATGCCCCATTTGTGTAGATGATTTCCCCAAATATGAGCTTGATCGGGCAATCGGCCTAGGAGGAGTTGGTGAAAGTGTGAAGCGTGAAAATGTGGTCATTTTTGGAGATTTCGCTGTTTTCCCATTTCTGACATATATTTGCGGGTCCGCCACACAGAGACCGTAGCACTTAGAATCAAAATATGGATAAGTTTTGATGGCCCGCTTGTGTAGATGATTTTCCCCAAATATGAGCTTGATCGGACAATCGCCCTAGGAGGAGTTTGTTAAAGTGTGAAGTGTAAAAATGTGGTGATTTGAGCGATTCTACGATTTTCCCATAAGGATAACATGGGATGTTTCTGTCAACGCTACGGTTACGCCGTACAAAATATGACTTTGGCTCTCATACTTGTATGATCAGGATGGCAAATTAGAATTTAGTGCAAAATGTCATGTCATTTGGAAAAACTCTATTGTTTATAGGCCACTCTGAAGGCCAAATAGTCAGAATTCTGGGAAACGTTTGCGGCTCCGTCGCACAGAGACCGTAAAAGTTATCCTTAAAATTTGGATAACTTTAGATGCACCACTTGTCTAGAGGACGTACACCGATTTTGAGGTTGGTGGGCAAAACGCACTAGGAGGAGTTCGTTGAAGTGTAAAACATAAAAATGTGGTAATTTGAGAGATTTTGCGGTTTTCCCATAGGGATAACATGGGAGGTTTCTGTCATCGCTACGACTACGCCGTAAAAATTTAGGCATTTTTGTGATTGGCTTTTGTGATCGGGACGGCAAAATAGAATTTTGGGTAAAGTTTAGACAATTTTGGTAAAACTAATTTTTGACCTTCAATGTTAATTTAAAGGTCACTCTGTAGGGGGCGCTATCGCGGCCATTTCAATTTTGTCAGCCTAAACTGGTCCAAACTAGAAAGTTTAACAACTGATTCAAATTTGGTCCTAATCGGACTGGTTTTGATCAAATGGGAGCAATTTTTAGATCTGCAATATTCCAAAATAAGTTGTCCAACTTTGCGGCTGCGCCGCACACAGACCGTTAAAGGTATCTCAAAAAATTGAATAACTTTAGATGCCCCACTTGTCCAGAGGACGTACGCCGATTTTGAAGTCGGTGGGCAAAACGCCCTAGGAGGAGTTCGTCAAAGTTTGACATGAACAAAATGACTAACACAGCGTATTTTCATTTTCAAAGGAAGATGGCGGCCATAGGGTAAGTCTGGGGGCGTGGCCACAATGATTTTTTTTGTTCGTCCTCACGAGAGGAATGCGTGTCCCGAATTTCGTAGCTTTACGCCAAAGTTGACCTCGGGGCGTCTCCCATAGGCGCAATGTATTTTGACTTTTGTCGGTGGCGCTGTCGCGCCATTTTTTAACGAAAAAAAAAATGGCCCAGAAAAAATCAAATTTTTCGCCGATTCTGAATTTTGGGCAAAGTTTGGTGAGTTTTTGAGCATGTTCAGGGGGTCAAATTAGAGATCAAAAAGCAGAAGAACAAGAAAAATAAAAATAATTAAAGCCGCAAGCGGCATCCAACGGCCCTCGCGGGCCGCCGGCCTTCTGACTCTGCTCTCTGCATTTTACAGAGATGGCGCTAACGCAATTGTCTAAGAACTAAGACAGCGACACATTGGACATGTACAATGCTGTGCTTAACCAGTGCAAATTAACACAAATGTCGGTCAAATGTGCAGCTCCAGCGCACAGAGACTGTGACACTTGGAATAAAAATATGGATAACTTTTGATGCTCCGCTTGTGTAGATTATTTTTCCCAAATATGAGCTTGATCGAGCTATTGCCCACAGAGGAGTTCATTAAAGTGTGAAGCATAAATGTGAACATTTCAAGGATTTGGCGTTTTTCCCATTTGTGACAGTATATTTGCAGCTCCACGGCACAGAGACCGTAGCACTTAAAATCAAAATATGGATAACTTTTGATGCCCCATTTGTGTAGATGATTTCCCCAAATATGAGCTTGATCGGGCAATCGGCCTAGGAGGAGTTGGTGAAAGTGTGAAGCGTGAAAATGTGGTCATTTTGGAGATTTCGCTGTTTTCCCATTTCTGACATATATTTGCGGGTCCGCCACACAGAGACCGTAGCACTTAGAATCAAAATATGGATAAGTTTTGATGGCCCGCTTGTGTAGATGATTTTCCCCAAATATGAGCTTGATCGGACAATCGCCCTAGGAGGAGTTTGTTAAAGTGTGAAGTGTAAAAATGTGGTGATTTGAGCGATTCTACGATTTTCCCATAAGGATAACATGGGATGTTTCTGTCAACGCTACGGTTACGCCGTACAAAATATGACTTTGGCTCTCATACTTGTATGATCAGGATGGCAAATTAGAATTTAGTGCAAAATGTCATGTCATTTGGAAAAACTCTATTGTTTATAGGCCACTCTGAAGGCCAAATAGTCAGAATTCTGGGAAACGTTTGCGGCTCCGTCGCACAGAGACCGTAAAAGTTATCCTTAAAATTTGGATAACTTTAGATGCACCACTTGTCTAGAGGACGTACACCGATTTTGAGGTTGGTGGGCAAAACGCACTAGGAGGAGTTCGTTGAAGTGTAAAACATAAAAATGTGGTAATTTGAGAGATTTTGCGGTTTTCCCATAGGGATAACATGGGAGGTTTCTGTCATCGCTACGACTACGCCGTAAAAATTTAGGCATTTTTGTGATTGGCTTTTGTGATCGGGACGGCAAAATAGAATTTTGGGTAAAGTTTAGACAATTTTGGTAAAACTAATTTTTGACCTTCAATGTTAATTTAAAGGTCACTCTGTAGGGGGCGCTATCGCGGCCATTTCAATTTTGTCAGCCTAAACTGGTCCAAACTAGAAAGTTTAACAACTGATTCAAATTTGGTCCTAATCGGACTGGTTTTGATCAAATGGGAGCAATTTTTAGATCTGCAATATTCCAAAATAAGTTGTCCAACTTTGCGGCTGCGCCGCACACAGACCGTTAAAGGTATCTCAAAAAATTGAATAACTTTAGATGCCCCACTTGTCCAGAGGACGTACGCCGATTTTGAAGTTGGTGGGCAAAACGCCCTAGGAGGAGTTCGTCAAAGTTTGACATGAACAAAATGACTAACACAGCGTATTTTCATTTTCAAAGGAAGATGGCGGCCATAGGGTAAGTCTGGGGGCGTGGCCACAATGATTTTTTTTGTTCGTCCTCACGAGAGGAATGCGTGTCCCGAATTTCGTAGCTTTACGCCAAAGTTGACCTCGGGGCGTCTCCCATAGGCGCAATGTATTTTGACTTTTGTCGGTGGCGCTGTCGCGCCATTTTTTAACGAAAAAAAAAATGGCCCAGAAAAAATCAAATTTTTCGCCGATTCTGAATTTTGGGCAAAGTTTGGTGAGTTTTTGAGCATGTTCAGGGGGTCAAATTAGAGATCAAAAAGCAGAAGAACAAGAAAAATAATAATATTTTTAGCAAAAACAATATAGCCGTTTCCACTATAACAACAAATTATACATCGTTTGAAAGCTCTAAGCCTTCCCGATGCCGCCATGGGGTGGAATCATCATTACGAGCGCTTACGCGCTTGTCACTCCCTATTCCGTCGGGATGCCCCGCCCACTCCCCATAGACTTCCATTAATTTGAGCAGATACAAGCATGGCCCATGCCTGCGGCATGGATTCTCGCGTACGGGACGATGCCAGGAGGGTTTTTGGAGGAATGCAGCGCTTCGCGCTGCTGTTGTCAACAATTAGTGAATGGGCTACGCCCATTCACTAATTGTTGACTATTTCTGTCATAGCAGGAGTAAGTATGCATGATCCATGCCTTCGGCATGGGCTAGTTCACTGTACTTGCCAGGGGCGACGGGGTACCAAACATGCGGGCTGTGCCCGCATGTTTGGTCAGACAGTTGCAACGCTGCCTTCGGCAGCGTTGCGGGAGCAATAGGCCCTCCGCCCTGCTGGGGCTCGGGCCTAATAATATTTTTAGCAAAAACAATATAGCCGTTTCCACTATAACAACAAATTATACATCGTTTGAAAGCTCTAAGCCTTCCCGATGCCGCCATGGGGTGGAATCATCATTACGAGCGCTTACGCGCTTGTCACTCCCTATTCCGTCGGGATGCCCCGCCCACTCCCCATAGACTTCCATTAATTTGAGCAGATACAAGCATGGCCCATGCCTGCGGCATGGATTCTCGCGTACGGGACGATGCCAGGAGGGTTTTTGGAGGAATGTAGCGCTTCGCGCTGCTGTTGTCAACAATTAGTGAATGGGCTACGCCCATTCACTAATTGTTGACTATTTCTGTCATAGCAGGAGTAAGTATGCATGATCCATGCCTTCGGCATGGGCTAGTTCACTGTACTTGCCAGGGGCGACGGGGTACCAAACATGCGGGCTGCGCCCGCATGTTTGGTCAGACAGTTGCAACGCTGCCTTCGGCAGCGTTGCGGGAGCAATAGGCCCTCCGCCCTGCTGGGGCTCGGGCCTAATAATAATATTTTTAGCAAAAACAATATAGCCGTTTCCACTATAACAACAAATTATACATCGTTTGAAAGCTCTAAGCCTTCCCGATGCCGTCATGGGGTGGAATCATCATTACGAGCGCTTACGCGCTCGTCACTCCCTATTCTGTCGGGATGCCCCGCCCACTCCCCATAGACTTCCATTGATTTGAGCAGATACAAGCATGGCCCATGCCTGCGGCATGGACTCTCGCGTACGGGACGATGCCAGGAGGGTTTTTGGAGGAATGTAGCGCTTCGCGCTGCTGTTGTCAACAATTAGTGAATGGGCTACGCCCATTCACTAATTGTTGACTATTTCTGTCATAGCAGGAGTAAGTATGCATGATCCATGCCTTCGGCATGGGCTAGTTCACTGTACTTGCCAGGGGCGATGGGGTACCAAACGTTTGGTCAGACAGTTGCAACGCTGCCTTCGGCAGCGTTGCGGGAGCAATAGGCCCTCCGCCCTGCTGGGGCTCGGGCCTAAAAAAAAAACTTTAGCTATTCTGGGAAAACACTCTTATATTTTTTTGCAAAATTAAAGATGTATAAATCTTAACTGCATTTTAGCTCAATAAATCATCCAATGTGTTATAGGCACTTTAATTTAAAAGCACTGAAAATGGCCACTTGAGATAAGGTGCCAGGCAAAAGGGAAAGATGTAGAACGTAGCATTAATATTCAGCGTAGATACTGGAGAGCGGGTTAAGAAAAGATTGGGATAAAATGGGGTCAGCATTGAACGGACTGGTAAAATGGTAAGAAAGATACTCTCAAGAGGAAGTGGGAAAAGTATGCTAATTTACTGCTTTGCCTCGGAGCTGCAGTGTTCACAGTGGAGCCATCTTCTCCATCTATTCTATTATTCCTGCGACAATATGTGTATGAGACTTAATGGCCAGTCAGTCTACTCCACTACGTCTACATATTTGTTAACTGAAGATTACAATGTCTGATCATTTAGTGTTACGTCAATATATAAACATGGCAGCTCAAAAATGGGTTTAAAATGGGATAACGTTCAGATCACACATTAAACATTTTAACTGCATTTTTTGTAATATTAGCCTTTTTAAATGTGCTCTTGAGTACCTTCGCTTTAGCATCTTATGTTTTAGAACACGTGACGTCATGTCAGTCAGCCGTTTTCCACATCAGGAATTGAGTTAGAGCTCGATCTACTGGCTGCAGATGGAATTACATAGGGAAGATAAACAAACCTAGCTTGCCCCGATACGCTATTGCAGCCACACAGTTGTAATCAACACGATTTGATGGCAGAAATGTTCAGAACTAGTCTGGAGAGGATTTATTGATTTAAAAACAGCACAGACAATCTCAAAGCTCTACCAAATCTGGAAAATGTGTTTTTATGAGACTTAGAGGGCGAAGACAAGATTCATCAAACAAGTGTTAATGAAGCGTACAATACAAGTCCAGGCATGTTTTTGATTGAGGGAACAGTGTTATAATGTGGTTAAAAGCTCAAAAAAGTAAATTTTTCATAATGTGTCATTATAACGCTTAAGTTTTGTTCAGAACATTCTTTAGCTGAAAATCAAATGTTATGTATAATGAGTAGTGATTATTTTTTCAGCTGTATAGAACTGTTCATTTTTACTCATGGTAAGACGGCAGTTCTTAGCATTTTGTAAATGCCATGGTTAAATAGAAGTATAAAAATCCTAAAATATATTGCCAGTGTTGAGCTTCTTCAAAACAATGCGATGAAAAAAACCCACAAAACTTTGCACTCTTTGCTCCCTGTTGCTTCACTTAAATGTTTCTCAGTGTGCAAGTGCACTTAAGATTGTTTACATTGAAAATGTCAGCTTTAATAGTGCTAGCTCGCTTGTACCTGTGAATTTCTGTTCTGCTAAAGGCATTACTCACTCCTAACATGCGAAACTTGTCGATTGCAAAAGCTTTTTGTTATGTAGTGGATTTCTACAAAATATAATGATAATTCTCCTTCCTTACATTCCAGTAATTTCAGAGAAGATTATGATTGTGCTTTTGTGTGAAACTTTGGACTGATTGGCCCTTCACTGCTTAAAACTCTTTATTATGTGGGACATGAGCAGCCTGTGTCCTCCGAATAAATACATGAGTATGTGGTGAGTGTAAGCCCTCATTCGTCCAGAAGTGTTCCATTGTAGAAAAATATCAATTGTATCGTCTGGACTTTGTTTTAATTGAAAAACTAAAACGTTTCAGCACTCATCCAAGAGTCATTCTCAATCTGCAAATCGAGTCTGGGAGCTCAGGTTTTATATCCTACTCGGTGTAAGCCCTGACCACCGGGCGGGACCTGTGAAACCAAAAAAAGGGAGTTTTTGGTTTCACTTGAGACTACTACTCTTTGTTTTCTAACATTGTAACCTTTCACTCCCTCCTCACTGAGTACCAGATTAGCTTCAGAATTCCCTGAGCATCTCCCGCTCCAGGGTTTCAAAACACTATTATATGCAACCAACAAATTTCAACGAAAGTTGAATCTTAAACCCCCATTTCGGTATAAAGAAGGACTCTCTTTTTCGCCATCTCTTCTCCTGCTTAGAATCTTCACCTCACTGTCCATTGAGTGGTTTATGGCTTTAAGATGAAGATGCACGGCACTCTGGAGTCCTGAATTTGCGTGTCTCTAAAACCTCTTTTGCTGTGGCTGTTTTAGTCTCAACTGCTCTTTATTTTCCTTCACATTGGATAGAATACACTGCATTGCTTTGTCTTTGTGTTTGTATCATGTCCTTAGGGTGAACCAGTCTTAAAAGTGTTGCCTGGTTGAAAAAAAACAAGAATTTTGTGTTGCCCAAAAAATCTTTGCAGTTTTTCTGACAGTCCAGACACATAAGGGATAGAAAAACCTTCTTGGTTTGGTTTCTCTTTTTCCCTTTTGTCCTGCTTTTTGGTTCTCTTCACTTTAAGAGCCCACAGGCTGAAAGAGCATTCCGAATGTGTTTTTCCTCTTTCTTCTTGCCCTCTGAGTTGGTGGGCACTTCTTGTGCTCTGTGTTGTAAAGTTCTGATCACTCCCAGCTTGTCCTATAGTGGGTGGTTAAAGCCAAAGAGCAGGAGTCGAAACATCTTGTTTTCTAAAAAACTGTTTTGAGATGACTACAACTGAATCTTTTTCTACAATGGATCACCCCTGGATATATGTGGAATTACACCGGTCTGCAGGTTATATGATTGCACCCTTTATTAAGATATTGCACAGGAGGCTTCTTATATAGAGATGTTTTAATTAACAGTCGCCAGCCCACGCAAGGATGCAAACAAATTTCCCCATGTGGGACAATAAAGGAATATCTTATCTTAAACTGGACTTTAGACGTACTCTTTTATCATTAGCTATGCATCATTTTAAAGATTATTTTCTCAACAAAACTAATATGTCATTGATTTGCATTGAATAATATGCCCCAATAAGCAATTACCAATAAGTTGTGATGAAAATCTGCTTTTCTTAACGCATTTCTTACCCTTATTCCGGTTCTGACTGGCTCAACAGGGTTCAATCCATCTGTAGCTGTACTCATTCTGTTTGTAATGATCCACAGAAAGACAAAATCTACTTGTATTTTTCCTGAAGTACTCTCATTTAGAGAAATAGTCCAGTAAACAGCGTTTTCTTCTGTGAAAAAACTCTTCTTCACAAACGGGTGAACTGTTTTTTTTTTTTTTAAGTAAAGGATATTTTTTTTTCCTCTCACTTTCAGTTACTTTCAGCGAGTTTTTTCTGTTCACGGGTTCGTCTGGCAAAGCCCTTTAGATAAACCAAGCGTCCCTTTCTGACTTCTGCGCAGTTGGTCTTTTAACCTCTGCTAGTGTTTCAAAAAAATAGACTCAGTACTTTTTGATTGTCATATTATTCTAGCCAATGGGTGCGCGTCGCTTTACAGCTTCACGCACCGCCTTTTCGGACCTTGTTACCATTGTTAGCCTTTTGGACGCACAATTCGTTAGCCATGTGTTATTATACCCCCAAAAAAATAAACTTTTTTTTTTTTTTCTTACCTCTATGTTTACACATTTTCGCATACATTGTTTTTAGCAGTTATAGTCAACTTTTTTATTATTATTATAGAGGAGCTAAAATTATAGTAAAACAGTTTGGCACAGTTGGCAAATATTTGGATAATTTTCGAATACGTTATGAATGAAACTTTACACAGCTGTTGTCAACAAGATAAACAGCAAGTACAGCAGTGAATGGCATAAGCACACAATGAAGTATGCTTTTAAAGGACTTTTACAAATTGACAATATTCTGACGAGACTAAAAAAAGGACGTTTTTTTAGATGGTTGGGCTTCTGTGGTGTAAGTTCTGACAGTGTTCATATGCACACCTCAAGGAACTAGAAGGCTAAGCTGTGGGCTGTCAGATCTTTTAATAAGCAATGCAATTTGGGTATGTCTATTGTGCACCGGGCGAAATAGGTTGGTGTTATCTGGTTAAGTTTAAGTTTTTATGACACAAAATGCGAACATAGCACATACCAGAGCGGCTTGTTCTGTGTTGTACTTTTGTCTCTTATTTCCTGTCCATTTGGCTAGAACTTATTTTTCCCCCATGTACTGGAGCAACATACAGATAGGTTGTAAAAGCAGACCCAGTTAGGTTAAAAATGAGGCCGCTGAGAGCTGGCTGCATCTAATCAGATAGTGCACTTACCATGATGACAAACCTGGCCTCTGGCAGTGAAAATTACTATTTAACAGGAAATCAAATTGCTATATTGAGAGTAAAATTCTTATCCTAAATTCAGTTTTTATGCAACTGTACATCAGTTTGAAAATCCTTATCTTACTTTATTGAAATCTATTTGATGCATGAAAGCACCGTTTATATTTTTTCCCAAGAATATACAGCTTTGGAACCATTTTCTTTACGGCTGGCATGACACCCCATTTAAATAATTTTGTTTGAGGCCGGGCGACAAGATCTGTAACGGCGTCCGAAAAGACAACAGCTGTAAATGCCAGGCTGAAGGACGGGGGCCGACCCTTTTGAAGGCACCTGTGGGAGGAACAGAGGCGGGGCAGTGACATTTCACAAGGCTGCAGCACCCACATGTCCAACACCCGTGCATGAGGAGAAAACAGATGTACGCTTTTCATGTCCAGCACAAAAACACATCGGTCCGTTTGTCTCTGCGGAGGAGCATCTGTGCCGCATACTAATGGTGCCGCGCTAACTGAGTCAAAGTAAAGTAAATTAAACGAGCAAAGCGCAGTCTGAATGTCCACGGAATCTTTTTAGACCTTGATACACCCAAGACATCGTGTTTTTGTCTGCTGCATAAGGTCAATTTAAAAGTTTGATTTGATTATGTAGAAAAAGATTGCAATGTTGCCTGCAGAAATCATTAGTTTTTGTATTTTTCTTTAGCTGCTGTTTAAAGGTACCAGAAATCCTAATTGCAATTGCTCAGTGAGATTTGTTTGATTTGTGACTCAAAAATATCCCTAAACATTACTAAACACTACTTGTCAGTTGTAGATTACAGCCTCACTTTTAGTTTTGAAGCGTTGTTATAGTGATCTTTTACCTATTATTGCAAGGTATTTAGTAATGCACACTTTGCACACTAACAATTTGGACCCATAACACATTTAGTGTTCTTTTATTGCTATTGCTATAGTATGTGCTACTGTAAAACGAGCACAAACATAGAGACGAATTGGCATTGCACCACTCTCTTTGCTTTTATCTTGGCAAGTTCAATCAGTGCTATCGATTGCTGTAATAAGATTACCTTCTTCTAAGCCTCTAGTCACCTTGATTGTCCCAAAGTGTCTCTTTAACAATGTCCTCTGTGTTGGAAGAGGTAAAGAAGAATATGAAATGAAAACTATTCATTCTCGAGCTCTGAATTATTCTAACATTATTTGTGGATTATTTGTGGTGTTAGATCACTCGGTTTGTATTTTTGGTTCAATATCATATCTGCAAATGATGCCGTTATCAGTATTTAATATTCTATTCTAATATTCTTGAAGCGTGGGCGTTTTTAAGAAAATGTGTGTCGTTTCCCCATTCAATGTTTTATTCCGTAGCCATATCGCCCTTGGGTACAAGGAGTGATCTTGGCAAAGGACACGGTGACCTGCTTAGATGTAAAATATGCTCGGAGGCGGTCCGACACCTCGCCTTTTATAGAAACCGGTGAATGAAACAGAAAGCTTTATTCTCCAGACAGATAATTCACGTCGTCACTTGCCAAATTAATCAAGTGCCACAGCGTTGCAGCGCGTAGCCGTCCTTATCACAACACTGAAAGGATCCAGCTCATATTGTCCACCAAATCAGGCTGTTATTGCACACACGTTAATTGGTTTTACAGAGTTCACCCCTTTGCCTTTTGTCTGTAACTTAGTATTCATTTCTAGATGCAGAGTGCTATTGTAGTGTCCTTTCTGACTATTGTATTCTGGGCACAGTCTGAGGCATATACTGGACACAGTATAGAGGAGAGCCTAAACCCGACTGTGCTCCCGCTCTCTCCTTGTGCTTTGTGTCTTTAACTGAACCCAGCTACGTGATAAATAACATTACTGCTATCTGACATTTAGGATAAATGTTGTTGGATTTGAAGCGCTTATGTTGGGAACCGTAATAAGCCGCAAGCTGTTTTCTTGCTTTTGCAACCTCCCTGCCAGACCCTCCATCCTGCTTTTATCTTTTGGAAAAGGGCAAAAAAATTCTCATTTTGACCTGCGGCAGCCCTGCAGCCTCCAATCTATAGGTTTGTGCTGTAGCTGTTAGATGTTTTAATAGTAGAGATGGACACAATCTAACACAGGAGCAGATTTAAAGTTTAAGAAACAGTTGCCGACAACAACAAAAATAAAGACCACGAGAAAATCGATCTGGTGATCAATCTCAATTTCAGTTGGCTGTTTTCCCCCTTCTCTCAGACTTACCTGCCTGAGGGAATTGTTCCAGTGTTGCTACAGAAAATCTCACTGTCGACTTAAGTCTGAAAGCAAAGAGGCTTAAATCTTTCCACACACCATTTCCGTTACTAGTTCTAGGAAATGCAAAAAGTCTCTAAAGAACTATTTAAGTTCTGTAATAAAAAAAATACCAAAGGCATGTAAAAGACAATAAAGGATATGTCCACCTTTTTAATCTAAAGCTTTATAAATATTTTGTCAGTTCAGGATCTTGCAAAATGTCAACATAATTCCATAACAGTAGTTTTGTTTTTATGGTAATTAAATCATTTACCAGAACTATTTTATAATTATTACAATTTCGTTTTAGTTAAATACTTCAGCCTTGCTATCTAAATTGCTTGTTCATAATTACAGATTTAGGAACAACATTTAAAATGTTTTTATGAAAATTCAATAATTTTGTGCTATTGACAAATTATTCACAATTTTAAATGCGCTACAAACAAATGTAGCTTCATCCATTATAAACCATTGAGGAAGGAAAGATGGACATTTTAGCTTAGTTAATTCCCAATTAAAGCACGATTTCAAGCCATGAAGACATCATTTTCTTTTCTGGTAGTATTTAAAAAGGTCTGCGCACACACGGGCCGGGCAGTGAGCTTGAAGTGCTGCTAGGAGCCATGTTGTTGTGCGTGATCTTTACAAGAGCGCTGTGCTGCTCCTTAATCCAAAGTACAATTAGATCTTAATGCAGGACACTTAGGCTCATCACAAATCCAATACCTTTCTGTGGTGTCATTGGCGCTGAAATGATCGCCTGTTTAGATATCGATTTGACAATGTTTTAGCCGTCAAAGTGAGGCGATAGCTGTTTTGATATTGATTAGTTAAGAACAGCAGATGCCATTTGTTGATCAGTCTCATCAACGCAGCACAATCGGCATCACAAAGCTGAACAATACATGCTCATATTGCCTTTACAGTTCACTTAGCAACAGCAATCACGCATTCATTTTCCGATTCTGTTCCTTATTGTTGTTGACTATTGATTTCTACCGATATCTTATAGAAAGTTGCTGCATTATACATCCTGTTCTGTTGTAAATAGACTGCCAGACTCAAAATGATGTGAATGTTTAACAGTTTCTTACTTAATAGTTGTTAATACTTTTTTGTTTGTTACAGCAACTGATGAGAGAGCGGCAGCAGATGGCCAGTCGTCCCTTCGCCTCGGTGGCGGTTGCAGTGGACGCTCGGGGAGAACAGACAGAACTACTCCAGCCTGTGCTTGACGTAAGGCTCGATTTTGACTGTTTAGTGCGACACGAGGCTAAATATGACCGTCCCTTTGCATTCCACACTCTACAGACGGCCATGGGACTCAATAAAAGAGAGAACATTTACTCCGAAACTGAAAATCGAGCAAGGAAAGTGTGCTGCGGGTAAAGTCCAGAGTTGTAGCTGGAATAAAGTGTTAAGAAAACCCCGGGACAGGATCTTAGCTACGTTTTAATCGAGGAAGACCAGACTCAGACATACACATCAGGCCGCGCCCCTAAAAATAACCTTGGGATCCCAATCTCCCATTGGGCCCATCTCGCGGCCCCCAGCTCATGCTTGGTGGACCCCTGGACTTGTGTTGTTTTAAGTATCAAAAATCACATACTAATATACATACACTAGTAGCAAAACTATCACAGGACAGGACAAATATGTGCCTTTCCTGCACAGTTTTGGAATGATCTTGAGCTTATGCATGACTACGACTATTGAGTATAAGACAACATGGAAACATAAAGAAAGTATGATTATTCTGAGTTGAAACTGTCTAGTCTATTGTCTACAAACTTGACCTTAAAATTGTTGTTATTCCAAAAACTCAAAAGCATAAGTTCTCACTACTTTGCCAATGTGATACAAAACAATCAGCGTCAGATGATGTGGAGTGTCGAGACGTTTATCAGCTCAATAAATTGAATTAAACTATTAAACTTGATTGTTTAATAGACACAAATTTGAAGACGAGTATAAACGTTACTCCAGAGTGCCAAAAGAACGCAGGATTCGTCTGCGCTCTGACCCGCGCCCGTGCCGCTCCCAGCCCCAGCATTCTTCTCACAAATCGTTCACTCCCACATCAATAAGAAATCTGCCCAGCCTTTCTCGTCTTGTCCTCTCGCTTTTAGAGACATTGTCCTGTACAATCAGAGCTCTACACCTGCTGTTGTTTACAATCGATGTTCAAGACACTTCTTTTTCTGAGCAATGAAGTTTCTGTAAGATGTTTATAGATTTCTTAAAGAGTGCATTATTTGAGACGAGGATGGCGGCCGAAACGTAACACGGGGACTGAATTGAAGGTTTGGAGACATCGACAGTGTTTTGAACTTTTCGTTTTTGTCTGGGAAGTCTGACATTCTAATAAGGCATGTGAGGAATTCCAATAATTTTAGGAATTAAAAGTAATACACAGCAGCCACTACTTGTTATAGATGGTATTACCTTCTTTCCTAGATTGAAAGTCAGGTACCACAGCTTTAAGTAGAGATGTTAAATAAATAAACATCCCTATTGTTCTATTCCTGTATATGATCACTGCGTACCAAAAACCTCACTTGCTCAAGCTCAACCCTTGTTTTGTTTCTCCTAAATGCCCTTTTTAAGCGCTTGAGAAGAAGTCTCTAAACGTCTCACGCGGCACTCGCACTCCTTCTGCCGCTCGTGTTAAGAACAGGGCAATAAAGAGCACTGCATCTTTGAATTGACACCCGAGGACTAACTCCGTTCCTTCTGCCACGGACCAGCGCTGTGTCACCTGCAGCTGAGAGGGGGTAAAATCACTGTGGCAACCAGCAAAAAGCCTCTACATTAGCTATAAGCGCGCCACCGAGTGCTACTCACAATGCATTATGGTGCAGTGAAGGGCAGTGTAAAGAGCCAAATAGGAGAAAAGCAACACTTTCTTTACTCTCACCGGGGCCATTTGTACTGCATTTGCACAAGCATTTAAATACAGTGGCGGGGCTGAGTAATGCCGCTAACCACTATGTTTATTGCGACAGCTTTGATTAAAGTGGGCCGTTAATTAGGTGCTGTATAAATGTCACGCGGCTGGCAAAGCGTATATGCCGTGAAGTGGCACTTTGCGGCTTTGTGTATAAAGAATAGAGCATCAAAGTTCCTTATACTTGCTCATGGCGTGGCTGTGTCAAATATGCATTCTTAAGTGTTGAGAATAATGATAACGGTCTTCTGTTTTCCTGACACTTTCAAGGTGCAAGTTGAAGTCGAGCACCCATGTTTTTCTTCAGTGAGTTTTCCCAAAATAAGTTCTCATCTTTAGTCTAATCTCACTGCAATCTGGATCAAGACTCTGTTAAAAATAAATGATTTTTAGCACAATTTTTTTGCCACTTACAACAATAGCTTAAGTGTGGTGCACATGGCTGCCTATTTTCAACTCGAGCTCATTTGCTTTAGCCATAAATTGGTGTTAGGTGAGACGTTCTCTTGGCGATCTCGCTTTGCAATAGTGCAGTTGGCCGAGTGAGTGATTAAAAGCCTCATTGGAGAAAATTGCCACCACTTATCTGCCCCACATATTTGTTCATGACAAAGCGAACGCCGCAGCCCGTCTCATTTCTTCCTGTTGTCTCTGATCGAGCGGGGAGCGCCGACCTTTGGATCAGAAGACGAGCACTCTACCACTGAGCTACTGCCGCCCCATAAACTTAATGTATCAAGTTTATGTAATGCAATGACAAAAAATGAAGTAATGCCACAAAAGCTGGTATTTTCTGAAGCTCAACCTCACAAATTAGAAAAACTAAATGATATCTAAAGAAGCGTTGGATTAAACGCATTCATTTCATAATTTGCTTAAAGCTTTTGTCACTTGTGGACTTGCACACATTGGGAAGAGCAACCAAAACCTTTACTGTGAGATCCATTACTCAAGTAAAAGTAAAACTATGGCCCCTGAAAACCACTCAGAGAAGTACAACTTAACAAAAAGTTACTCAAGCAAACTAATCATTTTAAAACATTGTATCGATTTCACTCCGAATGCCTCCCAAGTGTCTATTCTTGGCTCGGTCGTCACTCAGCCCTCGCCAGACACCTTCATTTACCCCACGTCGTACTGTACTGTCAACATGGGTGACACCGCATCAGTTACATTCCTCTGCCACTAAGTTTTCACAACCCTCCAGCTGGACCGAGAGTTGGAGCATCATCGCTTGCGTCGCGTCTCGTTTTCCCCGTATCTTTGACTCGCTTTAACCCCCCCACCACCCGCCCGCCCCCTCGAGGGACGGACACTGTTTTTTAACTGACCACAATGTCAACAGCTGCCTCACAACTGCGCCAATCTGGCAACCGAACGCTAAAGGGCCTGGATGTCACAGATGTCCCCCCCCCCCCCTCTTCACTTTGAATGGCGCTCAACATATGGGCAGCGAGAATGATAGATGACACCTGCCACTGGGCGAGAGAGAGCGGTGCGTTTTTGGCTGCGCGCGCGGCCGTTCGCGATGGATATGGAAATATGCGTGCGCACTTGGGGGGAAAATGTAAATGACAAAGCAGTTATCTGGCATAAATAAAACATGGGTGAAGCATGGAGCTGACCTGGCTCCTTGACGTTCAAAAGATCAGCGAATGGTCCAGTGCGTGTGTGACGAAGGACCCGCCCCGTTTCTGCCAGGTGCCTGATTGACAGGTCGAGTAGCCAATCACGCGTTAGCATAGGCAAGTTAGGTTGAGGATGCTACGTGTTTGCAGAGTTTTAGTTGTTTTCCCCCACATCGTGTAGAGCTTGTGGTTGTAGTTTGGTGTGCGTGATAAAAAGTGAGTATTTGTTAGAAACGAAAGTAGACATAGACACACCATTTGTTCCATGATTGTATAAAGTGTTGCATGCCATTCGAATTGTTTAATAGTGTAGTTAAAGTTATATATTTACCTTGTTTTGTGTTTGTGAATGCTAAGTGCCTCGAGCTAAGCGCTAACAGCAGTAGCTCCGACGGAGCTCATGTATATTTGTGCATTATATGTTATTGTTTTACAGATTTTATTATAATTTATGTTCTCCTTGTTTATATTACAGAACCACACACGTATTTACATGATTAATAACTGCTCTGTAAATACCAACCACCAGTATTATTTGACTGAAATCTTTAATAAAGAGAAAACCCTTGATCATCTCTCCCAGTGCATTCTTACCAATGCCCCCTGGCGGTCACAACCCGTATAAAACCAGTAAATTAGCTCTCCCCAAAACAAATGGTGCCGAAACCCGGGACAAGTGAGGCCACCGTGGAATAAATAGAGATGTATTCAGACCAGAGTCACCTTCTACACGATGCAGGTGCTCGGCCACGCCGAGACAGAAGACCACCTGTTTGGATGCAGGACTACGTGTCCACCCCTGCACAGCAAGCTGCTCTCAATGCATATGAGCAGCAACAACCATATCCCAGCGTGGAGAGATCGGTGGGGAGAATTGCCAGGACGACGTCTCTCACACCTCCACAGCCTGCTGACTGGAGTGAACTAGAAGGAGCCAGAGCTATGGATCCATATGCTGCTGAATATTCCCTGCGTTTACCTGTAAGTACACCAGTCACGCCCAGGCAGAGACCAGCTGCAGAAGAAACATCTGACACTCTAGCATTGTTACACCGAGTGCTTAACGACAATCATAGTATGCAAAGACAGATGATGGACATGCAAAGGCGCCTTGATGCAAGAGAGTTCTCATCCCAACGATTCATCCCGATGCCAGCCCCTGCTCCACCACAAGGCCTACGTGCACCTTTGAGCCAGGATCACAGTCAGCTTCTGCTCTCTGCTCCGCCTGCACAAGCTGTGAACTTTATGTTGCCTACAGATCCTGAGTACTGGCCACCTCCTCCCCCTCCTGTAACAGATGAGTTCATTGAAAGGCCACTATCACCGCCACCACAAAGGATGGTGTCTGAACTCACGGAGCTGCTAAGGGACATGAGAACTACCCCACAAGATCCGCCAAGGTATGTTGCAGATACACACCACTCCCCATCTCCTGTGCCGACGCCAGAGTATGGCAGCCCCTATACTCCACCAAGACGTGAGTCAGAGCACACCAGACCCCTGCCTCCTCCTAAACATGAGGTGGTGTATCGCGGCCCTAAGCCTACAATCCCTTCATTCACAAAGGGTGATCCAAGAGAGTTTGCCAGGCTCAAGGTGGCCCTGGAGAATCTTCTGCCTGAAGACGCCACTGAACGCTTTAAGTATCAAATACTGTTAGACCACTTAAAGCACGAAGATGCATTGCTTATTGCCGATTCATATATCAACTCACAGCAGCCATATACAGACACAATGGCCAGTTTAACTGAGCGTTATGGCCAGCCCCACTAGTTAGCACTCAGGAAGATTGCAGACCTGATGGAGTCCCCAAACATAGCTCGTGGAGACACCCTGGGCTTTGAGCGTTTTGCACTGAGGGTGAGAGCGCTGGTGGGCTTGTTGGAACAGCTAGGTGAAAGTGGACAGACAGAACTCTGCTGCGGGTCACATGTGACACGTTTATTATCTAAGCTGCCACAAGATATGAGAGCTGAGTTTAAAAGGTTCCTTTACCCCATGCGTGTCACAATTCCCAGCCTTCTGCACTTCTCCGATTGGCTCAATTATGAGCTGAAGATACAAGAGACAGTGTTTGAGTCATTACACAGTGAAGTAAGGAGTAGCAGTGTACCCAAGTCAGCTCGGCACCATGACAATAAGAGCAGCAGAAACACTAACATCTTTCATACAGGAAACAAGCCCAGTGATCCCCCGCCAGCAGAGCAGACAACAGTCACTCCCAAGAAGTCCCCTTTTTGCCCATATTGTGTCAATACACTACACTACCTTGACCAGTGTGGTAATTTTGCCCTGTTAACAGTGGATCAGAGAACGGCGTGGATCAAGTCTAACAGAAGGTGCTGGCGCTGCGCACGTTCACATCAGGCTGCCCAATGTCGTTTGAAAGTCACATGCCCAAAGTGCAAAGGAAAACACCTGCAGGCCCTACATGACGTTAATGCAAAGCCCTTTGAGACACCATTAAGCCCCGTCAGCTCAACCAATGAAGTTTTGTACCTTGACAGACGTTCTGGCTGCAACCAAGTCCTGTTAAAGATTAGCAGGGTGCTGCTCCGCAATGGTGAGAATTCACTAGAGACGTATGCAGTGCTTGATGACGGATCAGAGCGGACTATTCTGCTTCCTGCTGCAGCCCAAACACTCAAACTCATTGGTGAGCCAGAAGACCTTGCCCTCAGAACTGTTAGACAAGACATCAAGGTCATGCATGGTGCAGCGGTGTCATTCACCATTTCCCCTGCAGACCAGCCAATGAAGACGTTTGCCATTAAAGGTGCATTTACTGCTGAGCCACTGAGTTTAGCTGAACACACATACTCAGTGGAGGCACTCCAGCGAAAGTACAGACACCTCAGAGGTCTGCCACTCCCAGCAATGAACAGAGTACGCCCCCTATTGTTGATAGGCTCTGATTACCCTCACCTCATCACTCCAGTTGCCCCTGTGCGCCTCGGACGTCCTGGGGGACCCGCTGCTGTGAGAACAAGGTTAGGCTGGACACTTCAGGGGCCGATTAAGAATGCCAAACACCCATCTACCTCTCAGCAGTGCCTTCACCTCTCCACCATGTCATCCTCTGCTGAAATACTCCAGAATGTGGAGAAGTTGTGGCAATTAGACATCCTCCCCTATCGCAGTGAAAAGCTGGTGGTGCGATCCAGGCAGGATCAGGAAGCAATACAGCTGCTGGAGGATAAAACCACACGTGTGAACATCGATGGTGTCCAGCGATATGCCACTCCCCTCCTCAGAGTAAAGAACATGCCACAGCTTCAAGCCCCAAAGGAGGCTGTGCTGGCCAATCTTCGTAGCACAGAGAAAAGACTCACTGCTCGATCCAGAGTTGCCCCCAAAAAGCAACAGTCTATGCCCAGGCTGGAGCTCTGTGCAGCACTGACAGCTGCCCAGCTCTCTACACTCCTGCAACGCGAGCTGACCGTGCCAATCAACAGTGTTATCCTCTGGACAGACTCCACCACCGTCCTCACCTGGTTACAGTCAGACTCCTGTCGTTTTAAGGTGTTTGTGGGAACACGAGTGGCCGAGATCCAGGAGCTAACAGACCCGCTGAGTTGGAGGTATGTGAATACAGCACAGAACCCAGCCGATGATGTCACTCGTGGTAAAACCTTGCAGGAGTTGTCTAACAGCGGAAGGTGGAAACATGGGCCAGCCTTCCTACAGCAGCCACCAGAGACCTGGTCCATGCAACCAGCCAAAGAAGAACCTCAGGATGATCCTGAACTAAGAAAACCTACCATCTCCTGCCTTGCCACCACAGTTGCCAAGACCACACGACAGTTACAGGAGGACCAGTGCTCCTCCTTCACTGAACTCATAAACATGGTCGCATCATCCTATCACGGGGCGGCACCTGGCCAGGCCGCTCCCTCTGCTGCAGACCATCAGAAGGCGGAGAGGGAGATCCTACAGCAAGCCCAACAGGATAGTTTTCCAGATGAGTACAACTTGCTGAGCAGTAACAAGCCAGTTGCCTCTGCTAGTCGGCTGTTGACCCTGTCCCCAGAATTTGATCCCACTGCAGGGCTTATTAGAGTTGGTGGGAGGTTAAGGCGCTGCAGTCAACTACAACCGGAGTCCATTCACCCTGTGGTCTTAAATCCCCATCACCGAGTTACCCAGCTCATCATCAAGGACACAGACATTGCCCTACGTCACCCAGGCTCAGAGCGCCTGTTTGCCGAACTAAGGCGGAAGTATTGGATACTCCGGGGGCGAGAGGCAGTGAAAAGACACCAGCATTCATGCCCAGAGTGCCAAAGATGGAGAGCAATGCCAACTGTGCCCAAGATGTCAGATCTGCCAGAGGCGAGGTTGAGACTGTTTAAGCCGCCCTTCTTTTCTACTGGTGTGGACTGTTTTGGACCTTTCACTGTCAAGGTGGGCCGTCGTCTGGAGAAAAGATGGGGTATTATATTTAAGTGCTTGACAACACGAGCCGTGCACTTAGATATTCTCTCCAGTTTAGACCACGATTCGTTTCTCATGGCACTCCGCAGATTCATTGCCAGAAGAGGCAAACCAGCTGAACTCCTGTCTGATCAGGGGACAAACTTCAAAGGAGGAGAGCGGGAGCTCAGAGAGGCCTTTGAAGCCCTACAACCTGAACTCCGTGATCATTTGGCCAAGCACCAGATCCGGTTTAAGTTTAACCCGCCAAGTGCCCCACATTTTGGGGGTGTGTGGGAAAGGGAAGTGAGATCGGTCAAAGTCGCACTTTATGCCACCATCCAGTCTCAGTCTGTTCCAGAAGAAGTCCTGAGGACTGTTCTCACAGAGGTTGAAGGGATTTTGAACTCCAAGCCCCTGGGTTATGTTTCGACAGATGTGGCAGACCCAGACCCTGTGACCCCTAATCTGCTTCTCATGGGGCGGCGCGACTCCTCCCTACCACAGGCTGTTTATGAGGATGCAGAGCCTTTAAGTCGACGCCGCTGGAGGCACAGTCAAATGTTAGCAGACCAGTTCTGGGCACACTTTATCCGGTGCTACCTCCCAACCCTTCAAACCCGCTCCAAATGGCACAAGGACCCAGCACAGCTGCAACTCGGGACCACGGTCATGGTGATGGACCCTCAGCTACCGAGAGCCCTCTGGCCAATTGGACTGGTCACCAAAGCTCTTCCTGGGAAGGATGGAAGGGTTCGTGCAGCTGAAGTCCGAATCAAGGATAAGACCTACACCAGGCCCGTTGCACGCCTTGTAGCCCTACCCGCCATCCCAGACACTGACTTTGAAACTGTGCGTCCTTCTTAGGTCTCAAATTTGCTGGACAAATTAGGGGGCGGCTGTGACGAAGGACCCGCCCCGTTTCTGCCAGGTGCCTGATTGACAGGTCGAGTAGCCAATCACGCGTTAGCATAGGCAAGTTAGGTTGAGGATGCTACGTGTTTGCAGAGTTTTAGTTGTTTTCCCCCACATCGTGTAGAGCTTGTGGTTGTAGTTTGGTGTGCGTGATAAAAAGTGAGTATTTGTTAGAAACGAAAGTAGACATAGACACACCATTTGTTCCATGATTGTATAAAGTGTTGCATGCCATTCGAATTGTTTAATAGTGTAGTTAAAGTTATATATTTACCTTGTTTTGTGTTTGTGAATGCTAAGTGCCTCGAGCTAAGCGCTAACAGCAGTAGCTCCGACGGAGCTCATGTATATTTGTGCATTATATGTTATTGTTTTACAGATTTTATTATAATTTATGTTCTCCTTGTTTATATTACAGAACCACACACGTATTTACATGATTAATAACTGCTCTGTAAATACCAACCACCAGTATTATTTGACTGAAATCTTTAATAAAGAGAAAACCCTGGATCATCTCTCCCAGTGCATTCTTACCAATGCCCCCTGGCGGTCACAACCCGTATAAAACCAGTAAATTAGCTCTCCCCAAAACAGCGTGATTGGATTTTTAGGCCGTCGCTGGATATAAAAAGCATATTGATCTTAAGAATATTCTGTTCTCATAATGTGGTTAAGGTCCAGTCAATAATAGCTTGGGAATGAGGTCTTTTAACTGTTCCACAACACAATGTCTGCCCCTTTATAGTTCGGACTGATCAGTTTGGATTCATATTAAACATACGGTTTAATCTAAAATGTAGTCCTTTCAAAGTTATTTTATGTACAATTTCAGGGCAGTGTTGTGATGGTTTCAGCGTTTGTCTGGGCTTTGTAAGGTCACTTCAGCACGTTCGTTTGTCGTGTTTAAAGAATCGATTTGCCGGCAGACACTAGAAACTAGATAATCGTATGAAGAAGTGCGATGCTGTGAATACTAAAATAAACGGGACCAAGTCATACCTTTCCGGACTCGTTTGAGAATGGCCCGGATCCAAATCAGTACTAGAATGAACCACATGGAAATATTAATGAAACTATTATATTTGTACTCAAAACAACATTCACGGTATTCTCCTACTTTCGATATATTGCTTTTATTGCATAATCGGTATCAACACTTTGATTTGTTCGAATGTTCAGCATCGTGACAACCCTAGTGTCTCATTGTTCACGCCAGTTGCAATGAACGTAGCTAGTCTGGTGTAATAAAAGCAAACAAAGAAACAACTGCCAAATGATCGTGCGAGAGGTTTGCTCTCTTTGCTCAATTAAAAAAGGCAGCGCAAAATGACACAACAAGAACTTTTGGCCGTTCCCCCAATAACCACCCCATAACAACCCATTATCTCCACAAATAAATGTATAAAAAAATAACTAGCCCGTTCAATCTTTTCCTTCTTGTTCCTTTTTACTCGTCGGTACTAATTTCCCTCTTAAATTCCACGCTCCACAGCGGGCAGAAGAACCCGCTCACATCAGACATGTTATTTATTCCCCAGTTTCTCTCTCCTCTCATCTCCCGGTCCATGCTGCGAAAAGCGACGTTGACGTTCATTATCAGGATGACATGTTTTTCACGCTCCAGACAAATGCTTTTTGGCCATTAACTCAGGGGGGGTAGGTCACTGCCTCAGCCCGCGGACAGTCTGACAGCGACACAAGTGGTGTTGTTGTGTGACCAATCAAAGCGTTTGTCTCAGAGGGAGGTCTGTATCAGTCATCGAGACTCATCAGCAACGATTACATCACTTTTGAGTAATTAAGAGAGTTTACTTTTGTGGAGGATTTTGTTTTGATGCCACTTGACTCGACTTGCTTTGTGTTGTCAGGGCGTGCCGAAGCCGGTGGCTGTGGAGCCGTGTTCAGGGGGTAAAGCGGCAGTGTTGACCGTCCTGATGCGACTGCCCTCTGGACCCACGGGATTGCCTCCGCCGGGCCAATCAGGTAACCATTGTCATCGGGTTCATGGGATAGGTTTTTATGAGCGTGCAATTGTTCTGCAAAACGACCGAAGATGTGACTCTCCTCCTGCTTTTGGAGACGATACATAACATTAAGCTTTGTATGAAAAGCATAGCAACAAGTTGTGGAGGTTCGCTTGGACACAAATTGCAACTGAACAACCTGTTACTTTACTTTATATATTTTGATGATGGTGAACAAAAAACAGCAAAGGTTCTGTAAATGAATGCAAAAAGACACTGAATTCCGAGCATTTATTAAGTCCAGTTAGTTTGGCTGTCTTGAACCAGTAACCTTGATAGTTGACAACTTCTCCTTGTTTAAAGTGCATTTGACAGGTTAGACGACGCATGTGAACATGATTATATTTAACATTTTACTAATATTTTGCCTATTTTTTACCAGTTTGACCATTTTGGTGACGTTTATAATGTTGCTTCCTGTTGGACGTGAGCAGCAGATATGACATAAGTAGAAGTAATTCCATAACTGTTGCCTAGCAACCATATTATACACGAGGGATTAAATCCTTATAAATTACACAATAGTTATGATCTGATAAATACCTGATACACGTTTTATTTTGTAAAATGACTGGTTCAACTGTGAGAAAAATGTGTCAGTTGCTTGTAAATTGTCTGTTTTTTCGAGGGAATGTGACTTATTCGCTTTGCCCCAGGGGTCTGTCCTGGGGCCACTTCTTTTTTCACTGCACCTGCTTTCCCCTTGGATCTGGTCTCCATAAGCACATGGTTTTATTCCATCTGTATGCTAATGACAGCCAAATTTATGTGCCCCTTAAGCAGCAGAATGCTGCTTAAGGGGCACATGTTTCAATAGTTAGTTATTGAAACTAACTATTGAAACAACTAACTAACTCTTCACCTTATTACTCTTTTATGTTGTATCTTTGTGTACAGCACTTTTGTCAACTCTGTGGTTTTTTAATAGTGTTTTACAAATAAAGTTAGATTGGATTTTCAACCTGTCATTTTAAGCTTTTAGTATAAACTGTTTCTTGTCTTTTGACTGTAATACTATGATAATTATTTAGCACAGGTTCTATCCCACCAAAGTGAGTCACAATTAGAAAAAACATGAGAACCTGTCTTATGGACTTAAAGTTAAAGGTGCAGTGCGTAGCTTTTCTTATGGAGAGTACACCACCTGCTTGTTTCCATGGAGATGTTTCAAAGTCTATGGCATTAAACTTGTCTAGTATCTACGTGGAGACAAGCAGATGGCACCACCAAACCAATTTAGAGGTCAGCTCTGGTAAAAGCAAGAACATTCAACGCTTCTTCAGACAATAAAAATACCTGAATTCAGAGTGCACAATGTCATTTTTACAGTGTGTTATACTTGCAGACAACAGTTCAATGATTCAGCTAAAAATAACTGAAAACACTCACTCACCTAACCATATATTCTGTCTCGTCTCCAGGCTTCATCGTGGCAAGTGCACTAATAGACGTCTCGCAGCAGAAAGCGTCAGATTTTAAGGACAAGTCGCTGGCTATGAAAACCAGGAAAGTCCTCGCTCCAACACACCAAGGCACCTGCGTCTGAGTGCCCAGAACTCCCATCTGTAGGGTGCTGTTTTAAGCCCCGTTTCATCCTGTCGCGGACTGCCTGGAGGCCTTTTCTAAAGACGTGTACTATATTTTCATTTTGGCTGCTAACACTCAACCAAAACGTTTCCTAAGTTTCACGGGCACACTGTCACATAAGTCATTTCACGCTTTCCATAAGCTGCGGATCATGAACAAAAGTCTTCAAAACCTGCAACATCTCCACCAATGGATCTTCACGACTGCATGAAGAGGAACTTTATCTAGCACCAATTTATGCCTTGTCTACACCTATGAGGTTATTTTGAAAAGCATCACTTGTCGGGAGTAAGTTGTAGGTCACAGAAAATGCACTTTGATGAGCAGATTTCCAACTTTTTTCCGTACATTTTTCTAGTATTAATTCTATTCACGACGTTCAGCCCACGTACGCTAGATTCTCTGAGGTTTGGGGGTTCTTTCTTGCGTTACACTTGTAAAGCACTCTTAAAAAAGGTGTTTTTGATAATGCCCGTTAGTGTGGACTTAGCATAACCGTAAGAGTAAACATTGTATGCCATTGTTATTGCAGCATGAAGGGAATAGACGTCGCTGTCAATATATCAGAACTACAAATGTCCTTCAGTAGAGCTTGAAATGTCCCTGGTCAGTCACGATGTCTGGTAGATATTTAGCGGGTCCTGCGCTCCTTCTGCTCGCCATGACGTGGGTTTTTCGACCGTGCTGAACCTTTGGAACGATATCGCTGTTTGAATATTCTGCCTTTTAAAAGAGGTGGTCGCAGCATTCGGCTTGCACCCAATGTTTGTAGTAGTATTCTCTAACCAGCGCTACCAAGTCAACAAAGCCTTTAGTGTTTGTACCATCCGCCCAGCAGAAGTCTGTATTTTCTTTGGAAGACATGGATGAGACCAGCAAAATGTGGTGGAAACGAGAACAAAATCCTCACCAGGAAAAGGCAATTTCTTCTTTTTTTTGGAATCGGCAAAACTGGAAGGTGTTACACTAACGTGGAAATCAAACTCCTGGTACATATATATTCCTATTGTAATGTCCTTATTTTGAAGACTTTAACGACATGTTCCAATTGCTGTTTACTAATTTGTTTTGTACATTTTTTATTAGTCCTTCGTAAAGTTTAAATTCCCTGTTTATAAAGCCTTGGCGTCTTCTCATGAACTTTGAACTCTAATGGAAGGAAAGGGGGCGGGGCCATTTTTTAAAGCGCTCCGCCCCCGATGCTGTACAGTGTCTTGTCGAACAAATTGTTGAGTCTTTTGTCACTCGGATCTCTTGAGATATTACGTGTTTGTCAAGTTTTTCTGACAGATTGGCGAGAGAGGACGATTGATTTTAGGCTTTGTCACCTCTTACTATTATTATCTCAAAAAAAAATTGTCTTTTGTGGGAAAAAAAAGCAATTTGTGTTAATATTTTTGTTTTGATATTTAATGGATTCCTGTGTAATTTTCATGTCATTCAGATCATTTTACATATTTTTGAATCGTGCATCCTTTAACGGGCATTGTCTTACTATTATTTGTTGTTGCGAAGGGGTTGCCGAGGATATTATGCAAGCTAATGTGTTTTTATTTTGTCTCTGGAGTAATCCTTTTTGAAGTGTCATTACATAGGAATCAGGAACTCACTGTAACATGGAAAAAGATGCATATCGGTAATCTTCTGTGTATTTTATGGGCGACATGCCAGAAAATAAAAACACACCCGGAAATTAATGGACTTCTTGTTGTCTACTCCTGTCTTCTTATCATTTTAGATCTAAAACCGTGAAATGCACACAACGAATTACTGTAGATTTGACACTAGATACTAAGGAGACCAAACTTTCCGTGTCAGAATACAGGATTTTATGCAGTCGGCTTTAGATTTATATGAAATGCATGAAAGTCTTTCTGTTCTCCCACTTTAGTCAGTTGAATGGACTTTAATAAGTTCACTACAAATAAATTTAAGTAATAATTAAAACTGTAAATAAAAATGCAAATAAAAGTGCAGATGGCAAGAAAGAACAGATGTGCAAGTCATCGCAATCACATTTTAAATCAATGTACTATAAATGTGCCTGTTTTTGTGTAATAAAATGTTAACAAACGTAAATAAAACCGACTTTCAAATGTTGATATAGAGTTAAGAGTATAAACGATCTAACAAGCATAATGTCAGTGTTTAACATTTGGCCATCTTTCCGTCTCTGGGACAAGTGTGAGTCACAAGTGCTAACGCTCCAGTCATCAATTCAAAAGTCCAATTCGAGTCACGCGTTTGAGCTGTCTGAAAGAACTTTAACATCTACACAAACGCCTAACCTACGTACACCACCAATTTGATCTTTATTTGATTTGTGGTGTTATCAGATTTACTGAAATGTCACGTCAACGGATACATCTGATGCGAGACCTCTGATTTCATTCTGTTCAAGAAAATGTGGCAAAGACGAACATGAAACAGAAAAATCTTGAGTTATTTTAAATTTCATTGCACTTTGTTTTCCAAATACAACAGTTCAACTCTAAAAATCCACTAATAAACTGATAATTTTTTGATGATACACCAAAAATCAGATCTAGTTAATGTGTTATCTTATTATTCTACCTGATTCTTTCTAGCAAATGTACCAACTGACAAAAAGCGTACTCATTTTCTCCCACCTTAAGAAAACATTCAGACACTGTAATTTCTTTGACACACGTTGAGTCAAAGTCATTTTGTTGAATGCATCTCGATGTGGGTGGACGCCAGAGCTAATTGTGCAGGTGAACTATAAAAAGCGCTGGGTTAATGACTTCAGTATATTTAAAAAAAAAACAAGTCAGTTGCAGCAAAAAGGCAAAGCATAGTTTGATGCATATCGTAAAGTGTAACATGAATTCATTTTTAACCATATCTCCAGGCGTAATGAAAACCCTTAAGTTCGGTAAAAGCTGTATTTTCTCATGTATCTTTTAACTTGTAAGACTTGTATGTCTCACTTTCACTGCAGCGTTTGGAAGCTCAAGTTTACTATTTATGTAAGAGATTCATATACATTTGGCAGCTCTTTAGCAAGTACAAAGAGTGCATTATCACCACTACTTAAGTATTATCAAACATCCCATTCATGTTCAAAATGTAGTCAAAACATCATAGCCAAACTTTGAAGATGGAGGAAGGTCAAGTAAGGTGAGAATCCCAATTTTTTACTTTACAAACTTGCTGAAAAATGTTACTTTAAACCATTCAGGTCAACATAAAGGTTGTTGTTTTCCAAGGGTGTTCTATAGATAGTAATAGAAATCAAGAATTATAATTTATGATTTTAATAAAGAACCTAAACGTAAGACTT
The DNA here is from genome assembly GCF_026437365.1 of Eucyclogobius newberryi. Classification (NCBI taxonomy): domain Eukaryota; kingdom Metazoa; phylum Chordata; class Actinopteri; order Gobiiformes; family Gobiidae; genus Eucyclogobius; species Eucyclogobius newberryi. The sequence continues at coordinate 15,515,053 of NW_027315835.1, forward strand.
TTTTTTTTTTCTCATATTAACTTTACTTTATCATTCAGAAAGTTTGGTCTTGGTGTCAATAATCATGAATAATTGTTAAATCGTGATGTTTCTTCGCACAATAATCCTAACTAGACATGACTAACTTTGATATTGTGACATCCCTACTGTAAATATAATGAATAGTCTGCTAGTTTACAATAATACATGGGATACATAAGGCTATAACAAATCATTGGGGCTTTTTGAATGGAAAAGTTGATTCATTTTCACTCGATTTAACCCACTGTTCCTGTCTTTTGCATGACTTTGTTTGATGACTAAGTGAGTCATGTCGCTGGCTCTTGATCGTGGCCCGTCCTCGCTCGGCCCATTACACGGGCCTGTTCACAAATGACAGCTCAGCCATTGGAAGTTTACTGAAGCTTGTACCTGACACACAAAGGTTTTTTTGTAGAGAGGGAAGCCACTGAAAAAGGTGCGGGAACACTCCAAATCTAAAGACCCAAAAAAGTATTATAACTAAAAAACAGTTAGTATGATACCTAAACCTCATTTAGCCTCAATAAAGCACATTGTTTATTTAGAACGACTGACTATTTCATTCAGGGGTTAGAAGTCAGAGTTATTAAACCTGAATCACTATTTTAAATTATACATTTACAATTTAAAATGTCAACGTCTTTGTTCATGATTTATTAAAAGGTGTTAGTAGATGCTGGTACTATTTTGCTTACTACTTACAATAAATATTACAAATACTACAAATACACATGTTCAAGGCACAGTACATAGAACAACGTTGGATGTTGACTGACCGTGAATGTGTGCCAGAACCTGCCTCGCGTTAGGTTTACACCCCATGTTTCTTTCTCTGAAGTATTGCTTCAACTGTCTATTTCCATGGAGTCATGCAGGAGACTTTCCACCTCCAGAAAGTTATATACTTTGCCTTTAAATAATACTGCAATCACTCCTGGACTCACTGCAACTTCTGCCAAAAAGTATGTCTTCTACTATTTCATCTATAATTACTACTCCCCCATAAATTCAACCTAATTATTTTACTCACAAAAGTCTAGGCAAGAAAGTGAAGAAATAATTGTACCATCGAGAAATGTAGATAAATTGCACTTTCTGCCTATTTAATTACATACTATTTAAAATGGTGGGATTACCTAAAGTAATTATGACCAGACATATTCAAAATGTAAAACAGTCCGTGGGGAATCAGGGGCCGTCTACAGACACTAATTATTAATGCATGATTTGGGTTCGCTGTCGGCTGCTTGAATCACATCCACATGGGAAACGTGACACTCGTCAGTTAGATCGCAAATGTCCTTGTTCTATTTCAGATCACAGCAAGGCCAAAGTCTGATTCATTTATACACAATATCAGCGTGCTCCACTCTGTTAGTGTAGATGTTATGATACGAGACATTTCTGTTGGATATCCATTTCAATGCTTTCGAGTTTAATCAATTAGCAATAAAGCTCCTATAGTCTAGTCTTATTTGCTAATGTACCAGTGCTCCTCCTGCTAAGGGCTGCCACGATCAGCCTATGGTTAAATAACTGTTGACTATTTTGATAAGTGTGAGCTGTATCAATAGGTTTTTATCATAATGACACAATTGTTGTTGAGTAAAAGTGTAAAAGTGCAAGAAGAACATATATTTAGTCATTTTACATGAAAAATACTCTCTTTTAAGAGTTAATTTGCAAAAACAGTAAAGTGCCGATTGAAAAAAGTTTTAAAGGCTGTGTTTTCACTTGAGCAAACATCAAAACTGGAAATGTGTAATAAAAATGATATAAAAAAGTGTGGGGGAAAAATATAAATAATCAGATTTCTCGTATGAATACTTCGAAGGCGTTGTAATCTAAACTTGTTCATCGGAAAAATTATTGACTACTAAAATAATCATTTTAATAATTGCACTTAAGTAACAGTGTTTTTGTTTGGCCACTCACAACCTCTTCGGCAATTATTTGACATCCATTATAAGTCAGATCCTTGTATTTTCACGTCTCATATGAACTAAAATAAAACAAAAGCAGATTTTCTTCTAGTAAAAGCACTAATTCCTCCTGTCCTCCCACAACACGTTTTGTTTGTTTACAACGGGGCGTGTGATGATTGACCTCTGCTCTGAAAAACATCCAGTCTGAGGGATTTTGACCAACCTGGCGCCCGCTTCAAGGTGCTACTGACAGCTATTTTTCACCATGACAGTTCAGTGAGCCAGGGTCAGTGCTAAGTGCAGGAGAGTTTGTGCTCAAAATATTCAAAGTGACTGCTGACAACTGTCCTTTATTCTGCCCCGACGATGGGCGCAACAACAGTCTGTCATTTTTAGATGCACTGTGCATTTGGTATGGTATGTATTTGATTCAAAAGTGTTTTTATCTTTGGAGTTGTGCCTCTGAGCAGTAAATAGTGGTTAATCTGTCACTTTGGTTCATCTACTTCAAAGGGGTTTGTCAAAAAGATATCCAGCTTTTACCCATAAAGCATTGACGGCCTGACTAAGACTCTCAAGATGTCTGGCTCCAGTAGAAGAGGGGACGGACCAGAGAACACTGTCCAGATTTAGGGCGATCATGGACAATGTATCGCACCCTCTACATCAGGCATGTCCAAACTACGGCCCGGGGGCCAAATGCGGCCCTTAGACCAATTTTTGTTGGCCCTCCGGCTTCCTGCTAAGTTGGCCCAACCAACAAATAGTAGTACTTTTACTGTAAAATTGGAAAAATTCAAGCATTTTGATGTCATAGCAACCTAATAATAATGTTCCAAGTCTTACGAAAGGTGTGGAGGCTCATCAAAACTATGTCAAATGCAAAACTTCAAATTAATCACTTTTCAAATTTGACATTGTCGGGTTGTTTGCGGCCCTTTGCTCCATATAAGTTTCAAAATGCGTCCCTCGGTGAAAAAAGTTTGGACACCCCTGCTCTACGTTCAGCCTTCACACGGAGGAGGAGCTTGTTCTGCAGCAGACTGTTGCAACGCTGCTCCACACACTGAGAAAGTACTTCAATCAGCCTGTATAAGAGTACTAACCCTATCTGTGTGTCTTTCTTATGGAACTGTATTGATTATATTTTTAGTGATTTATTCATTCAAGGATGATTGTTGTCTGTATGTAAGCAGCTGGCCGCTTTGAAATTTCCACTGGGATTGATCAAATATATATCTAGTTATGTCTATTTATCATAATGTGGAACTTTCTAGGCAAATCATCACCATGGATACAAGCGGGAGGCCGTCACCCCGCAAGTTAAACAGTGCACCTTTTACGTGACGTGGCATTGGAAAGTCTGGGAACTTGCGGCTTTTTTTAAACTCCAGATTAAGTTAGAGATAGCTCCACTTTACCTTTTTATGTCGATTCCTTTTGATGTTCCCCTGACAGCTCGTAGCCCGGGAGCCTCCGTGAGTACATGTAATAACGGGCCTTTATAGCTCGCTGTTATGAAAAACATGTTTATTGTCACACATGAAAAGGGTAGTTACCTTCAGTATCTGTCCTCCCTCGTCTCCTTCCCCTCGACTTCACTGGATTAATATCACGCTTGCTTTGCTATTCCTCATATCATAATTGCATCTAAACTGCAGCGCGTATGCTTTACACTGGCACGGCTGCACTCGGCTGCACCCATTGGCCACATTAAGCTTCATGTAATGATGGACATCTGCTGTGTATTGATATGTGCGCTTTACGGGACACTGATTTCTCTCCCATCAATTTGCTCGAGGGGCATAATTGAAACGTGACAAAATAGAGTGTTGGGAGGGTTTTGTGCACACAACGAGCACAAAGAGGTTGGGTTTTGTAGTAAAATAATAGTTTTTGGATTCGAATGACATTTGACAAGTGGTTTTAATGTTGCAACCACATTTTAATGACTTTTAGTTTAGTTTTATTCCACAATGTATTTCTAATTTATTTGACTAAATGTACAATGCCATTAGTTGGTTATTAAAGTGTATTTATTCAATTGGAAATTAGCTAATGATTGTTTTATGGACCTTTTGTCCTTTCTTTTCGTCAAAAATTTGTAATCTCAGTCACTTTGGATTGATTTGTTTTCCTCAGCGCCAAAAACACAACATAAGATACATGTCGAAATTAAAATATTCATAAAATATGTGCCACAAAAATGAACTGGTCCTTCTTAGTGGTGGGCAATATATCAAAATGTAGATAATATAGTGAATGTTGCTTTGAAGGGGAGCAAAATTGTATATCGTATAGTATAGTAAACACTGCAACAAAACGAGCTGATTAAACAATAAAAAAAGGGTTTAAGATAATATTTTTGCACTTTTGTGATACATTTTACAGACATTTCACATTTCAGTCTCATTATTAAACCTCAACTAAAACATAGACATTTTGGACACACATCTGTTGGATTGACATAATATCAGTCATTTACAAAAAATCTATGTATACATTTTTGTCATCATCACCCACTCCTACTTATTTATACTGTTGTAATATTTCATCATATGTGTACTGAACATGCAGTTTAGAATTACTGCTACAACCACAACTTTCAATAAAATGAATGATCGGGACACGCACTGGAATCGCTTTAAATTAACTTGTTTTGACTTTATTCGGCTGGATTGAGTGTTTTCGTCGTGTCGTTGCGATGTGTCTTGGCTCTGAGTCCCCCGGCTCCGGCCCCGCCCCCCAGCCGGCGCCGTCCCGCTTTTACACAAAGGAGAAACTGCGGAGAACTGTCGTCTTACCCGGAGATCCTAAGGAAAACGCAACGAAGCAGACGGGCTGGACGTAAACTCCGAGAGAAGAGAGGGACAAACAGGAAGTCGGTTCCCGCCGTAGTCATGGGTAACGTGAGGTCCCTTCAAAATAAAATGACGGAAATAGCGAGCCTCATGCGGTCCAGGAGGATTTATAGGGACAGCAGTGTCTTGATTTTCACAGAGACCTGGTTAACAGCAGAAATGCCAGACTCTATTGTAGGTTTGGACAATTTTCATCTGCTGCGGGCGGACAGAACGAGAGAATGCTTGAAGAAAAGAGGTGGAGGTCTGGCGGTGTATGTGAACACGAGCTGGTCCAAACCCGAACACTGCACAGTGAGGGAGCAGCTATGTAACAATATTGAACTATTGGCTATTGGCATGAGGCCATATTATCTGCCCCGGGAGTTCTCACATGTGATTTTGATCACAGTCTATGTGGCCCCGTCTGCCAATGCTGAAGATGCTTGTGAAGCACTGCTCTCCTGCACTTGTAGGCTGCAAACACAGCATCCACAGGCTCTCTTCCTCATCTCTGGTGACTTTAACCACGCTTCTCCCTCTTCTGTTCTACCAACATACACCCAGTATGTCACCTGCCCCACCAGAGAGAATAGAACATTGGACTTGTTTTTTGCCAACACCAAGGAGGCTTATTCCTCTTCCCCCCTCCCTCCCCTGGGCAGCTCGGACCACAACCTTGTACATCTGAGGCCTGTGTATGAACCCATCGTGCGCAGGCAGCCTGTGGTGTCCCGTGAGGTGAGGATGTGGTCTGCTGAGAGCGAGGAGGCTCTGAGGGACTGCTTCAGCACCACTGTCTGGACTGAGCTTTATGACCCACATGGGGAGGACATCAACACCATCACAGAGTGCATCACGGACTACATCAACTTCTGTTTTGAGAACATTGTTCCCTCCCGGACGGTGCGGTGTTTTCCAAACAACAAGCCATGGATTAACCGTGAACTGAAGGCTCTGCTGAAGGAGAGTGGAGGAGCCTGAAAACCATCTCGGGCTTCAAAATCCCCCCTGCCCAGACAGAGGGGGATCTACAGTGGGTGAATGATTTAAATGCTCACTTCTTGAGGTTTGATCGGTCACCCGCCCCTCCCCCTGCACAGCTGCATGCTCCCTCTTCCACAGCTGGACAATGCCCTGCATCTGTTCCTCTTCGCTTATCTGCCCCGGACCATCAGCTCCCCACTTCGCCTGGACTCACCCATCCCCCCAGCACACGGTCCCCCTGCCAACCACTGACTGTCACAGCAGCACAGGTGAGGAGTGAGCTGAAGAGGATTAAAGTGAGGAAGGCAGCAGGACCTGATGGCATCAGCCCCAGGCTCCTTAAGTCCTGTGCAGATGAACTGTGTGGAGTTATGGAGCATGTCTTCAACATGAGCCTGAAGCTGAGGGTGGTACCACAGGTCTGGAAGACCTCCTGTCTGGTACCTGTGCCTAAGACACCGCGCCCCAAAGACCTCAACAGCTTCAGGCCAGTGGCTCTCACGTCCCACCTGATGAAGACACTGGAGCGGCTAGTCCTGGACCACCTCCGCTCCACCGTGAGCTCAGCCATGGACCCGCTGCAGTTTGCATATCGGTCTGGCATCGGAGTGGAGGACGCCGTCATCTCCCTGCTGCACCGCTCTCTCTCTCACCTGGAAAAGCCTGGCAGCTCTGTGAGGATTCTGTTCTTCGATCTTTCCAGCGCCTTCAACACCATCCAGCCGCTGCTCCTGAGGGACAAGCTGGAGACGGCTGGTGTGGAGTATGACCTGGCAGAGTGGATCCTGGACTACCTCACAGACCGACCCCAGTTTGTGAGAGCCCGGAACTGTGTGTCTGACACTCGGACCTGCAGTGTGGGGGCGCCCCAGGGCACTGTCCTCGCGCCCTTTCTCTTCACCCTTTACACTGCAGACTTCAGACATGACACGGACAGCTGTGTCCTGCAGAAGTTCTCTGACGACTCTGCCATCATCAGACTCATCACGGACGACGATGACGCGGAGTACAGAGGACTGGCGCAGGACTTTGTGGACTGGTGTCAGCGGAACCACCTCCTCATCAACGCGGGGAAGACCAAGGAGATGGTGGTGGATTTCCGCAGACGCCACCCCACTGCCCCCTCACCAGTGAACATCCAGGGACGGGACATTGAGAGAGTGGACTCATACAAGTACCTGGGTGTTCATCTGAACCACAAACTGGACTGGACTCATAACACAGACGCACTGTACAGGAAGAGCCAGAGTCGGCTCTACCTCCTGAGGAGACTCAGGTCTTTTGGAGCGACAGGGCCACTCCTGAAGACCTTCTACGACTCTGTGGTGGCATCAGCCCTCCTGTACGGTGTGGCCTGCTGGAGCAGCAGCATCACAGAGAGGGAGAGGAAGAAGCTGGACAGAGTCATCAAGAAGTCCAGCTCCGTCCTGGGCTGTGCTCTGGACTCGGTGCAGGAGGTGGGGGACAGGAGGGTCCTGGCTAGATTCACATCTATGCTGGACCATGAGTGTCACCCCCTGCAGGACACTCTCTCCACTCTGGAGAGCAGCTTCAGTGAGAGACTGATCCACCCTTGATGTGTGAAGGAAAGGTTCCGTAGGTCTTTCCTTCCTGCTGCTGTCAGACTTTATAACAAAAACTGTTAGTACTGAACACTCGCAATACTGACCTAACCTTATACTGATGTGCAATTCTGTCATATGTGCAATTCATGTGCAATTGCTGTGAAATTCATGTGCAATCTATGTGCTGTCGTGACACATATTCATGTGCAATTACTGTCGGGATCACATGCAATGGTATTTATTATTTGTCTATGGGAGTTTTTATTTATTTATTTATAGGAGATCTTCTACTGAAAGTGTTTTTCAGACTTCCTATGAGTGATCTGTTCTTCTGTATCTACCTCTGTATCTACCTGCATTGCACCAATGAAATTTCCCCATGTGGGACAATAAAGGAATATCTTATCTTATCTTATCTTAAAAAATTACACTATATGCAGAGACAACATGTATAAAGTATGTCCCCAACTGACTCAACAATACAGTTTTTTTGCTTTATTCTGACCCTACTACTAATGTTGCCGCTATTACTAATACTTTCTCCACTTTACTTCCCTGAATTGAAAATACATCTCATTCTCCTGGCAAGGTTCAAACCCACAACCTCTTTTCTGAAAGTAAACGAGACACTAATCACATTTACAAGTGTGGCTCATGAGGCGACAGCGAGTGGGCTTAAGTATATTGCGTCACTAACATAGAATCAACCATAAGTACCACCCGGAGTCTCTCTCACAGACGCACATGTCCTGCCAGGAAACGCACAGGTAAAAAGATCCACAGGAAACTAATCTGACCTGATGTGTTGCTTTGGCGCGAGCGAGAACGTTGCTGAAGTGAGAGCGCAGCTGGCTCAGGTCTGGCGCTCGTCTGTGAAGTCTGTGTCGTGTCAAATCAACGGCCGTCTGTGATTTAAAAGACCCTTATTCCCCAGTGGTCTGGCCATTAAAGTGATGGAAAACATCTGGAGTCTGACTTTGATTGGCCGCTGTCAGATGGAGCTCTCCATGGTGCTGAAGGGGAAGGGCACTTGATTTCTTGGCGTCTAGAATGTTTGAGGACTAGTTCTTTATTGGGTCGGAAAGCGATACAAGCTATGGGCGACACATCATTTAAGAAAGGTCAAAGTAGACGACAAATCACATTTTAATGACAGTAAATACTAAGTTTAACTAATACGTTTGTACTACTTGAACATATCTCTTTAATTGATTAGATTACATATACAGTGCTATAGTCCGGGAGTTTTTCAGCATTTGATGTATAGATAAAAGTTGTTGACATCAATCTGTGTTCTCCCCCCTCCTCTGTGTTGTTGTTGTTGTTGTCGTCAGGAATGGATTTTATCTGGAGTCACTGCGTCTCAAGGTTTGACAAAGAAACACTATAAGCTTCTTTTAAACAAATGCAAGTCTTAGGATGTACTTGAATTAGCCATTATTCTAAAAGACGCATTCACAGTTGAAAATTCAACACATGGGTGCTGCCCGGTGGTTGAGTGGTTAAGGCGGCAGCACATATGCCAGGCTCCATGTGTAGCCGGCCGTGGTGTCGTGAGTTTGAATCCCGGCTCCGACAGTTTACTGCTGCCCCATTTCACGCGCAGCTGTTCTGTCAAATAACGCCTACGGGCAAAAAAATCCTTTAAAAAAAGAAAGAAAATTCAACACATCCACGTTAGGATTAAATCAAGTTGAATCCAAGAACTCAACCTGGACTTGACTACAGGACTAAACCAAGTCCACATCAGGGTTAAAATGGGTTCAATTTAGGACCAAAAACGGCACGTGTGAATGCGCCCCGAGTAATACACCAACATGTATTATCAAACCAGCTTGGATAAACAATGCAGATATTTAAAGAAGAGTAAAACAAGCCTAAACTATGATTAAGATGCTTCTCGAAGTCTCCTAGTCACATCAGGATGGCGCAGATTGGCAACCTCACTTCCGTCAGTCTGCACCAGGGCAGCTGTGGCTAATATATTAGCTTACCACCACCGTGTGCAGCGTGAACAAATAATACAATGTGAAGCGTCATTGAGTGTCTAGAAAAGTGCTGTATAAGTAGTATATATTATTGTTATTAAGTAGTATGTTTTATCTAACTTTTCAATTATTTCAGTTTATGCAGTCTGCTTGGGCCATTGCCAAAGCTGACCTCCTCTAACCTCTACATGTGTTCTAAAGACACATGATGAAGTAAGCCAGGTTTACTGTAAAGTCAGGCTTCTATTATGAGCCTTGTGTTGCTCTGTCCAGTAATTAAAAGGTGCAAAAGTGTTTTTGTGGCGTCTGATGGTGCAAATGTTCCCTGTCCTTTGAAAAACGTTTTTTTTTACTGAGTCAGGTCAAGTTTTGATAATTTTGTTCCTGTATAAAAGAAAAGAAAATCAAGATCTGGTAGAAAGGGCCATAGTTGGATTAGTTGCATGTAAACGTATAGACTGTAGAGTGAAAGCATAATTGGCATTATTGGCATTTACAGCTAATCCGGCCAAAGCTTTTACAATAATTCAATAACTTTCACTGCAACATACACTGTTATTTATGTTATAGGCTGTAATTAATTTGCATTCATATACTATATATACTAACTACTATACTAACACTGTAATTACACTTTTTAGATCACTTGGTAGAGTCATTTTAAGTGTGATACAGCAAGTACTTTGTTATCACAGGAATAACCAGCAAAGTAAGCAGTGCAATTACATCACAACATTACAAGAACAGTGTGTCTATCAGGATAGTTCAAAATATAACTAGAAAATCTGCAATGGCTGAAGCCATTGCTGGAGTGTCTGCGTCTATCCCTCTCCCCCCATCTCCCTCTCCCCCTCTCTCTCAGTCCCTCTCTCTCCCTCTCTCTCTCGCTCTCTCTCTCGCTCTCTCGCTCTCTCGCTCGACTGGCTCCGTCACAAAATTCTAAAGAATAAAGAATAAAGAATAAAGTCTACCTCCCTCCCTCTCCCTCTCCCTCTTCCTCCCTCTCCACAATACAAGAACATAGTGTCTGCGCGTGATGATGTCACGCAGACACTATATGTTCTTGTATTGTGAGTGATGTCACAAATGTTTTATTATTATTATATTTTCCATTCCTCCCTCTCCCCCTCCCCTCCCCCCCTCTCTCTCGCTCTCTCGCTCTCTCGCTCGACTGGCTCCGTCACAAAATTCTAAAGAATAAAGAATAAAGAATAAAGTCTACCTCCCTCCCTCTCCCTCTCCCTCTTCCTCCCTCTCCACAATACAAGAACATAGTGTCTGCGCGTGATGATGTCACGCAGACACTATATGTTCTTGTATTGTGAGTGATGTCACAAATGTTTTATTATTATTATATTTTCCATTCCTCCCTCTCCCCCTCCCCTCCCCCCCTCTCTCTCGCTCTCTCGCTCTCTCGCTCGACTGGCTCCGTCACAAAATTCTAAAGAATAAAGAATAAAGAATAAAGTCTACCTCCCTCCCTCTCCCTCTCCCTCTTCCTCCCTCTCCACAATACAAGAACATAGTGTCTGCGCGTGATGATGTCACGCAGACACTATATGTTCTTGTATTGTGAGTGATGTCACAAATGTTTTATTATTATTATATTTTCCATTCCTCCCTCTCCCCCTCCCCTCCCCCCCTCTCTCTCGTTCTCTCGCTCTCTCGCTCGACTGGCTCCGTCACAAAATTCTAAAGAATAAAGCCTAAAGAATAAAGTCTAAAGAATTCCGCAGACACTCATAATGCCCAAATTCATTTAAATGGGGAAAACTAATTTTGAAAATTAGACAATTCTTCAAAAAGTACAAGTTGTTCAAATGTCAAAAGTAATAGCACACGTACTACTGCGAAAGCGATCATGATGAGGTATAACATGTTGAAATCGGTTGAAGTGTTAAGGAATTGAAACTGGCTAAATGGAAAATCATGGAAAATATAATAATAAAAAAATACGTGAAATACATATAGTGCCTGCGTGACATCACACAGACACTCAACAATACGCTGTATAGTTGGCCTGTCCCAGTAACACATGTTCTGCTCCTTTTCATAATTTTTTGTATGTGTCACTGATTATGTTTTTTACATGTTGTGAAGTAAAAGTGTGTTGATATTTAAAGATATGTTAGTTATTCAACAACATTTACAGCTCAAAATGTAAATTTAAAAAAAAGAAGAGACTATTTTTTATCATTTTATATTTATTAAAAATGATGAATGATGAATTATTGTGGTGGTGTTTTTTTTTGTCTTTAGATATAGAAATAGCTTTTTATCCCGCGTCATCATCTTGTTAACGTTGGCCTCTGTAATTTAAAAACATAAATCGCTTTTACTCTTTTCAGTCAGATTCGAGCTAACGGCAGAGAACAGAAAGTTGGATCTCTTTAGCAGACCTCTGAACAGACACTTGTCATTTTCATTTCATGCATTACACGGCGGGATCTTTGCTCCGTCTCCCCTCACGTGACACGTCTAATAAATCTTGCCCGTTCTCTTTAGGTCAGGCACTCCATCATGGCCCAAAACGGGGGGACATATTCTGTATGGAACGTGTCCCCCCCTGACTGTCCGGCAGGCTGTCGGTCACTCTGTCCTCCTCTGTGTCCTTGTCTGCAGTGTCATTCCACTGTGGGACAGATGTGATGGGACTGCTAATGCCCGTCTGTCTGCTGCACACAATCCGTTTAAACCAAGAGCTGTGTACTTAATATTTTTCATGAATGCATTAGTTTGATAAGCGAGAAGGGTAAAGGACCCACAGCGGAAGAAGGTTACCACTTGTTTTGTTTTCATTTTATCTTTACAAGAGATGAGAAAATGCATCAATAGTCCAACAATGATTTCTTCAGAAATATTGTAATTGTACTGTTATTATAATATGACAATCAATATTCTGTGTACATATGTATATTTTATGTTTTCCCCCAAAGAGTATCTTGTAAAAGCAGGACTTTGTGACAAAACTGAGGCCACTACACACTGTCTGCATGTAATAGTAGAGTACTTTATTTCTCGTCAAAGAGTAAATAAGAGCCGACAGCAGCGCTCTGATTGGCTGTAATAGTTTCATTTCGACATCTGGAAAACACTTCTTCTAACGCTGTGCACGCTCCTAAAGTGAACGTATGTGGATATTAATGACGTGCCAAAGGTTTGGGACAGCTTGGAACTACAGGCAGTTACAGTCCTCCTCGTCCTTTTAAGAGGTATTGTGTATGTATTGTGATCACATATATACTCCATATATACTCCATGATATTTCTATTGGTCCACATGATTCTGAAACCCAGACTATACATTTTGACCATATTGTTTTTCTGCTTGTGTCTCTTATTCTTTGCGTGTCCATTCTGTATTCCATTCTTGGTGTTCCTTACAGGACAAACACAGCTTTAAGAGGACTCAAGAGGACTTCAAGTGCTTTATAATTGAAATGTATTTTACATTTGTGTATGGGGGAGTATGTAACAAGTATTTCGAGAGAGTTTGATAACCAAATCTGAATTATTTTCACTTGGAATATGAATTAATTGAATGTACTCTGTAGTGCACACCAGGACTGAAAACGGCTTTTGACAAAAACAGAGGATAAACCTTTGCAGGATTATCATTTATTTATTCTGTTTTATAGCGACACATTTGTAGGTCATTGGGCCCTGATGGTGTTTGTGGAGGCCTCCCCTTCAGACACAGTTGTGTAGATCCATTCCCTTCTCAGTGTACAGGGTGAGCCACTTCTGTACCAAATGAGCTCTGAGGCAAACTCCCTGAGATTTACTTTTCATGTCTTAAAATCATTGTAAATCATATTTGTTGATGTAATCCCTTATTTATGGAGTGCTCCATAGAAAGATGGGCATTTTTTAAACCTTTTTCAATGTAAATCATGGTAACAACAGCATATTTCCATTTTTCATTTAATACATTTTGTTAGATCTTCATGTTACAGTTAATCCTCCATAAATATACATTATTCACTCAGTGATCAAAATAGAACAAAACAGTCATGTCTTATTAAAAGTGGTAGTGTTTAAGCTACAGCTCCGAGGCCTGATCTCCACAGACACTACCAGACGCTAAAAACATCACAGACAATATGTTACTAGCTCATCACAGCAGCATACTGCTACAAAGTGCACACTTCATGTTTGTATGCTCACTGGCATTGTATGTACAGGCGACATGTTGGAGTTAGACAATCTATGTATTGAACTCAAGTTCTCTAGGCTTTTTAACCCTAGGACGAACCCTGGGCTTCCTTGGCTTGGCTCTTTTTTGATCTGTGTAATAAACTTTAGTCAAGGCTTTGATACAGTATTAACGGTGCAATATGTTACTTTTTCTTCTTCAATTATAAAATATCTCGAAAGACATGCATTGTTGCTGTGATTGGGGTCGCCTGTCCACAGAGCTCAGCAGTAAAGTTGAATCGAACTTGTGATCTAACGGCAGAATCTTACTGGTTTAAAAAGTAAAATAAAGAGCGGTGGAACAACCCGATCAACTGCTGGGTCACTTAATCCATTTATCCCACTGTAGTGCCCGAATACTTTTGAATTAACGCCATGTTTAGTATTTAGCAGCCTTGGATTAACATTAGGCTGTCTGAAAATACCAATCCCCACCAGAAAAGTCACATAGTGCACCTTTAAACTAATACTCTAAACTTTACTCTACACAGCCCCAGATGGTCAGAAAACTGCGTTATGAAGTCAGTTCCACAAAGAATGTTATTACAATATAGAAACCGGTCCTAAACAGCTGAAACATGTAGGTCTACTTGTTCATGGTGGTGTTTTTTATCATATTCAACAAAGCTTTCTCAGGATGTAGACGTATCATCAATAGAATAAACCTACTTTTCCTTGCCATGATGTAGCGAGCTGTATTTTTGTTCTACTTTCATCATTTTCGTTCAAAGTGGTACTTGGACACACAGCGCAAAAAGCAGAAAATCGTCCACACAATCAACCATTTGAATGTAATTATGTCCAGAATGTCATGACTCGGTGGCCCAAACACATATTGATCTCAGTGAATGCAAAAACAAGTCCATCTAGTCTTCACAACAACAATCGGTCTAGTTCAGCCATTTTTGTCAACATGGTCAAAACAGTGTCACCAAAGGTCCCACACTTCTTTACAGTCTGGGGAAATCACGTCCACACTCGAGCCATTGCGATAAAATCAAAATAAAATGGTTCAGTTCTTGGGGAAAAATTCACATCATCCTCGGATTCCACCAAAGTCTGAATCCTTCATGAAGCTTCAGCGATGACGAGAAGGAAAAGAGCAGCGCCAGGAGAAGAGCGCCCGGATGTGAGCACAGATGTCCGGACGAGCCGCTGCGAGTGATGGCGTTCGATCTGGAGTCGTCCAGAGGGTGGTTCTGAACGGCCAAACATGAAAAGATATCAATAAACTGCAGAACGGAAGTCGTACGATGCAATGTGACCGCGACGAACCTACCACACAGAGAGCAGTGTCGGCCGAGAGGTTAGACACCAGCTTCTGAGCCTGCGAGATCAGAGACAGGTTGGAGTACAGCGGCGGAAAAAGTACACAGTAAAAGTATCACATCAAAATCTGAATGCTTGTTTTGAAAATACATATTAAGAATACTAATTTTGTGTGACTCTTTCTTCTGACGGTGTTCAAAATAAATACTTAACTAAAATCAGGGGAATACATTGTAGTATTTGATCATGAAATATCACTGCACTGAATTACTGAGAAAAAATATAGTAGAAAACTCAGGTCTTGTAGTGAATTTCCCTTTTCTAATTTGTTATTTAAAAAAAAAAGTTTCTCTTATCTTCAACAATAATAAATAAAACAGTAAAATACTGCAACTGGATGTGAAAGTATACACTATACAGTACTCTCAGTAATGCAGGTATTTAGTGTGCTGTAATTAAATACAAGTACTTGTTTGAAAATGTACTTTTAGATTAAAAAATAAAAGTATATCACTCTGATTTTGAAACTTTGAAAGAGTCAAATGTAGTGATCTTGATAAAGAGCTGATTTTCACAACAGTTGCAATTTATAATACTTTTCAGGTAATTTGCATTTATTATATAATTTTACTTTGCTCAAACCTGGGAATTGAAGTCAAAACCTAGTGCAGTACTTCCCACCACTGTTGAAGTACATACTTTAGTGTGTACTTCTGCAAGTTTAGTTTGAACTTTGATATTGTGTTTGTGTCCATCTTCTCCAGCCCCCACAGGACTTAAGACTTTGTTAGTTGTTTGTTCTTATTGGCTGCAGTTTAAGCTTGTGACAGTTCAATGCATTAAAAAGTTCCTCGCACTATTATATTCACATATCTACGAGAGTCCAAACAAACTCTTCTCCAGATGCAGAGATGGACCACAGCGCAGTGATAAAGTGACTCCACAGTGCTTTGGGAACATAATAAACACTGCCTGGGCTGCGTTTTAAGTGGAAAGAATTGTAAAAAGCAGCCAAAGAGAAGAATGATTAATTGCTCTATAGGAGGTCTTTTCTCCTCCACAATGTTTTTTTTTTTTGCCCGGTCATAAATCATATTATCGCTATTAAAAGCCAATATGATCGAGTGTCGGCGTGCAGCATGTGATATGATCTCATTTAAAAATATAGCTCCATATATAGGATTATCAGAGGAAAGCGGCGGTTCAGAGTTGGAAAAGTGGAAGTCACACGAAGGCCAAAAGATGTTCAAAGAAAGTTGTTCATTTACATATATAACTGATAACCGTATATTGGAATTACTGAGCAGAAATGGACAGACATACATTTTTTCCTTTACATTTGGCTCTGTTATAATTATAATTGAACATGACTAGTTTTATTACTCTACTTCTATATTGTTTTTATCTTAATTAAACCTGGAGGGACACAATCAAAGACAATATTAAATCATATAATTATTCAGAATCAGACAAGTCAGAAACTTGCCTCGTGGTAAGGTGCAATATAAACCAATAAAGAAGAAGATGAAATGCAAAAAAATATATAGACTGCGCTAAAATAAGGGCATGCTAAATATGTAATGATGTGTGTAATAAGTTTGGTGCTCAGGGAATGATGGGCAGGAGATAAAACTTGAAACTAAACTTCTGCAAAGGTGGTGCTGAGGTGGAGGAGCTGAACTGCTGAAAGAAGAGTTTAAAACCAGTTGACTGAGCAGTGATTGGCCGAGCTGAGTCAACTCTTCTAGTCTGAACCTCTGCTGCTGCTTCGTTTTGAACTAATAACACTTTTAGCTGCTTGATTAAGACAAAAGCTATAATCACAAGTAATTGGCTCATTATTGAAATCAAGATTCAAACTATTGCCCTAAACCTACACAGTCAAAATGAACCTGTGGGGAAAGTATAGACCTAACACGATAACAGAAATGTTTTGTGACACTAGTTTTCAAAGAGTTGATGAGTGTGATAAAATGTAAATATATGATTATATTTGTGTGTTAAAAGTTATCTGCATCATTAGCCTGGGGGGAGGGAAAGGCATGTATTTCTAATAACATGTGTGAAGATGTTGTAGAAGCAGCCGTGAGGAATGTTCCTCCCATCCTGGGGACCAGATGGGTAGAACATTCACCAAGGTTTTTATCTCTAAAGATAATACCAAAGAGTCGTAAAAGACAAGTGCCTTGATGTGAAGCTGACCAATGAGAAATGTGACCCGCCTCCTTTTTATGTATGATTTTAATAAAATGACTTGTAAGAGGGAGGAACGCTGAGAGTGATTTTGGAAAGTCGTTCAGGTTGCTTACAACATCTTGACTCGGCTAAGCCTTCCTCTCCCTTGCAAGCCACACAAAAGACTGACGTTTCTGTGTCGTTTAATATTCTAAGTTGAATTATGTTCTCTGACTGTTAAGTAATAGCATTGATTCATGTGTAATTTCTTGACAATGAGACGAGTGGCTTTGGTCAAGGTTTTGGTGGCAGAACGGGCAAAAAATACAAGTTAATTCACTGTATTTGTAGTTGAATAGAGCAATAGCTGAAATCTCTATAATACATGCACTTTTGATCTTGTTTTTAATTTGCTTGTTGTGTTACATTTGCATTTCAAAGTACAAAAACACCATATAACACTATATAACATGATACGTTACTATGTTTTCTGGATAAGCACTATGTTACATTCATACTTTAGTTTTTGTTGTCATTTCACCATTTAGTTTTTACGTTCTTTGTTCCTTCTACTAATGTATGATATTTGGATGCAACTGTTGTATATATACTGTTGTATCTGCCCAGCTCTGGTAGTGAACTGCATAAACATGTAGAAACACAGACACATAAATCCCCATTATCACTGCGGGACACTTCTGAGGTCACCGTAGCGACAATTAACTTTGACGCGACAGATTTGGAAAGGCTCTCTCTTCACTGCGGGGCTCGTCTTTCTGCCCAGGAGCGAGGATCTATCAAGGTGTCACGGCCACACGTCCGTCAAATCTACTTGTCCTCTTCGAAATCCTCCTCCGACCGCTTCAGACAAAAGAACCCGTGAAACCGAAGACCTCCGCAAACTCTTACCTGCATCCCGCAAGTGTTGAAGGAGGGGTCGGCGTTGAGGTCCAGTCTGCCCATGTCCGTCAGAGTGTCCAGGGAGTTGCTGCCGTGGTCCCTGCTCTTGGTGCGGGTCAGGCCGGGCGCCATGGCGGTGGGCTCGATGGGAGGCTGAGGCTGCCACACGCCCACGTCAGTGCCGTTACCGAAAGCCTGGATGGCGTTACCTGCAGCGACAACAGCGTCCACCAGCAGACAATTAGCATCTTTTAACATTCTTTCATCTTCTGGCCTCGCGTTCCAGGTGGACTTAAAGCCACGTTGTGTAACTTTCAAGACTATAAAATGACAGTGTTTTATTTTGGATGTTTTTGTTGCACTAGAATGTGTGAAGGCCTGTGTTCTGGCTGTGAGCGGGCTGCATCGCCATGACATTGACACTTACTCTATGCAGCCTGGGGGAGGGCTTAATCCTGTTTGTTTCCATGGAAATGCTATGCCTTTAGATATAATATTCCACAGTAGAGGTGGGTTGAATGGGTGAATGTGGTTTTGAAGATTTGCACAATTTGAATATTTTCGTTTATAGTAAAATATGCACCAAAAGGAGCTGATATATATGTTGTAAACTGTCAAATAAAGATATAAGGTGTTATTTCTCCCCTTTTGTGATCGATTTTGCAGACATTTCACATTTGTCTAATACGAGGGACTGCAGATGGAAAGTAGCAGTGGCTAAATCTGGTGCAGATCATCTTTTCTCTTGAAGATTAATGATTTTGTACATGGTCCTTGACAAATAAAGACTAAACTTAACTACTTTTAAAGATGTTTTAACACATTTCTGCTGGATCTGATGATCGTTATCAGGATACACCAAAATCCACCTAGCATGGCGTCACTTTAACTTAATGTGTAAAGACACTTCTAGTTCTTGGTACATTTGAATGACATAAACAACAATGAAATCATCTCAAGGTATAAACAAAAGAAAGATCTGAGGCACTCCAACAGCCTGAAGAATCCTTTCTAAGAAAAGGGATAAGCCTACGCGTTTCGGCCACATGGGGCCTTCTTCAGGGCAGAAATGAGTCCAAATGACGCCAAGTGATTTAAATAGGCCTGAAATGAGTCACATGACAGAATCACATGCTACCCACATGACAACAATTGAAAAACATTAATAAAAACATGAGGTTGTGGTATGATACAGAATATATCTACGTAGGGAAAACCAGTTTGAAATGACAGTAATAAGCTCCACATAGATAAGATTCACATTCAAAACAATTCTTAAACCATTTACAAACATGTTTTTAACCAACCAGAGCTCCAGACTTCTCCCATAGAGATAAGTGTGTGTAATAAAACAGTCAGCTATTATAGGGAAGTCAAAATCCTCATTCAGTGTCAAAGCTTTGAAGGTTCATATCCAGTGCTAGTGTTTTTGTGTGTAGCATGTGGACTCTCGGCTAAGAGTCATTCTGTCATGTGACTCATTGTCTATCTAAATCACCTGGCGTCATTTGGATTAATTTATTCCCTGAAGAAGGCCTCACTAATAAAGGATTCTTAATCATGTCGGAGTGCCTCGGATCGTTCTTTTGTTCATCTACCAGTTCTCGCCTCCTGAAGAGCACCTGACCTTTCCCTCCATCGACCCTCTGAAGTGCTCATCTTTCTCATACATTATCTCAAGGTAGGTCACTGAAACAAGCTTAAAAAAACTTTCCATAATAAACATATAGTAGACATTTTAAACCAGTGTCCATAACTTGAAAAGACAAATCAATTCTAGATGTTTGCTTGACGTTTCTAATCTTACTTTGAGAGGCAGAGTGTAGCCCTGTAAGGCTGTAACACAGAGGGTTGAAACTCAAAACACGCTTTACCCAACCGCTTTTACAGAAGCAACATTCCAAAACAGTTCAGAAATATTGTGCATGAGTAACATAACCTTTGCAATCCGTCTTTTTGCTCATAATCCATAAGAGAAATTGCGCTGGATTAATTAGACCAACTTAACGCCAAGTCAATAATGACGTGAAGCAATCTAAATGTTTTGTATCACAGTGAGAGCAGATTGAGATGACAAACTCACGTAGGCAGCGGTTGTCTGAAAAGAACTGGCTGAATTTATCACAGTCGGGTTTGTTGTTGCCGCTGCTGCTGCAGTCGCACCAGGGCGACAGGCTGATCCCCTGCGAGCGCAAGTAATTGGGTGTCATCACTGTACCTGCAACAGCACACAAACACACATAATCTGACAACGTCTTATGAGCATTTGATAAACATAAATAATACAAATAAATACACCATGCGCTGTAATTAGGATGACTAATTTGAGGATAATATTATTTGCATTCACGTCAGTCTCGCCTTAAAATCCACTTTTATTCTGTGGCACTGTCAAAGTTGTGTGCTCCTGTGTTCTCATTTATTTAAATTTATTTGAATAATTTATTGCAATTTTAGGGTTTTATCATTGTTTGTTTGTTTAATGGTTTTATTGTTTTGGGACGAGTAAGATGCAAATTACGCTCTAATGATACCTTTTGTAATTTTGTGTTTGTGCAGCACTTTGGAAACAGTTTTGTTTATGAAAATGTGCAATGTAAATAGAGCAGATTTGAAATTATTCAGACACACTTCTACAGCAGTTTCTAGCATGTTGTTTTCCTTCCTTGCACCAGTTTTCAAAGACAAAGACCATTGCAAACGCCATTTTTTTAGATTTTCTGACCCAGACTCCAGCAATCACACTCATCTGAGGTTAAACTAATCCAAATCTTCATGGTTCTACATTTGATCAGTTGAACTTATCTACTTGGATGGTAAATAGTTCATTTCAATCAATTTGACAGTTCGATCGCTGGAGCTGCACTCGCATACTGCCGTTGTGTCCTTAGGCAAGACACTTAACCCACATGTGAATGAGTGACAGTCAGTGTTTGGGGTGGTCTGAGTGGCTGCAGGCAAAGCATATCAGCTTCTGTTAATCTGCTGCAGGGTGGCTCCAGTTGTGGTCTAAATAAATGCCATTTAACATTACAGGGACATATTATGCAAAATAAACGTTAATAAACTTGTTACATCTTTGTTTCCTCTTCTTTCATTTACTCATAGTTGTGGTTAGATGGATTCCTGCACTTTACAAAAATGAAAATGACAATCTGCTGCTTGCTACAATTAAATATCTCTATAGAGGCGGGGCTTATCAGTTCTGCATTTTTGAACAGTCAATGAATCTGTTTCTATTACAAAACCGCTTTAGATCAATATTGCTGTTTACAATGAACCAAAATGTAAAGCAATAATCTACGTTTGTTACAGTTCGATACTACCTGTAAATAATACCTGGGGAAAAAAGCATCATACGTCTCCTTTAAGGCTGATCAGTATGTTTCTAAGTCTTAAGATGGGTTTGGCAAATCCACTGTGCTGGGTTTATGTGATGTTCTGAGAAGGTGAGGGGTGGAGGTGGAGGTTCACCCGAGTGTAACCAGTGTGAAGCCAAGTATGACTCGTGCTGATTAAAATGTCCACCGCTGCTCTCCTCCATTCAATCCTTATTATTTCAATTCAATGGGACATAATTTTTTCTCAATAAAACTGCCACAAGGGGAACGCGTGATGAAAAAAGACAGCCATTTCTGCACATTGGACTGGAATTTGTCTTGAACATTTTGAGCTGGACTGGGTTGACAATTGTGAAAAGCTGCTTGACGATTTAGTGTGTACGGAAATCAAGAAGGAGAAGTGCTTACCAATGAGGCCAGAGTACGACAGGAGACAGTCGGCATAGTTCTCTCGCAGGCAGCCGGAGATGGAGCGCGGCTCGGGCTGACAGTTGCTCAGGAAATCTGCTAATCTGGATCTGTGGACACAAGTGATGGTTTACGATGTTGTCGGAGTAAAAGCTAATCCATAGTTTAGCTTCACATTGGGTTCAAGTTGACCATTTTCAGGAGGAGCTTCAATGGAGAGAAATATCCACACAGAATATTCACAAATTAATCCTGGTTGTGGTTTTTTTCTCATTGATCAGGATAATCTTGTAGTCCAAACCCAGTCAATTTAAGGCCCACGGGCCAAATTATGCCCGCAAAACAATCTGATCCGGCCCATCTTCTAAATATTAAATAATAATAATTTGGCGCTGGTTTAGTCCTTGTTTAATTCTGCTTTAGACCTGGTTTGGTCACAGATCAGACCTGGTTTAATTCTGGTTTAGTCGTTTAATTCTGGGATAGTCTTTGCCTGAGCAGCCAAGACCACACACTTTGAAAATACATTTTTTCTGAAATCCTATCCAGCCGCTCCGATTTCCAAAGGGCGCGATTGACAGGCGGATTAACCAATCATGTCTAAACAAACATAAAACGAAAATAACACTGAGGACTGAGAAACGTCGCTGATTTCTGCAGAGTCAAAAAGCGATGCACTACACTCAATAATCTGAGGTAAATCTGGGGTAGATTAAGTTATAGATTTTGTTCTAAATGTTCCAAAGATATTTGAGAGGAGACGTCTTCCGCATTTGAGGGACACATGACACAAACTAGCGGCGGTGATTTGACCGGTCTATGCTTTTTTTGACGGATAGGATAGTCTTCGTTCAGGCCAGTTTTGTGAGAATATGTCACAAAAGTCAAAACATGTGAAATTTCTTCCACATACATTTTTAGGGGTGCACTCTTATGACCTGTATGTCTCCATGGAGATGTTATTGCTTTGCCTGGAATGTTCCACAATATGAGATTAAAACAAATACATTAAAAGTGGTGTTTTTATTGCTTGAAAATTTCTAAAAGATGCATTCTTACTGTGAGTGGGATTGCCTCTCCTCAGATCTGACCTGTAATTTGGCCTGGTGACTTTAACTGCATTGGACTCCTTGGAGTTTAATGTTATACTTTGGAACATGCAAGACAAAGCAATCACAACGGACACACGTGCCCTCAACCAGAAGCTCACACAGTGCAGACTCCTGTTGATATCACATATACGCAGTGATGGAGTACAAAGTAAAAATACTGTACTGTCAATTTTACATTGACACTTTACTTCATTACATTTGAGAGCAGCTATCTGTACTTTCTACTCCACTACATTTTTAACTGGACTAAAAAGTACAGTACTTTTCTTTAATGGGTTTGAGATCGTCTGAAATGGTCATGGTAACATTCTGTATAAAGATTAAACAAAATATTTGAATAAAAATGACTGGATAAATTAAGTTATTGATTCAGTCGCTTCTTTTGACCAAGAATAAATACAGTTCTTTATAAAAAAAAAAGTGGATTACATTTGATTTTTCAACTAGTACTTCAATACTTTCACTGATTTTTCTTTTTACTAGAGTAACAAACGTGAGCACTTCCTCCATCATTGCACAAACGCAATCAATTGGAAGTTAAAGCGCAAAATAATATGTAAATGTCATTTTTTTTATTCACTAAAAAGCAAACATGAATTCTGCCTATTTTCCGTACAATGTCTGAGAAAGCCTTCAGGCGTTCAGACCTGCAGATGTAGTTGGCCTTGCAGGTGTTCTGGAGGGACAGACAGTTGGGCTTGTCCTTGTCCTCATAGGAACACACCGGAACAATGGTCTGCCTGCGGCGCTCGGCACAGGCGGTCTGGTCCCCTGCTGGACACGAGCAGAACAGCATTCCATAGCTGTATTTGGTGGGCACCTGTTCATTCAACAAAAGGTGACAAGAAAGCCATGCATTAGTCACATCAAACAAACCCAAATTATCCTGAATAAAAAAATGAATACATGCATTTTATGAAGTCTTTTGATGGTTAACAGAGGTCTGCGTGAGCCTCTGAAAAGGGAATAGAATCACAAAGTGGCCAATTACCTTGTCAAAGAAGTGTCGCAGGGCCTTGTGGCATTTGCGCTTGTTGCAGACTTCAGAGGCGGAGACGCGGCTGGTGCAAGGGTTGATATAGGCAGAGCGGTACTTCTTACACGTGTCGTTCAGGTTGCACGCTTTGGCCGCGCTCAGGCAGTTGTTCTCCCTCGTGGAGGGAGGCTCGGCTAACACAAGAAGAGGCAAAAAGCAATATTTAGCCTTCTAGCTCCAGTTTAGGAAAGGGCATAGAGGTTAGATATAAAGGATGTGATTGCAAACAGAGGAGAATGTAAATAACTCCAGATACAGAGAGAGAGTCATGCTAAAAGTACAGCTGATTTAATTTATATGTGTACATTATGAATAATATTAAAACAAAGAAATGAGAAGAGCGCTTTAGTCTCTGCTTTAATCAACTTTGAACAACAATGAATCCAAAAAACTCATCAATTTGAACAATAGCAACTGCCAAAACGTCTCCCTACATCCTTTCTCAGTTCTTTCACATTAAAACATTTTGTGTGTGAGACGTGCATAATAATAATAATAATAGTAATAATATAATAATAGTTTTGTTTATTTGGATTTTATTAATTTTGCAAAGATATTATTTTTCAAAGTGCACTGTATTATGGCCTCTAAGTCTGGATTACATATTTATTCGTGCCCTTACAGCCAATTCAATCAACAAGTGTGTAAATGAAGTCAAATGTGTATGTTGGACTTTATCACAGACTGCTCAATAAACAATATAAACAGAAGAAGAAAAAAAAAAATCACAATTAAACAAAGAGTATTTAAATCTGAACACTAATAAAAAAATGTCTTGTTCCAGCATATTTTGATTCTATAGCACACATTATTCCTTGAAATATTTCCAACAATACCAAACGTAAATCCTGCCTGCGCACTTCTCCTCAAGGTCACTTCTCTCCTGCGCTACAGCGACACAACTCAAACCAACATAAGGTCTCATTTCTGTAGCTCTAAACCTGTTATTGCTCCACTGATTGTGCGCACTAACACGAGCGTAGCCTTAGCCGTTACCGTGGAAGAGTGCATTTAGGTAATTCTGCCTTTTTGAGATGGAATAGGAGCTCAGTGCCTCTCATGCTCTGTAGAGTGATTACATCTGAATACAGTCTTGAACCTCAGGTTAATCACACATTACCAAAGCCATTACTTACATCTGACAAGGGCCATCAGATCTCCTGCTGTTTCAGACTCGAGGGGCGCGCCTGTGACACCCCCATGTCAATTGTTATTACACATAACCGTGTTCTTTAAATAGGCAATTCATTAAGGATATATTTGTCATACAGAATTCCAATACTTCACGTTTCCATTTGCATTTATTTGCATTTCTGTTGGATGCTGTCCCTGATATAACTTTTACTTTGGCCTTTGTTGAATTGTTAAAAACTACACTGTGTTTCTTTTTAAATTGAGTTGGCAAAAGTCATTTCCTGTTCCACATTCCAAAGTATTTAAATGCTCCTGTAGAGTAGAACGTTGCAAACTGACAATCTGAGAGGCACTACAAATTTGTCTCTTGTTTTGGTTGGTGTAAAGTTCTAGCTCAAAGCGAGGCCACCATAGAGCACGTCACATGAGGATACCTAGGGGCAAACGCTGTAATCTGACCTTTGAACCTTTTGCAAATACAATGCAATTTTACCTGAAGAACCCTAATTATGGTGTTCTTAGGGCTTATTTCCAATGTGACACAACAAGAAAGTCACAATACTTAGAACAGAAAGTCATTGTTAGCTTGGCATTTGTCATTTACAACAAAAAAATCACATATCATCAGAATGTTCAATGATTAACTATGTGTTTGTTCATAATCGCTCATGAACAAATTGGAATAGTGACACAATGAAAGAGGAAAAGCCCCTTATGAATAAATGGATGACACAAACTACACCTACACCTCTACAATTTAGGACTGACATTATAATGGACATACAATCAATGGAAAAGATCACATTCAGACTTATTTTCAAAATGGACAATGGGGGACTCCATTTGTGAACAGTGAGTTTCTTTGAGATGTTTTTACTTTTGTTTTCATTTCTTGTTTTCTCTCTGGTCGTGTTTTGTTCCAGTTTTTTTTTAAACAATTGAAAAAGAAAGAAAAGAAAAATGCAATAGTAAATCTCTTTAAACTACATTGATTTTTCATAATTTGTGATATTCTGAGGTTAATCCCAGTTTCTCCATTGAAATCACATTATCTCCCACTTCTTTTTGTTTTAATCTCCATTATGGAATTTTAAATGTTTTGTTGACACATTTTTAAAGGGTCAATTAATTACATTCCTACATACATTATTGTAAACGAGACTTAGCTTTTAGTACTTTCACTTGGGTTACAATATATTATGCACAATTTGTATTCAGGTTAGTAAAACAAAAAAATAAATATCAATACATTTGTTACAACAGAGAGTCAGAGGCGTCACCCGGAGCCGTTCCCAGCACCCTGCAGTAACTCTGAGGTCACTGCTTTCTCATAAGCCCCTCCCTGTTCCAGCAGCCATCACACTCTTTCTTTTGTAACCCAAGAACTGACCTATGATGAATATGTATCTACTTATTGATCCGCACAAAAGCACCGTGAAGAAATCCTTTACAGTGGTGTACCCAAGACTGGATTGTAAAACTCTAAACCAAATCTATTGTTTGTGGTCTGTCTCAATGTAAAGAGCCAGCCGATGTAAACTCTATAAAGGGGGAAATGAGACGTGCTGCCAGCATCAGTAAACCCAGCCAAAAGTGTATTTGTGTAAGTGCCTAAATCATAGTTGGCACAATGAGACATTTTCTCATCGGGTATTAATTCAAAAGTGGTGCAATGACCTCAGCATATTGTCAGCACGTCTGGTCAAAGCACAGTATTTGGTGTAAAAAGTACAAATATTTCACTGTTTTTCAGAGTCAAATGTATTGATTTAAAACAAAATATGTTTCCATATGTATTTATATATTTTTGTCGGGACTTGATAAATACATATTATTAATAAATCAAATGGCAGTATGATCTATACTAAATTCATAAAATACTATATTTGACTTCCTGATACTGTACTTAAAGTCTACATGACAGCTTCTCTAATCTCTAATCATGACTTAGTTTGGTAGGATCGCACCTGTGGTAAATATTTTCTTTTTTTAATACGAGTTTAAAATGACAGGAAGTAGTGCTGAGTTCTAACAGAATCTCTCTGTGCTATTGAAAACACAGAGACAAAATTGACAGTTTAAACAATCATTCAACAAAATAATGATGTTATATATGGTATTATTGTTTTTCAAATCATAACTATTTTGTAATTTATACATTATATTATGTAGTGTATATTATACATTACAACAATTGAACAATAAAAACTGTATTGTTTTAGCTTTTGGATTTCTTGGATTAATTTATACTATTGCACACATTTTCGGCTGCCAATGGAGACGGTACAATGCTGAATTTGACCAGACATCAAAACAATCCTCAACCCTAGTATCATTGAGATATCGATACTTTTAGGGTTAGGATTAACGCAGGTTAATCGCAGGTTAATCCTAACCTTAATTACGGTATATAAAATATCCAATGGGCCTTTCTGAAAGGTGGACTATGTGGAGGGTCCATCACCTGCTTGTCTTCATAGAAATATTATTATGCTTGGAATGTTTTACTGTGTAGCACATCTGTTTCAAGTACAGTTTTTTATTGCTCAAAAATACTTTGGAAAAACATATCACATTTTTTGTTATGATTATTGTGAGGAAAGTCTGCACAATTACAGAGAACTTGCCAACAACAGTAAAATCTTTCATTTGATTTAATTCCCATAGTCTAACTAGTTGTGTGTTATAAGTCTAACACACTAGCTTGATGAATTTGAATTTTCTTAATAAAATAAATAAAGTTAATGTGACACAGCCAGATTAAAAAGGAAGTTACATTTAGGTGAACTTTTTGGACTTTTTTTTAACTTTGGACTTGAAGTAAAAGGACTTAAAATTGGTTGAAAATGGCCACAATTATTATGTTTTATTACGAATCAATCATTAATCACGATTCTCAATTAACCGAAAAACCTTGACATCCTTAGTTCTGACTGACTTCTGATGTTATTGGAGACAATCACGTGAGGAGCACCTGACCCTTCACTAGATTGCACCTTTAAGTAAATACCATACTACAAGGGTAGATACAGACATGGAGAAGACTAAAGTGAGCCAACAGCACAACTTTGTATAAATAGCCAAGAATAACAATGTAGAAGAATAATACTGATTCTTGTTCCAAGAAAGAGAAATCAGCTTTTTTTTCTAATCTAAAATCAACACAAAAGTAACTTAAAGTTGTTGTTGACTCAGACCCTAAAGATAGGAGTTAGCGTTTTGTGACTTGATTTTGACATGTTTGGAGATCAACATCACTGGCATCTGACTAATGGTGCATGGACAGCTTGTTGTATTTTGAGTGCTGTGTTCAGGAGGCTGTGAAAACTCATGGCTGGGTGCACCTGTCCACTGACTATGAGACTGAATCACTCTGCCACATATCCATTAGGTCATGAGGTTAGATCATCATCGCTGCTCGGCTAATGGGAACTGGATTTTGCCCTATTTATTACAGCTCTTAAAAAATACTGGCAAAACTTTATACAGTATGGCTGAAATATTGAGAATTTAATGAGACAATAGCACATTTTGCACCAATTTCAAGCCATGAAGTTGAGAAAGGAGTGGACAAAACCTTCCTTCAAAATAATATGCAAATTATTCCATAAAAACAATCTTATAATTGGAGTTGGAAAGGTGATTTAACTGAATCACAGTCGAATCTAGGATCCTGTTTAAAGGTGCCATTTTGAACACTTTTAACCACTCAAAAATATATATAACATTTCCTTTTTTTCAATGTTAATTCTCATAACAATGGTGACTCCTAAACCCACGGATAGCTGTGAATATTGTTCCAGCCATGTCCAACCCATTATCTGAAGTCAGTGGCAGAGGACCAATCAATAACTTGACTCTGTATTGGCAAGTTATCAATACATTTCGTTGTGTGGAATTTCCCAGTAATGGCTGCACATATGTTCTACTAAAAGTCCACCCGAACTGAAGTCTGTCTTGTGCATCAGGCCAAACAAAAGTGGAACAGTAGTCGCATCACTGTGGTCAGTGAGCCGCTGAATGGTTCCCCCAGACGGATTCTAATCTGCGCCTCGGGCCACAGACACAATGAGTAGACTCGTCATCCCAGATCACATCACATTATTCTCCCCGACCAAATCAACTCCTTCTGCATGAGACCTAACAAAAGTGTTTTTATTAGTTTTGACCCTGGGTTGTCGAGTCAGTGTTTTCTTTTCTGATTCTGCTTAATTTTGTAGATGAATATTCGTTGGTGTGGGGCCAGACAAAGAAAGAGGGTATTGAATTTGACGGTCACACGACTCCAAAACGGACTGAAACCTAATCTTACCATAGACCTGCTGTGGCAAAATCTATAAAGTGCACTTTTAAGCCACAAGAAGAATTTGTCAATATTGTAATGTATAGTATCTGGTGATATTTAAAGCTGCACTATGTAACTTTCTGGAAGCGCATCTGCCACATGCTTGTCTCTATGGAAATGTTAGCTTTACCTAGAACAGCTACATAGTCATAGTAAGAGGCGTAACTTTTTCCTTCTTTTAAGATGATTCCTGACAACGTTTTAGTGTATTTTAGCACAATTAATTCAAAAGAGTCTTGATAGAGGTTGTTGACATGGTGTTACCTCAGAAAAGTAAAAAAAAACATGTCGAAATACAGCAGGTGGCGCGGCGTTATCATCGCGGTAGCATTTAGCCCAAAGCTACTGTTAGCATTCTTGCTTATTTATACAAATCTGTGCTGTTGGATCACTTTAGTCTTCTCCATGTGTGTATTTGGTACATTATCACACATAAAGTCCACATTTGTGCCTGTAGTTGTTGAACTGTGGGTGACAGAGCAGCTCTTCTACATTGAAATGAATGGATTGCTTCCCCCACATAAGGTTCATAAGTAGTAACTGTATTTATGTTCCACTAGAATGGCGTTAAACTTATCTATCTCCATGGAGAAAAACAGGCTTTGTTACAGATCCGACTGGTGAAGATGGCGTACTTTTTTAGCAATAAAAATAAACAAAAACAACTGAAGAATTGCACGATAGACACGTTAACGTCGCACTGTAGAAGATTCCAGGCATTGCAACAATATCTCTATAGGATACTCTGCACCTTTAAGACAGGGAGAAGCCTAGACATCATAAACACAGCATGTCCTACATTGTAACTAGTCATTGTACAGAGCATTATGTCAGAGCCTTTGCCAAAGGCCTTTCTTAGATTTACAGGATTAAGGTCACTTGTGGTAAATGGTTTCCGGATAGCTGACCTATTAATCCCTGAAATGCATATTCAAAGTTGCCTCTTAATCTCTATATTAAGCTATAACTCCTCTTGCTTCCAACTTGCTGGGTCTAATGATGATGAAAGAGTCACCTACAGTATAAGGAAAAAAGTCCATTAGCGAGTAAGACAAATGCACAAAATCTGCAATTAAACATTCTAATTGCTCTTAGCGTCAGCAATTTCAACATCGTCTTTGTTTTCTGAGATTTGAAAGCCCTTTTATTTGAGCGAGAATGCGATTAACAGAAGTTGCATTGCTAAATCTTTAAGTGCGTCGTCACTATTGAGGCTCAGAGGAGAAGATGGGATAACTGCTTTGTCTGTGTCCAACTGCACCAGCCTTTGAAAAATACTATTAACCATTATGTTGTCACACACGGCACGCTGCCACTGTGATGCACTAAGTGGGTTCTATTGCTGAGATGTTTTTTCTGGCTTGTGTATTGTGTCTGGCTCAGCAGCAGACCTCCTCCTCCATCCAACCATATTAAAAATGCTTTTGTTCTAGGGCCCCAGTAAAAGCGTGCAGATGGTTAATTGCTGTTGTCTTTTTATCTAGCTGTTTTTGTGCATAATATTAGCCTTTCTAAATATGCGCGCCCATCTCCAGTCACAAACCAGCTACAACTACAATAAATATGGATGATTTTAAGCTAAGTACCGTTCTTGTTCCAAACAGACAGCTGGGCGATATTGACAAAAATATATTGCAATATTTTTGTTGATGTATCCCTATAAAAAGAGTCAAATTATATAAAAAGCTGTTAAAACATGTCTTTAAACATTTTTTTTTTAACACTCAAAACAACATTCACAATATTATCGACATTTTCAATATATTGCCCAACCATAAAGCAGACACATACGAGTGATTGAAGTAGGACATATAATATTAGTGTGTTGCCCAAGGACACAACAATAGTTAACATTACATATACACATCAAGTTTCCAATTAGTAGATGCAACAATACAATTAAATCCCTATAATTCTATATATTGAATGTGATATTGAACTTTTTGGTTGTGTTTTCGTCCATCTTTTTAGTTCTTTGGTCATTTAAACTTTGTTCCATTTGGTTTTGTTGTCCTGTCCAAACATGTATGAAATACTTCTGAAAAGGTCCTATTATTATGTCAACATTAGAATGGGTTCTCTTACCACAAAATAAACACAAATCAGAAGAAGCAAAGTCTATGACATGTTGTTTTCAAAAGATCTGCTCGCTGCTGTTATTTTCCAGGTATTTGACCAGTAAAAGCCCAGATACAGAAGCTCAAGAGAGACAATTCACCTTCAAATAGCACATGACTGCATTCGTGTAACAATGGCCAACAAGCAGAGCTCTCCAGATCGCCCTGAGAGCTGACAGTGAAATCTCCTAAATGACTGTGTATTGTGGAACAGGTTGCAATGCCACATCAGAGCTGCTGTTATGGATAATGGCTGTTGAAAGCGGAATCCCACGGCAATAGTGAAGAGTGGCGGTGGAATAATGGCAGATGTGTTGACTTAAGCCCAGTTTGAAGTGAAATTGAGACATAATGGCTGTGTAGCTTTACAGTGCACAATGGAAACTGCCACTGATGTAGACTGTACCTTACCGGCGATAATGGGGGCCAGGCGGAAGACGTCAGAGAGGCGGCTGTTCACAGGCTCGTACGGGGAGTACTCCAGCAAGTCATTGCCTGCACAACAACAGTATGCAACTTTAAACGGAGCAAAATCAAAACTTTTATGTTTTATTCAAAGAGTTGATTTATTTTTTTGACTTTTTGTCTCATTGCTGTTCTAAATGGAAAGTGTTTATTTTTTTGTAATTGCTGCCCAAGTGTACTGAACATCGATGTCTTCAAGTATTTTGTGCTCAAGTCTGGTCTTGGCACCAGTGCAGGGACAAAACCATTGCTTTGGCAGAGATCAAGTCAGTCCAAGAGTCAGTGGTAGAACTGGAGAAAAATAAATAAAGAATAAATATCATATATATGTAGTTATTATGATTATTGGCGTTATATTGAGCAAACTTGATTGGGGCCATTTAACACAAAAATGGCAAAATGTCTTCCTCCAATTCCAAATTCTGTTCCAAACCACAAGCTCTTACAGATGATTGGCTGTAGACTTCTCCATTAAAACCCCCCAAGCATAATTTGACTATTGGACATGACCTGATCTCAATCTCAAGTCAAATTCCATTAATTGCCCAGCCCTGGCCAATAGTCTCCCCCCAACTGTACTTTTCCATTACCAGAAGCTCAAACTGTATATAAGAAAATCAATCAAACACAACTTTATAAAAAAAAAAAACACACAAAGCTATTACAAAACGCACCACCACTTTTCACTCTGAACACTTTTCTTGACCTTTCCCGCCGAACTGAGCTGACATTATACCTTGCAGACTCTGGAACATGCTCCAGAAGATCCGGAGGCAGTTCTTCTCCTTCTTCATGCCTCGCCTGCACCGGCACCGGTACAGCGGGCTCTGCTTCACGGCTTCGATGGCGCTGCGGCACTCGCCCTGCGCCTCGGGGCCGGTCACCGCGCTGAAGTTGCTCTCTCTGCCCGCCACGCACTGCCTCATGGTCCGGTACTTGGTGCTGCAGCTGTACTCCCGCAGACACTGCTCGCTGGCCTTTACGCAGTCCATTGGCACCGAACGGGACGCGCCGGCACCCTTCAAACTGGACCCTACGTCTGACAGAAAATATGTAGTAAAGTCAAGGAAAAAAAACACACAAAACGGGAGATCACACTGAATTTACCCAAACTGTGTCCAATCAATCAACAATATGACACAATATGACACAAAATGACGCGCAAAGTACACATGCGCCTTAACTTTACGCACGGTTAAAAGACAGAAATGAACGTTCCATTTACCTTGCAAGGATAGAACAACGACTAAAGTTGTCAAAAGCATGTTTTTCTGTGACTTTCACGGTCGGGAATAAAACTAAATCAGATGAGAGAGTTAAAGTGGTCCCCTTGTCTCCACTTGGAACACATCACGTCGATCCAAACGCGGGTAATGCATCCTTTACATCCATCATTGTGCGTCTCGGCTCTCCTCATGCGTCCAAGAGCGCGCGCCACATGCGGCTCAAACGCGTGTGAAACTGAGATCACACAAAGAAACGCAAAGATGTCAAACTTTCTGGTGACTCAAAGCCAAGTCTGAGCAAAAAAATCAAAATCAGACGCGCGTGAAGTTGTGTAGTTCAACTTTGTCCTTTAGCGCGTCCTTGGCGGACCGGGGAGCGTGTCGGCGCCGCGGTACATTCCCCAAAAGTCGATACATAAATTCCGTTAGTGGCGGAGCGCCGCTTGATCCGTGACCGGGCTGTTCTCCGCGTGGACTGCGCGCGGATGAACAATTGCAAAGCTCCAGACGAA
The DNA here is from genome assembly GCF_026437365.1 of Eucyclogobius newberryi. NCBI lineage: Eukaryota > Metazoa > Chordata > Actinopteri > Gobiiformes > Gobiidae > Eucyclogobius > Eucyclogobius newberryi. The sequence goes on from NW_027315835.1 coordinate 15,548,615, forward strand.
AACGCGCCGTGACGTCATGTGACCGCCGCTCCCGCCGGACGCGCGCACAATCGCCCTAATGAGTCGGAGCGGTTTAGAGGCTCCTCCTCGAACAAGACGACTAATTGATGGCCAACGGGGTTCATCTGTCAGAACGGGACCGGGATGTTTACGGTCAGCCACTTTGGCAGTAACGCACTTACTCACGCGTCTTCTACGGGACAGAATGTGATGATGTTCAAAAGGTGACCCAGCAACTCCCTGATAAATGTGACGCACGGGCCTCTACAATGTGCAGGTTCTGGTTATGTTTGATTGGTACGTTTTATGTCTCATGAATATTATAATTTGTGCAGCCTAAATAAATAATAAATGTGGACGACTGACAGAATTGCAAGTTTAGTATTGCTATGATAACAACTGAACTAATCTCTCTCTCTTCTATGGCGAGGAATCTTTGTAGATTTAATTTAATACAAAACAGCAATTGTGCTTAAAAAAAGGGAGTGTCTACAGAGCCGCGAAACCTCCATGTTATTTTGTGCCGCGGCTCCTGAAACTGGGCTATTTGACCGCGCCGGGTTAGAGTTAGGTCTTGGGGTTAGGGTCAGGGTTAGGGTTAGGGTTAGGGTTAGGGTTAGGGTTAGGGTTAAGGTTAAGGTTAGGATCAAGGTCAGGGTTAGGGTTAGGGTTAAGGTTAGGGTTAGGGTTAGGGTTAAGGCTAGGATCAAGGTCAGGGTTAGGGTTAGGGTTAAGGTTAGGGTCAGGGTTAGGGTTCAAATCAAATCAATTTATTTTTGTAAGGCCCAAAATCACAACAACAGTTGCCTCTGAGGGTTAAGGTTAGGGTTAGGGTTAGGGTTAGGGTTAGGGTCAGGGTTAAGGTTAAGGTTAGGGTCAGGGTCAGGGTTAGGGTTAGGGTTAGGGTTAGGGTCAGGGTTAAGGTTAAGGTTAGGGTCAGGGTCAGGGTTAGGGTTAGGGTTAGGGTTAAGGTTAGGGTCAAGTTCAGGGTTAGGGTTAGTCTGATTTTGTACTTTAAAAAAGTACAAAATCAAAGCAGTAGATAGACAACAAGCACATAAAAATACAAAATGTCTAAAATGCATGTTAAAGCATCATCAAATAATCAATAATTGAATCTGTTTTTTAAAACATGCGATTGACTGTGAATGTTTAAGACTGTCTGGCAGCAGAGTCCAGCATTTATTAGCACAGCGACTGAAAGCTCTCGCTCCCTGACCGGTCTCAACTCTGGACATGAGCAACAGTTCACTCCCCTTTGAAGGGGAACAGATAAACACAGAACACAACACAAAATAACCAGAGAGTGTACATAAAAAAAATAATAACACAATCAGACATAAACTTGACATAAATACAAACATAATCATGGCACACTTGAATTGAAATAACGTTTGGTCCAAAGTCTGTCAAATGTATCTATTTCCAAATTAAGTCCAAATGTCATTTTTTCCATTTGTCTGATGTCAGTCCAGTCTTTTATTGTTGGTGAGGTTACTGTCAGCCATTTCTTCATTATAGCCTTTTTTTTTCCTGCCGCAAAGAGTACATTCCAGAGGTATCCGTTAACTGTGTCCATGTCAGGAGTTCTGAGGCCCAAGTACATAGATAACAGTCTGCAGTGCATGGTGAATTTCAGTCCCATTTCTGAACAGGACAGTCCTAGAACACATGATAGTGGTTTGCCTCCTGTTTCTCCAACAGTCTGCTTTTCCTTGGCAATAACGGGCACTTTGACACAGTGTTATAGAAGATTAAAATAAAAGCATGTGCGTGGGCTTTCATCTCCAAAACCTGACTCTTACTTCATCCTTCACAGAAATATGTGTGATGGTCAACGGAACAATATTATTGTTCCGTTGACCATCAAAACACACATTTATTTCCAAGAATAATGTTCATAAGTATGGTTTTAACATTCTATTTTCATCCTGTATCCTGCAGGAGACTTGGACTTGACTAGACACATCATAATTGATACATACGGTTGTGTAAAAAAATAATGCTTAACTTTATTTATGGGGTTTAGTTTCCCGTTATGAGCAGGCATTTTGTTTTAAATTGTTCATGCTATGGCAATTGTCCTAAATGTCATCCTCATTCTGAAACCCATGAATTAATGAATAATATTAAACATGGTATTTGGGATTTTTTTGTCATGTCCTTCTGAGATAAGAGATAAGAACCTCTTTTGCGGCTTGTCTTTTGGAGTTTTAGATGGTGAAAACAGGCGATGCTGCTGTGTTATCTGAATATGAAGAAACCACCTCAACACCGTCTCTGTTTAACAATGTTTAACCCTGTGATGACTGTCTCTTTTCTCCATTTTAAGAGCAGCTATAGCAAACGACTTTGGAGACTGCGGCGCACAGCAGGTAATATTGTAAAGCGACCACCTCCACGCTGCAGTTTCGATGAGTTCATGCTGCACGCGCCTTCCCGTCAGCTGCACAGGCTTACGATGATATATCTTCCATAATGAAGTGTTTAAGTTTATTGGACGGCCTCTTTTAAAAGCCTTGCGCTGCGAGACCAATAAGTCAATACATTTCATAGGGACGGGGCCCACGGGCAGACAGTCATTAAATATGTATTTGTTACGTGCTTCTTCATGGTAAAACTCAATACTGAACATCAGCAAAATTACATAACCAAACTCACACACTGGACAGTCTCACTCTCTTAACATCTAAATACCAATAGGTTGATTTAGAGCTCGTTGCTATTGATAAAAATCCATTAGCCAAATAGAGGAGGGGTGGAAACCGGCAGTTGTTACATTGGTTATAATGTCTAGTATTTCCTGCATATGATACTTAAACAAATGGAAAATCTATACCAAATCATCAACAGGAAGCGGGCTGTTACTTGGAGAGCCCCTCATTCACGCCACCCCACATATATTACCTTCCTAAAGCGTTCTTCCTCAGCCCTATATCCGTCTCCTTATAGCTATCATTCATTTGATGAGTCCCCTAAGAACGTCCGAGCTCTCGCCGTGCAGCAAGTTTATTAGGTAAAATCGATAGCATTGTTCTGTGGCCATCACAAGCTCCCACTGACCAATTATTGCTCCCCTGACCAGTGCTTTATACAAAAGTGCTTGGCAGTAACATAAAAAGTATCAAATATAATACATATCCTTAGCTACATTTTGAGAATTCGAAGGAAGAGCTATGGTATAGAAGAGCTATAGTATGAACAAGCAGCAGAGGTGGGTAAAGTAGCCAACTGTTACTTAAGTTAGTGTAATATTACTTCAATATAAAATTCCTCAAGTGAAGGTACATCAAGTATTTGTAAAAGTAATTCACTTAAAGAAGAGTAACTCTATGAGAAGAAGAAGTAAGTAATTGGAAGGACAAAAATAAATAAATAATAATAATGAACACTCAAAATGTGGATGGAAACAAAATGAAATGTCTGAAGGTGCAAGGAACACAAATTAATATTGCCAACATCAAGCTTTTGTCACATGAGAAGAGGAACCAAACATTTTACTCAAGTACGAGTACTGTTACTGCAAACAAAATGTGTGTAAGGGAACATGTGGGTAGTCCCAAAACTACTCCTAGAAGTACAAGTTCTTAAAAAAGTTACTCAAGTAAATGTAGCCGTTGGTTCTAGCAAGATAACAACAGTAGTTAATGTAAGGTACATTTACTTGAGTAACGTTTTGAAGAACTTGTACTTTTTGGAGTAGTTTTGGGACTGCAAAATCTTACCCTACAAATATTTAGTTTGAAGCAACAGTACTCTTACTTGAGAAAAATGCACAAGTCTGTAAAATCCCATGCATAAGTATGTGATTAAAACTTCCCACCTCTGACATTATATTTTAACCACTGATGTTTGATTAAAATATTCTTAGTAAATGTGGCATATTGGCTGTTTTCTGAATGAGATATTAGCCCCTGTGACCAGTCTCACATGGGAGTGGTAGCCGTTACTACATAATTAATAAGATACACGTTTAAAACCAAACTGTGTAATTTACTACGTTTTAATCAAAGAGTTCCACACCATGCCAACTAAAAAAGTAACTCTGACATGTTAGTGCCTTATGAACCATCTTTGACTCTAAGGACACTAAGAGATCTAGAGATTTGAATGCTTCTTTCATTTGTCCTGCAAAGCCCTTTGAATCACGTTGTGTAGGAATTATGGTATACGAATAACGCATGCCTTGCCATCAAAGGAAAACTAAATAGAAAGTATGGTATTCAACTACACTTAAACAAATTCAATTTAAACTTTAAGCAAACTTAATGGCATGTAATCTTATTGTTTGATATGAAGCTGCATGTTTGGCATGTGGTCATAATGTTTTGGCGGATTGCTCTGTATTTTGCGTTAATTGACACCTAATCCACATTTCCACTATTGAAAAAACTATTGAAATAAATAAGTAAAGCTTGAGTCCAAATCCTTTTGTGTGAGCCTGGAACACTGCGGGCTGTTTTTACCCATTATTTTCAACATGCGTTTTTGTCAAAGCCCTGCTGCAGGGTGTGTGATACATATGGATTCGTGCAAAATGTGTGTGTCGATGCACTCTAGTCAAAATGGAGAAGTGGTTTGATCAGGACACTTGTTTCCACCATGAACTGAACATGTACTGCAGCAGCTCCAAATATCAGGAGCAAAGTCGTGCCCCTGGTGAATTGCAGGGACAACAATGCCATCTAGTGGGAAACAGCTCAATGTACATGGCTTATTAATCTGATGTCATGTGTTCAATCAAAGTCTTATAATTATCTAATTGAAAAAACAAACAAAGAAACATTTATGTATACATATCATTACATTCATTTGGTATTCTTCTTCCAAATGAATAAACTACAAGATGTAAAGTGGGATAAGCTACCTCTATTCATTTCTTGACACCCAAATTCAACTGGTCTTATATATTGTAGCCCTAACTGCCATTTGAGATGATGTCACTGGAATAATAAAAGGCCCGAATGAGAAAGAACAAGGTGCTGACAACGTCCCCAAGAGGAAGGTTCTACAAATGTCAGTGCAAATGTCAGTGCGGAGGTACAAATTTATAGAAAAACGTAACAGGAGAAGGAGAAGGAAACAAACGTTGAGGCTACAAGGTTACCTGATCAAGCGAGAGTCCCATCGCACCAGACTTAATTTGGTAGATGATGAGGAGCTGCCTAAATCGACAGCAGGAAAACACAAACGCAACTGTCGGATTTTAGGCTGAAACCCCAAATAAACTGCCGCAGGCTGCAATTATGGGACCTCGTGTAACTCAGCAGAGTGAACCATCATCTCAACCCATCCCCACTACCCCCCAGCAATAAAAGAATAAAAAATTAAACACACACGAAAATGAAAAGAGTATTGAGAAATATTGCATTACATCGCACTATACCACCATTCATCAATATGTAGTTAGTGAACCACAGTATCATAATCATAACTGTGTCACGATTGTATTCGCTCTTTGCATGTGGATGTTCATAAATCAATTTGTTTGGCGTGCACATAACCTTGTCCTCTGATCACACCTGACCTACCACATCAGTCAACTCTGGGTCACCTACAGTGCAGCGGTCCCATGGGCGCCAGCTCTACGGGACAGCCACACTAGCCTCGGTCACCTTAGCTAACTTTGAACACAAGCAAATTGTTTTCATTCTGGCACACAGGGCAGCTATTGCTCTGTATTTCTCCAGTGGGTACACATCGTTCTCAGCACAATCATAGAAACAATATGAAGAGACATGCCCCGAAGAACTGATTCGATTCTGGGAGCACCTTTCTACCTGAATTTGCATATGAGTAGATGCGAGAAGGCAGGTCATTTAGCCCAGTGTCTCACCTGCTGTTTCAGTGGCACAATATCCGACAGCGGGCTACTTTCTCTGGTCGCGCTTGACTTACTGGAGTTGAAAGGTTGGAAACACAGATTTGGGATTAATAATGACATTTCAAACATTTCAACAAGCTGTTTACATTGTCTGGACTGTTCTTTTGGAAATATTGTGAAAGCATTTTGAGAAGGTAAATGTTCTGGCTCTCAGCTTTCTGGTTAGCATTGACATTTTGAAGGTTTTTGACCAGTTAAAAGACAGAATATTTGATTTTACAATAACAACAATGCACAGTTTTATCACTCATGGATAAAAGGGGAGGAATTATAGGAGTTACATGGAAATGCATTTATGAGTTGGTTTAAAACTGTTCAGAAAAATCCTCCATTATAAGTACAAGATACATTGGAAGTGTATTTTTAAGCCGCATACATTATTCAGAAAAATAACATATACGTTTAACCAGTATCATCATTTTGAGTCTGTACTTTTCAAAACAAAATAGACACAAAAAGTGGAGGCATCTTTGAAGACTGTGTGTGGAGGAACAGACTCGGCAGAGGAGAGGTCTGAACCAGGTCCTGATCCAGCGGCTCCGCTCTGATCCCAAAGCACAATGTGGAGTGTTAACATAAAACATTTTCTGCACTGAATATATTTTTGTTGCGTATACGGCAGGTTTACTTCTACAGCAACGATTTATATAGTCTCAAAAGTAAAATGTAAAGTGTTATGGATTTCTCAGTGCTGCAGTGTTTATTTTGGAGTTTGTATTAAAGTTTGCCTTTTTGGAATATTATTATGTTATTTGTATTGTTATTTTTGTATTATCAATCCTGAACTATTGATAATTTTCCTCTGGTGTGGTACCAGTGCCCAATACAGGACACGGACAGCTGTGTCCTGCAGAAGTTCTCTGACGACTCTGCCCAGTGAACATCCAGGGACGGGACATTGAGAGAGTGACTCATACAAGTACCTGGGTGTTCATCTGAACCACAAACTGGACTGGACTCATAACACAGACGCACTGTACAGGAAGAGCCAGAGTCGGCTCTACCTCCTGAGGAGACTCAGGTCTTTTGGAGTGACAGGGCCACTCCTGAAGACCTTCTACGACTCTGTGGTGGCATCAGCCCTCCTGTACGGTGTGGCCTGCTGGAGCAGCAGCATCACAGAGAGGGAGAGGAAGAGGCTGGACAGAGTCATCAAGAAGTCCAGCTCCGTCCTGGGCTGTGCTCTGGACTCGGTGCAGGAGGTGGGGGACAGGAGGGTCCTGGCTAAACTCACATCGATGCTGGACCATGAGTGTCGCCCCCTGCAGGACACTCTGTCCACTCTGGAGAGCAGCTTCAGTGAGAGACTGATCCACCCTCGATGTGTGAAGGAGGTTTCACAGGTCTTTCCTTCCTGCAGCTTATCTTTATCTTAATCTTATTTTAAATAAATACCCAGTAAATATATCTATAATCTATATCTATATAATGCCAGAATGAAATGACTGCAAAACAATTTGGAAAGAATAAGATATATTGACAACTTACTGTATTAAACTGCATAAACGCATATAAATAGTCCTCTTGTGTTTCCATATTCAGTTAATTACTTTAATTGGAATTGCTTTACGTCCAGGCTGTCCACCCATTTGTTTAGATTTTCTGTGTGGAATCCATATGCTGATCTCTTTTGACCTAACCATATGCCAGACAGGTCATTGAGCACATGAGTCATTATGCCACGTGTTGTAAATAATGAGCTCCAGTAGGGGGCAGTGTTGGTGCACAATGAAGACCAGACCAGCGCCTTGATGTGAAGACAGAAACGCATTTCATAACAGCTCTGTGCAGAGATTGTCTTAAAAATAGTGCTGAGTGTTGCCATTGTCTCGTCACCTAGAATGCACTGGAAGGATCTGGCCATCAAATCTCAAAACATTTCCCGCCCGCACCCACTTAGGAGGAACAACCTTGACAGTGCACCCGTCAGAGCCAGGCACCCATGGGCGAACAGTAATGTGTATCTCATATAAGCTGACTATTGTATGGCTGTATTTACTGTACAAGTCAGACCCACAAACATAGATGGTGAGTGGGAAGTGTTGGAGAGAGGCCACTTGCAGGATTTGTAATGCTTTGTTCTTGTTCTTTGATGGTAATTTTGTAGTTTACATGCAGATGGTAAGCTGTAGTTATACCTAAGGAGTTACAATATGAAATACTGACTTACAGGTTATATATTTGTTTCTTGACTACTGATGGCAAGCTTTTGTTGTAATGACTAGAATGCAGTCAGAATTCTCGTTGTAAACTGCATTGTTGAGGCAGATCAGTGGAAGTCAACGCCAGGAGTGTGAGCACATTCTCGTTTTTGCAATCGCAAGAAAGTTTTGAGCGTCAAGTGCGGGTCAAGTTCCGAGTCAGTGGCCCTTAAATCCAAATAATGTCCAAGTCCTCAGCTTTGAGTTTCAAGTCCTTTCAAGTGATTAAAGGAAAGGCAAGTTTATTTGTAGAGCACATTTCATACATGAGGCAATTCACCCTGGAGAGACGCAGAGACGACAAAGAAAAGACTGTTTAGCAAGCTTTATCACTTTGGCGCTCAGACCCCGGCGGAAGACATTGCGATCATGGGCACTCCATGATCTATTTGTATTAGATGTCTCCCCCAGGGCCTGGGGACTGGTGGTGGTAGGTAAGGGAGAATAGAGAGGATGAGAGATGCAGAGGAGGAGAGGGGGAGGTGGTGGGTCGCAATACGATCAGGAGCGGCCGAGCCAACTGCACGGGTGTTAATATGGGACCGGCTGTGCGCTGATTGGGAGCGAGGAGGCGCGTTGATTGGCGATGGGGAGCAAGTGCGGGGCGATGTCCTGTCCTTAGACCAGGGGTGTCCAAACTTTTTTCACCAAGGGCCGCATTTTGACACTTAAACGGGGCAGAGGGCCACAAACAAGTGAATAATTTGAAATTTTGCATTTGACGTAATTGCAATGAGCCTCCACACCTCTAATTAGACATAGAACATTAATATTAGGTTTGTATAACATCAATATGCCTGAATTTTCCTAATTTCACAGTAAAAAGTACAACTTTTTGTTGTTAGGGCCAGCATAGCAGGGAGCTGGAGGGCCAACAAAAATTGGTCTGATGGCCGCATTTGGCCCCCGGGCCCTAGTTTGGACATGCCTGCCTTAGACCCTCCTTCTCGGCCAGGAAAAACTACAAAAAAACCTTCATGGGAAAAAGTAGAAACCTGGAGGAGTTCCGTGATGAAGAAAGGGATCTGAACTCTCACAGACGGACAGGCCGGACTGGGTGCGTTGGTTGAGCTGGGGAGCAGGTGGCCTTGATGTAGATGGTGGAGTTAGGTCTTCCAGGCTGAATTTACGCAGGCTTCACTTCTTAGTGCTTCACACAACAGGAAAAATCCATTAAAATCACAAAGAAACAGGTGCATCCAGGATGGACACATCACTTTTAGATGGATTCTTTCCCATATCAGCGCGATATCTGCAAACTGCCCACATCTGTGAGCGTATGTATCTTTATCCAAATATTATTAAGCCAAATGTCATCACAAATATGATTTTTGCGAATAGGAATAGGATTAAGACATTTCAAGTTACAGGGTTTCAAGTCAAAGTCGAGTCTCAAGGCTTAGACCGTTTTATCAAGTCAAGTCCCAATTCCTCAAAATACTGACTCAAGTCTGACTCACGTCCAAATCAAGGTTTAAAGTCCACACTTCTGGTCAACACCACTCACCAGACATTTATTTTCTCTATTTTTGGTCACACAATTGGCAAGCCTTTCCCCCCCAATCAGATTTTTGCTATAGTTGAATAATCTCCCAAATCCCCATGTTCTGTGACCAAGAACAAAAACGGAGTTACATTTATTTTACTTATTTGACAGAGAAAGTGCATATTTCCATCCATTATCTCAGGTAACACACAGGACAATTACAAAACATTAAAAAATTAAATCACAGAAAAAAAATGTATTACAGAATAAATTGCACAGGATTTTTACTCTTACAAAAAAAATTACCCCTGATCACAATTTTAAATACAAATAAATAATTCCATTTTGGATTTTTGCTTTTTGCAACAAGATCAAACAAGTAGCTCTTTGCTATCAACTCTAATTCAAATGATTGTACTCTGTATTGTACGGGCGCTATCTCTCCCCCCGCAGTGGTTTAAGGCAGCGAGACATATTGAGGTTTGTTATGAACCAACTCTATTTTTGTCAAGCAATTACACCACAGCGCCACGGGTTACTCTGTTTTGGATTGCTTCCAAAGTAGTTATGTAAGAAGATTGCCAATAATTTACAAAGTGCAATATCTAAAATGCAGATCATTTCGGTGGTAATCTCTGCATGATTAGGCAAACACAGATAGTAATTGCACGTGAGAATAGATAGCGAGTGCTGTAATTGTCTTCATGGCGACAGGGTATTTTAAATTTAAGGAAAGGCAAATAGGATTCGGGTTTCTTATGACTCCTTGGGGTCACATTCATTGGCGCCTTTGGATCTGAAGTGAAATCACACAGGTAAAAACAGAGCAAACTTCACAGAGAGGCCCCATAATGGCTATTAGGAGACAACTGAACCAGGCAAACGGTGCCAAATAACATTACATCAAATATTCAACATTCATGCATCTGGTATGTCATTTTAAACTCTCTGTGATAATCATGGCACTTGTTAATATTGATGGGCAGTGAGTTTAACAAGGACAGCACTCGGGCTCTTGGGCATTTTCAGTCGGCAATGGTCAGGATCTATCAAAAACGAGAGGATAGCGGTAAGAAGTGCTTTGAGCTGGCCAGCGAAAAACATAACTGAATAAACATGCTTTTACTTAAAATACTGAGGAGGTGAACACTTCTGATAGCAAGGTGTCAAATTTGAGACTGTTTTGATGCACAGTACGATGCATATACTGTAGATAAGAACGGTGTCGGTCATAATTTTGTGCCTATTCTTTGTTTTTTAGATCCCTGGTTCCATTTTGTTTTGAATTGTAAATTGCTATGGCAACAGTGCTAGATTTTCGTCACTCTGAAAGCCGGCTAGCAAGACAGTTAAGTGTTCTCTATATATATCTGTCTGACACCACAGCCATTCATACTTTTGGCCATTTATCATTTGTCATTACGGACCGATCATTTGTGACGCATGGATTGTATGATGCATTGTAAAGTCAAGTGGATGAGTTCATTGGCTAAGGTCATCCCGTCAGCAAAATAATCAAGATGCACAGCGGTGCCATAAGTCGGGTCATATCTGCTCTAATTTATCATTATTATGGCATGATTTTTATCACCGGATTCAAGATTCAAGATGTTGGCAGTCGGGCGTGCTCAGTATTATGGATGTGTTTTTATACCTAGTTTTGTCACGATACTTTTGCATGATACTCAATACTGATTTCAGTACCGCAATGATAATTAAAAAAACTCTTATTTTGATAATATAATGCAAAATGATACATGTTTCTGTTGTACAATATGGTCTAAAACTAGTTCAAAACCTTTGAAAAACTATTCTGCAAAGATCCTGCATTATTCTTTTAAGGATTAAAATATATGTATGTATATCCCTGCTTGTTTTGATATAGTTTTAGTGTTGCATATCTGTATACGTTAGTTTGACATTCTCCTTCTATCCAAGGGAAAAACGGGTATCTGAACAAATGAAACCAACAAAGAAAGTTCCGGCACACAAGGCGGTAGCGTAAACATGTCATCTTCTGTGAAAGCCGCTGGAATTTCTTTTGTTTTTTCCAGCTTTCAGCACTTGTTCCTGAGTATCCACACTTGGTATTCTAGCCCACACTTCCAATTATCCTTGACATGATAACACACTATAATGTGGCACACAAGGGCAAATGGCCACTGTGTCCACAAACACTGCTCCCAAGTGATTTGTTTAGATATAAAGAAAGTGCCAAAAAGAATTTAATGACCACGAGACAGAGGCAATGCGATTAGGGAGACATGTTCAAACTCCATGACCTTCAGAAAAATATTTGATGAGCTATATGAATCCGTAACTCATACCTAATATATTCATACAAACCATTGCCATGGCAACCCTCACTCCCACTGCAGGAGGGTGCGAGGTGTGAGGAAGAACTGTATATGTTCAGGCAGTCTGAAGAGCTAAAGTGTCATGTGAAGTTTTGTCCAGTTTTTTTCATAAGCACAACTTAGAAAAACAAGTTCATTGGACTGTAATCACAATGCCCCTCCATTATAATATGATTTGAGACTGTCCCACTGTCCGGAGATGTTGGTCTGGGTTCGTTGGAGCCCTGCGGATTGTTTTTGGTATTGGTATCCCACTCGACTTCAGGACTATGTAGTTGGGCCTCGTGGCTCCTGCACTAGATAAGCCTTTGGAGGACACTTCTAGCAGCAGGGTGGGGCCCGTTGTGAAGAGATGGATGGCATGGACTGAATCATCAATCGAGGACTGGACTGACATAGTAATGGACGTTAGAACAGAGGAACGAAAAAATTATATTCAGACCTATTATATTTTGAGATTTTTTGGCCCGTAGGCTTTACCAGACAGGACAGGACAGATGTGGACAGGACAGATGTGGACAGGACAGATGTGTGCGAAAGGGGGACAAGAGAGAAGGGAGGACATGCTGCAAACTGTTGGGATTCGAACTCACAACGCTGACATAATATGTGCTGTGCCTTAACCACTCGAACACTGGGCAGCACAAAATACATTTTTGTTCTATTGGATTTAGACCTGTCTTTCTTTTGAGGCCAGAAAATGACTTCTGACTGCCATGTCCCTGTCAGAGCTGGACTATGGAGACGTGATCGCTTCAGCTCGGAGCTCTGGACACATGGAGGTTCATCACTGGCTTTAAAGTACCACTGTGTTCTGTACACACAACCACACACAACCACACACAGGCTTAAACACTTGCAAGAATAGACATGTACAGCATCCCTCTTATTTGCAAAGGCATAGTTCAGAAAGATGCCTATAGCCTTTTTCTCACAGGATTTATTTTTATATCTCCTAAGAGTATTTTAGACACATTTTTAAAAATAGAGAATTAGAATGATCTCAATGAGACTTTTCCTGGTTAAAAACATGAAATAAAAATGATAATAATTGAAAACATGAAAAGAAGTATATCCGTCAAACAATATATTAGTACATTTAAAAGTACACAATGCAACTTTTCTTGTGCTCTACCTGCTTTTCTCCATGGATCTGTTTTTGCTTTGTTTTTTACCTTATTTATTTGTTGTTACAAAGTCATACATTATTATTGTGAGCAAGGTCACCTCTCCACAGATGTGACCTGTAACTTGGCCTGGCCTGTACTGAGAAATAAGTTTAGCGCCACCGTGGACAGTCTCAAGCGGAGCAATGACATCTCCATGGCGACAAGGTGACAAAGTTACACAACGCACCTTTAACACTTGGTTGAACTTTTATGGGTTGTTGTGTGTGATTCTTTAACGGTGCTTTTCTATACTTTCAGTTGTAAAGCTAACACTTCATTCCCACATCTACTTGGGATAAGAATAACCATTTCTCAATTCAGTTTAATCCATCCCAAAGAGCACATCATATGAAAGTTTTTACAAGTAAATAAAGTAGAATAGATGGTTCTACTAGAAGCTGTGTTATGCAGTTTAATCCTGATTGCTGCTTTACCACTGAGCTCATTATTTACACCATGCATCGCTCAGTAACTTTTAGTGAACATTAGCTCTTATTTACTCAATTTTTAAACGCACGCTGGACTTAAATAGGGTATTTAATTCACAAACTTGCTGTAGGCAGGGAACTTTGACCCTAGGGGCGAATGATGCCAGCGTAGTCTCACTACAATGTGCTTATGTAGTGCAGTCAGCGGTGCCGCTTCAGCAAGTACTGAGGGCTGAGTGCTGCTTTAAATAGGACCCTATATACTTCACTGGTATTTATATCCAGGGACCGAGATGGTACTAATCAATAGGGAAGAAAAGGGCAAGGAGAATCCATAACAAACAATGGAATTTGCTTGGTTTGATTGTAGAGGGCAGCACTAAATTAGAAAAAATACTGTGTTGTATTAACTTTATAGACTATTAGAAGGATTAATGAAACGTTTTTTCAGTCAGAATCGCAATATAGAAAAGCTACGCAAATATTTAGTAGTTAAAGGTGCTCTATGTCTATTTTCTGGTATTTTTGAGCAATAAAAACAGCTATAATTTAATAAAAGTGAAGTAGTGTAATGCAATAGCACGGAACATTCTAGCGCACCTATCCAAAAATGAAGATAATTTACTGTTGTCTTATAGTGGGAGTTGTCCTGTTTTAGAATTGAGAATAGTATTGGTATTTCAGTGTGAAGTTCTGTCTTAAAAAATCATCGATAACTGCAGTAATTTGACACGATTGCGATAACTTGGTGGTGCTGCAATTACTACAGAAAAACAACAGAGCAGTTTTTGATCCAACTTGAAAAACATCACTTTTACCTCATTTTGACGGGTTGCATTGACTGTTGTATTGAACGAGGCAGAGTGGCACCACAAAACAGGCTTTACGCTGTTTCTGCCTATTATAAAAGCGTGTAGTTATTTCACTCTTGATATGTGAGTCTCAAATCAGCAAAAAGTCAACCACTGATGCAGTCCAAAAAGTGTGCTACCGTGACTTCAACAGCATCGTTCGGTTCCACTCTCCGTGCTTTTAGACAGCCGCGCTCAGACTCGCTCACGTCGGGCCCGAGTTGCTGCCTCGGCTCTTCTCAAACTTATTCACGTGGAGAAAAGTTCCATAAATGTCCCTTTCTTCATCCACCTCTTGTTTCTGTCCTTTTTGGTTTCACTGTGTGGGTTTGTCACTGCTCTTTTCGCTGCTTCATGAAGACCGCTTTGAATTATTTATTTCTACAAAGGATGAAATATGGCTGCTGATAGAGAAATGTGAGAACTGTCCAGTCGAGCACTTAACAACAAAGGTAATGAAACATGCTGTTGCCATCAGTCTTTGCCAGAGGTGTCATCTGATTGACGTGATGTGTCTCTTATCCACCGTTGTTTGTTGAGACAAGGCATATGCTCCCTCGTCTCTGTTGACGGTCCGTAAGCCTCGCTCCCTGTTTTCAATAGCCTCTCATATCTATCTTTTGTACTTATGTTTCTCTGTTCCTACTATTTTTGCGCTGTCCCAGTTAAAACATGGTTTCCCCTTTTGCAGTGGTCAGATATTGCAAACTTGAGGTCTCTTCTTGTTGTGGCAATCGGGTGGTACTATATTGTGATAAGTTAAATTAAAAAGACCAACAATGCCACCTGGGCATTAATGGGCCCAGGACCATATAGGAAACATTAAAAGGCGCACACAGGTACGTTCATTGATGAGGCAGTGCTGAATAAGTTACATAATTTATTTTCGGTTAGCAGTTTAGCTGGTGGTATTTACAGTCTGTGATCATCTCTAGTCACATGACGTAAAGTATAACAATATACATGTTCCAAATGAAAACCAGCCTGTGGTTACCCCGCTTGGGCTCTCAACAGAGTGAAGAGAACCAAGAAGCAGGACAAAAGGGAAACTGAACAGAGAAGGAAGGGTGTTTCTATCACTTACGTGTCTGGCCTGTCGGAAAAACTGCAGAGAATTTTTAGACAACACGAAGTCCCTGTTTATTTTAAACCAGGAAACACTTTAAGACAAAAACTGGTTCACCCTAAGGATAAGATGCCGACTCAAAAACAGAGCAATGTAGTTTATTCGATCCAATGCAGTGAAGAAAGCTGTAAAGAACGTTACATAGGTGAGACGAAACAGCCTCTACACAAGAGGCTTTATCAGCACAGAAGAAATACTAGTTCAGGACCTCAGAGCGCCGTGCATCTCCATCTTGAAGCCTCTAATCACTCGTTTGAAGACGGTGAGGTGAAGGTTTTAAGCAGGGAGAAAAGATGGTTTGAAAGAGGAGTCAAGGAAGCTATTTTTGTTAAAAAAGAAAGACCTTCTTTAAATAGAAATGGAGGGCTAAGGTTTAATCTTCCTGTTATTTATAATGGGTTACTGAACCCCTGGAAAGATAGAGGACCAGGACATTTAGATGCTAATCAGGTACTCAGGGTGGTTGAGCCAGGGTCTCACAAAGACAAAGAGGTTTCTAATAGCCCATTAAGATTCTGAATAGGCTAGCTCGGTAGATACAAGGGGTAAGTTTCTGTTGAAACAAACAACTCTTTCTACTTCAGGAAGGAACAGTATTAATATCGGAGTTCTCGATCTAAATTCTTTTATTGACAATGACTCTTGGATGAGAGTCGAAACGTCTATTTTTTCAAACTGAGTCCAGATGACTACAACTGAAGCTTTTTCTACTATGGAACATGCCTGGACGAATGAGGGATTACACCGACATAGCCATCATTGTGTTTCCTTTTCACACTCTTTGTCCTATATTCCGTGTGATGAACGCTCTCCGCTGTTCTCGTGCATGTTTTGCGTGGGATCTTGTGAATGTCGTCACACTTCTTGCCTCGTTGGGGAGTTGCCTTAACTTTGTGTGAGAAAATATAATGCAGCAGTCATATTGTTCTGCTTATTGGAGGTTTTAGCAAGTGGAACCTTTTAAGCTTTTTGGTAAATCTTGTAATCTCCATAGGCATCTGCTTTTGTCCTTCAGTGGTGCTGGTGCCAATGCAGTGGGCGGGCATAGGAGTAAGCCTCTATTCACCTTACTCCAGAAGCCCATCCGACGTAATCCTTCTTCTGGCTGTATGAGAAAAGAAGTTCTTCACAGTCGTTCTGAGGCCGTTCAGGGAATCGATGCATTGTTGACATGTTTTACACAAATCAATCTACTTTTCAACAATTCAGTGCCAGGTTCAGGAGCAAGTGGTGTAAGAGGATTATGCGTCCCGCAAGTCACTTACAGAAGAATCATTTCATACTGTTTCCATCTGTTTATGTTGGCCGTGGATATGATTTCTGTGAATGAATTGAGCTCCCTCACAGTCTGAATTATTAATTGCATCGTCAAAGATTTTCTGAGTAAAGGCAAAGTTTATCATTTATTCAACAAACAATATGGATCATTAATTAGCCTGCAGATTTGTAGCCCATCGACATTTTATTTTTATCTACAGGGCTAGGGAAATCTTACTATGGAACTTTTGACCAGAAAAGGGTTTTGTAATGTCGCCTCGGAGAGTTTTTAAGATCAGGCTCCACCAATTATTCCACACAGGTGGCTGAAATAGTTTAAACCGCTCGCTGCTCTTTTGGCCTCTCTCCAAATTCACTAATGCACTAAGAACCGTGACTGTGCCTTCATCAATGATTTTATTATTATAATAATTATGAACTGCGATTGTGAGGTCCTCCGCATTGCTGCTTTTATTCACAGGGCGCTGTGTAAGAAATCTATAAAAACACATTTGCCTTTTGTAGCAACACATTTTCAGATAGTGTTATATTTCATGTACTAACCAATATGAAAGTGATTTAACAGAATACATTTGTTTAACTTGGAAATAATTGTGGCTGTACTGTAACATCAATATTATTGGTAAATTTGACCCAATATTTTCTGTTATATTAACAGAAATAAGTATTTGCCTTGATGTAATAGACATTTACGGAGACATTCATTCATTCATTTTCTACCGCTTGTTCCCATTAGGGGTCGCGGGTGACTGGAGCCTATCCGAGTGACTTTGGGCCTTAGGTGGGGCACACTCAGGACAGGGGCCAGCTCAATATTTGTAATATATGCAGCACTAAAAGAGATTTTGTTTTCTTTTTTTGTCTAGCAATATGAGGAAAAAGAAAAACACGTAATGGACCATACAGAAAAAAATATAATATAATAATATGTGAATAACATTTTTTCAACTAAATAAAAAATAAAGATTGTGTTTTGAGATGTTTTCCGTTTAAGTTGCTGTAGTTTTGCCCGCCACTCCACTTCAACAGTACATAGTGTTACTGACATGTATGTACATGTTCTTGTGCACTGCAGGCCATTTGCTGCTCAGGGCTGCAGTCACTTAATCATTCATGTGTATATAGATGGACATGCCCCTCCCACACTCAGAGACTTTGATGCCCTGATAGGTCTAGAGCAGGTTGAAGGCCATGGGCTTATTATCATCAAGTCCTGCTGTAAAACACACCTCAGCACTTTGGAGAAGCTCACACAGTGTGCTGGTCATGTGTCCTTATCACATATGATTACTCAGCCGTTTCCACATGTCTTTACATTATGCATAAGATGCTGTCATGTTATTCCCACTGCATCTCTCATTATCGTGACACAGAAGATGATTATGTTGCTGGTTTCTTTGTTACTATTACTACTATTACTACTACTACTACTACTACTACTACTACTACTACTACTACTACTACTACCACTACTACTACTACTACTACTACTACTACTACTACTACTACTACTGCTACTACTACTACTACTACTACTACTACTACTACTACTAAATGCTTAAAACTATTATATTTTGCTGGGTAGTTTTATGGAACTCACAAGTGTTACTAGCAAATAATATACATTTATTGTACTACTTACTCTAGTGCAAATAGAATAGTGTTGTGTTTAAATGGATCTAGCTTTAAACCTGAAACAGAAGACTCTACTAATATGACATGCAACATTTAAGTTGAAGGCTTTTAATTATGTTACAATTCTTTTCCATTCTCATTTACCCACTCAAATTTGTATTTAGAGTGATTCATGCATATTTGAGTGATCTTTATTCTGCCCCATTCAAGGCACTATTGCTCCAGAAATTCCAGTTTTCACCTATCCCCCATACACACCCTGTACATATTTTGTTATAAAAGATAAACAAATCCGAGATACACGTTGCATTGTGGTGCTATTTTGGCACAAGACGTAAAAATAAAAACATGTCCTGCTTTCTTTGGTGAACTGTAGCTGTCCCGTAGGCAGGGCCGTTACCATGGCCCAGCAGCGGGGCACTTTGTTGTGATGATGTTTATGGAGTCGCACTGTAAAGGGGCCACACCATCAACTTGCTCACTACTGGCACACTTTGGATGCCGATTTACGTACTAAAAAGTGCCACCGACAGTACTGTTTTTCTACAAGACAACTAATTGATGACCAAATTAGTTGACAACTATTTTAATAATCAATTAAATAAATTAGTTGTTGCAGCCCTACTGACAATACTAATCCTTGGAAGCGCTCACCATTAGTGTTTTTATTCAATGCCATAAAAAAGTTTATGTAGGGCTGTAAGGTCACGTGTGCCAAATCTAATATTACTCTTATCTTAAAAGCAAAAATCTCAATTGATCTCATGAAGTTCTACAGAAAACATGGAAACTGATAATGTTACTCCTGCTTTCATCATAATAACACAGATTTTCCACAACAGTGATAAGACTATGTGGATGCATTTTGAGGCTAGATGCTCATCAAGATACAGAGCCTGCTTTAGTGTCAGTCAGATAGCTACTCATTATAGGAAATATCATTGCACCAATAATACAAACCATTATGGCTGAATTGGAGGAAGTATAAAGCAGTTTGTGATGTCTGATTACACAGTGCAGGCGCTCAAGGCGACTTAACAGTTTCATCATTCAAGATTCAAATAATGAGCTTTGTGCCACTAATCTGGTATCTTTAAAGAGCTCTGTGCATTAATCTTCTGCAGCGTGGAATATCCTCAAGATTTCCATATTGGGACCTAAGATGTTTTTGGCCCCAATCTGTCTTTGTGTTCTATATAGTCAAACGTCTTAGTGCAAAAAGAAGCTCTGCAGATAAGGTTTTGTCTTTATACAAACTTGACATATATTCTATGTGCAATGTTGGTTGGGTTACATTTGTATTTTATATATCTATAAAGGGACAACACATATTAATGAACATTTTGTTGATCATATCCCTGGCCTGTTCATCAAAATGTGCACATTTTAATGACCCTTTTCTTGATTCAAACATTAAAACTGTTCTAAAAGCCATGCCTGTGCAATAAAAAACAAAAACAAAAAAAAAACATTTTGCCAATTCTAACCAGTTGTTGTTCCAAAAACATGTTGACGTCCTCTGCCAGGAACAGAGCTCGCAGCACAATATGTGATTCAAAAGCACAATTTATTTTTAGCTAAAGAAAAAAAGTCCAATCAATATTTCAGCCCTTTCACAGTTTACCAAATGTAAGGTATTGTCTTTAAAAAACATGCATTTCCATATTGTATTAAGTATATTTGATTGTTATTAATTGCATAACAAAATAAATGTTAGCTGAAGTTATCTCTGAAGTATAGCTGTAATGTATGAGTGGGTCTGGGCTGCCTCATCCTTGAAAATCAAAGTGGCCACTGACAAAAATAAAGGCCAAAGCAGAACATTAACATATGAAATATTCACATTTCTGCTGTGGATGAACATCCAAGCAAGAATTTCTAATGAGAAGAGCTAAAAGCAGCCTTACATCTCCCTGAGCATAGAGTGGACTAATAAAGGGCCAATGCAGAACTGAGAAGGAGAAAATAAGTGTCACCCTTTTGTTTTATGTTTAGTTAGTGCTTGGAAATGAGTGATTTGGTTCTGGCATTTGTCATAATTGAGACACATAAGGCCGTGTTGTGAGTTTGAATCCAGACTCCGACGATTTACTGCATGTTATTCCCTATTTCACCCTGTCTAATAAAGCCTACGTGCCACAAAACAGTATAAGCCCACCGACGGCTCAGACATGTGATGGGGTCGCTTTAGACTATCTAAAAAAGCAGCTATACATTTGAATATTAATATTATGTACTAGTTTAACTCACTGTGTCTTAAAAATCTTAACACATTTGTGGCATGTGGTTGTTTGTTTCTTTTGGCTGAAAGTATGCAACAATGCAAGCAGTCCTACTGGGTGCGTGCAAATATAATGCAGAGTGCAAGGCAAGGCAAGTTTATTTGTAGAGCACATTTCATACACAAGGCAATTCAAAGTGCTTCACACAGCAGGAAAAATGCATTCAAATCACAAAGAAATTACAGAAACAGAAATACAATAAAATTAACTAAATAAAAAAAATAATGATAAAAAAACACCTAGCCACAAAGGATAAAGTGTTTCCGAGTCCAACTCCCTTTTAAATCAGTCCAACTGATTGTCTAAACTAATGAAATCACATAAAAGAGAAGAGTGCAAATAAAAATCCTTTCAGTCATATGCGCAGCTAAACAAAACAGTTTTTAACTTAGATTTGAACATTGTCAGAGTAGAAGCCTGTCTCACATCTTCAGGAAGACTGTTCCAGATTTTAGCTGCATAAAACTGAAATGCAGATTCCCCATGTTTAGTCCTGACTCTGGCACCAGCAGGAGGCCGGTCCCTGAGGTCCTCAGAGTCCGAGATGGTTCATATGGCACTAACATGTCCAAGATGTACTTTGGTGCTAGGCCATGGCGAGACTTGTACACAAGCAGAGCTGCTTTAAAGTCTATTCTCTTGAGCCACAGGGAGCCAGTGCAGAGACCTGAGAACAGGACTAATGTGATGGTACTTCCTGGTTCTGGTCAGGACCCGAGCAGCAGCGTTCTGGATGTACTGCAGCTGTTTTACAACTCGTTTGGAGAGGCCAGTGAGCAGGCCGTTACAGTAGTCTAATCTACTGGAGACAAATACATGGATAAGTCTCTCTAAATCTGGTTTTGACACTATAATTTTTATTTTGGCAATGTTTTTTAGATGGTAAAAAGCTGCTGATGTTATTGATTTGACGTGGCTGTTAAAGTTCAAGTCTGAGTCCATTATTACCCCCAGATTTCTAACTTGGTTTGTAGGTTTTAGAGCGACACTCTGGAGGTGACCGTTAACACTTTCTCTTTGTTTCTGTGGGCCAAAGACGATGATTTCAGTCTTGTCTGAGTTCAGCTGGAGAAAGTTGTTTTGCCTCCACACACTGATCTGTTGGATGCAGTGACAGAGTGAATCGACTGGTCCATAGTCACCTGCCGATAGTGAAACATAGATCTGAGTGTCGTCTGCATAATTGTGAGAGGACACATTTTCACTGCGTATCAACTGACCTAACGGCAGCATGTAGAGGTTGAACAGAAGGGGACCCAGGACTGACCCTTGGGGCACTCCACAGGTCAGGGTCATGTGGTCTGAGACATAGATACCAATTTCAACAAAGTACTTCCTGTCTTCCAGATAGGACCTTAGCCAGTTTAGGGCAGTGCCAGTGATGCCCACCCAGTCCTCTAGTCTCTGTTAGAGGATCCCATGATCGACAGTGTCAAAAGCAGCACTCAGATCTAACAGAATTAAGACTGAGGCTTTGCCCATGTCAGTGTTCAGGCGGATGTCATTTGTCACCTTGACAAGAGCAGTCTCAGTGCAGTGATGAGATCTAAAACCTGACTGAAAAACATCAAATGAGTTGTTTATTAAGAGAAAATCTGTGAGCTGTTGGTAAACAACCTTTTCAAGGACCTTGCCCGAAAATGGCAGATTAGAGATGGGCCGGTAATTACTCAGTACTGCGGCATCAAGACTGCTCTTCTTTAGGAGAGGCTTTATGACCGCAGTTTTCAAAGACATTGGGAAGGTTCCAGATTGAATCGACATGTTGACTATGTGAGTGAATGGTGCTAACAAACTGTTCAGCACAGACTTTAGAAATCTGGTGGGTAACACATCGAGGCAGCATGTATATGAACTCAGACTGGTGATGATCTCATGGACAGTTTTGTCAGTTACAGGTGCAAAGTGAGTTCTAAGTGTCTTGGTGGTTTTAGGGTAATTTTTTGCATTGTGGGATTTGTAGCATTTTTAATGCCCTGAACTTTGTCATTAAAAAATAATGCAAACTCATTACACTTGGATGTGGAAATGAATTCTAACTCCTTAGTTCTACATAAGATTAGGTTGTACATGTTCAGATTCTCTTTGTAAATCTCTTTTTGAACCTGGAGCTTTGACTTGCGCCATTTCCGTTCGGCCCTGCGGCACTCCCTTTTCTGTGCCCTGACCGAATCATCATTTCTCCATGGCGCCTTCTCCTTATTTTTAACCATTTTAGCCTTCATAGGGGCGATGGTGTCCAGAACATTCAAAATACTAGATGTAACAGAGTTCAACAAATCATTTACATTAGAACATGAGACATTTTCAAAGTTTATCATTTCCATAAACACTGCACCCGTGTCATCATTTATGTGTCTCCTCCGAACAACTGCAGGACCAGCCGGTGGTTTGGTAGAAACAGACAGGTCAAAGAAGACACAGAAATGATCAGTCAGAGCAACATCGACCACATTGACATTTGAAATAATTACCCCCTTTGTAATTATGAGATCTAGAGTGTGTCCTTTGCTGTGGGTGGGGCCTCTCACATGCTGAGTAAGACTGAAGGTTTCAAGGACAGCATCAAGCTCTTTAGCTTTTCTGTCACAAATATTATCAACATGCACATTGAAATCACCTGTAATGACCAAACCATCAAAGTCTGTGCACACGACTGAAAGCATCTCAGTAAAATCATCAAAAAAACGTTGGCAATGCTGGGGAGGCTTGTATAAAACAATGAAGAGAATGGATGGAGACTGTTTTAGCTCCATTTTAAAGGATACATACTCAAATGATGAAAACACCCCAAAAGACAACCTGCAGGTAATTATTTCATCTCTAAAGACAGCACAGACTCCACCCCCTTTTTTGTTTTCTTGTGTTTCAGATTTAAACTTAAAGTTGGGTGGGGCAGATTCTATCAGAACTACATTTCCTGTGTTTTTGTCAAGCCATGTTTTAGTTAAAAACATAACATCAAGATTATAAGAAGAAATTAAATTATTAATTAGGAGTGATTTGTTACATAAGGATCTGACATTTAGCACAGCAAGTTTCAGACTAGTTTCAGTGGGACTGGGCTTTATCTTTTCACAGGGAATAGGAATCACATTTCTCAGATCGGGCCGCCTGACTCGCATTTTATTTTTCCATCTGTGTGATGTGTCTACAGAAATAGCACTAGGGGGGGGGCTATTTTTACATAGGGCCCCGGGTTGGTTTGAGTTCTAATATGACAATAAGTCCCGGCAACGCTGAGACCCAGTGCATCCTATTTATGGGAGATACCAGGTGAAAGACGAGGGGGGATGGGTGGTGGGGCTTTTGTAGCCGAGGAGAGTTTGGGACCAGGTGAGAGGCGAGGGGAGATGGGTGGTGGGGCTTTTGTTGGTGTAGTCGGCTTGTGCAGGGAAGAGTTGATAAGTATTGACATAACCCTTGATCTTGCTATATTGGGCGTGAGTGGAGCCATCTTAATGCCTGTATTGATCAGACTTTCAAAATGGCTGGGAAGGCCCATGGGTGAGAGTGGAGATGAGAAGGAGAATGATGAATCTTTAGTGGGAGTAGATGTTGCAGGGGGAACCCAGGGATGGTCTGAAGGCAGGGGCAATGACAGGGATGTTGTTGGGCCTGTCACAGATGGGTCCAAGGCCTTTGAAGATTGTTGTGGTGCTTTTGCTGATGAATCCTTCGCTGGAGGCGGTGGAGGTGAATGTGGAGCAGCTGGAGCTGAATCCTTTGCTGGAGGTGGTGGAGCGGCTGCTGATGAATCCTTTGGTGGAGGCTGAGGTTGTGGTGCTGTTGATGTTGAAACATTGGCTCGGTCTCTGGCTGTTGGAGCAGGAATTCTTCTCTCATTCCTCTCTTCTCTAACTATCTGCTCAGGACCCTGTCCAGGCCCAGTCCAATGCCTCAGAGCGTGGAGCAGGTTCTCTGTCAGCACCCTCACTCTACCTCTGCATAGGTGGGGGCCTCTTCTCTTAAACAGGTCCTCTCATTTCCAGAATAGATAGAAGTTCTCAATGTAATGTAGTCCTCTAGGAGCACACTCTTTGGACAGCCACGTGTTCAGCTGAAGCAGCCGGCTAAACTTGTTTATCCTCCTGTCGATGTTTGGAAGAGGTCCACTTATGAATGTTTTGATTTCCACTTTATCAAGCACGTCAAATAACTTCAAGAAGTCTTTTTTCAAAACTTCAGTCTGTTCCCGCCGCGTGTCCACTGCACCCACGTGCACAACCAGCTGTTTAGCTCCTCCATGCTTAGCCATAATATTTGGAAGGAGTGACATTATCTCAGAAACAGTAGCGCTTGGAAAAGAATGTGTGTTTATCTTTTCATGTGTCACGTGACTTATTGCCCCGTCTCCAACCAAAACAATCTGCGTGACCTTGGCTCTTGGCACAGATCCTCCTCGCTGTATTTTGGCCACGTCATTTTTCGTTTTTTCATATAATTCCATCTCTGAAAGTGGTAAAAATCTGTTTGTGAGTTGTATTTTAGGTGACTTTACGTTATCTTTGTATTGTTTAGGCTTTGCACCAAGTTTGTTCCAAGAAACAGCCTGGTCTTTCTGGTTTTTAGACAGTTTTGGAAACGACACAGAGTCACTGCAGTTTAGGTTGAAAGTAGCAGTTTTTCTTGTAAAAAGTGTGCTCTTCTTACCATCGGTTGAAACAGGGATGGTATCGTGAAGAACTTTTTCAGATTCCAAAACAAATATCCGTGTTTTCTGCTCATTAATTTCTTGTTGGTTTTTCCGACAGCGTTCACAGTCTTTCTCCCTTCTTCTCCCGGACATGTCGCTGGCATCAGATATGTCGTCAAAACTGGAAAAAAATCTTAAAATCCTTGATTTACTTGAGTTAGCTGATGTGCTTGTACATTTGTTTGTCCTCTGGATGCCTGACCCTTGGGAGGCGTTCCAGGCTTTTCCACAGGGAGGACGCTCCGGAGATTAACTGGGACATGTTGGCTGGATGAAGTGCCTGGGGAGAGCAAGGTTGATTTTCTTCTCTCATTAGCAGTAATTCATTTAGTAAGTGCAGTGGAATATCTCAGATGGTAGAGAATTTGTCCATGGACCCAAAGGTGGGCAAGAACGTGCATGAATTTGTCAGATCGGCTCAGGCTCTCTCTCTCTCTCTCTCTCTCTCTCTCTCTCTCTCTCTTTTTAATATTCATTTTTTTTTACGATATAGCATAAAACAGATACTTTGAATATAACTACAGCAGGTGGCGTTAATGTAAAACTATGGATACCAACCACCATAAAACATCAAAGAAGAAGAAGAAGAAGAAAAATGATGAAGATGATGAAAATGAATTGCACTTTTGTTTTGAGTGCCCAAAACAGGTAATAAAGCTCCATATGTAAATTGAGATTGAGAGATGTATTTATTGAATTAAATGTGTTTAGGTATTGAGGTTTGCCGTTGTTAGGAGTGTAAATATCAAAAATAAATTGAAAAAATTACTTACAAACTACAATTAAAGTAATAGAGATTATCATAAAGATCTTAAAGCCATAATCTTATTGTACATAATCCAATGAGTCCGAAGGATGAATTCTCAGCCACCATCTGGAATTCTTACAGCCCTCACGTCTAAAGTCGCCCTCAGTAGGATGGAGCATGGCAGCTTAACGTGTCCTTTTGTTTTGGCAGTGATTCTCCGATGGTATCTCACGCTCTCCTGGTTTGAGAGCGAGGTGCTTGTTGACGCTTCGATATTGCAGGAGGGATTCCCTGTCCTAACATATTTCCTCTCTCTCCCTTACAAGACTTCCTTCGGGTGAAGAAACAGCGCTGTCATCGCTCCCTGTTCCTCATCCAGTTACCGTTGGCAGGACTAATAACGTTTGAAAGCAGAACATCGCTGGCGCACACACAAGCACAAAAGTCTAGGGATGAAATCTTTAATTAGTGCGACAAAATTATACTTCCTGCTAGGTGTTTGCCGTGTTTTGATCTAAATTAAACTCCGAGTGGCGATTGTTGTGTTAGTTGATGAGTCTCTAGGGGAGGCGGGATACTGTTTGTCAAATTAAAAGAGTAAAATAAAATGAGAGTAAAATCATAACTGCACACTTTTTTTGTCTTGGATTAGAAGTGTTTTATTAATGAATTAATTATACGTATTTTGTTTTTTGCACTGCTAATAGGTCGGTTATACATTTGATGCCATCATTTCACATGGAGGGAGAGACCTGGTTTTTCAAACCAACAAACAGAACAAAACACAAACAGAAAAAAACACAAAACGACGAGAGATTACAAATCAAAAGAAAAACACAATCAATCAGCACGTCAACATTTTATAGGGGTTGGGTCCACCATTTACATGAACCTGGGGGTCTAAAGTGCACATGATAGGTTCTCATGTTTTTCTAATTGTTACCTAGTTTGGTAAATATTGGTAAATATTGATCATAGTTCTACATCAGTCAAGTGTCAGTTTTTTTAATTTATTTTTTTATTACAGGAAGTAGTGCCAAGTTCTAAAAAGAAATGCCCCAATCTTCAGTTTGACATCAATAAGCAACATTCTGTTGAAAATGCAGGGACATTTTACACACAACTGATTTTTCTGACAGTTTAAACAATAATTTAACACAATAAAGGTCTTACTATTTATCAAAGTATAACTATTGTGTCATTTATATGGATTTGGCCCTTGTTTATGCAGCATGTCAAACCAGGAAGTAACCTCACAGAAATGGTCAGTCCTGCTTGGTTTAGTACTAAAGTGTGAAGACTATTTCACGTTTGTGCTGTTGTACAAGAGAGGACATTTAACTTTGTGCTAGAATATATGTCTGACAAAAGGCCTATTCTTCCATAAATATTTAGCATTTTAAAATATTATGACCAACCTATTATCTGGTTATCCCTAATCTCAACATCCTTTCCTTCCATCCAACCGACTTCATGTCAGGTTTCTCTACACCCAAAATCTACTTGCTCCTACTACTTTCAAACTGCTCTCTAACTACGGTATGTATTTGTATTGTCTACGTCACTCCTTAAGACAACCTTGCACACATTTGTACTGAAGCATTAACAATGTACACATCTCATTCCCATAATCAACGTAATCAACAAGTCGGTGTTGATCAAGTGGGAATCTTAGCCCTATATTGGCAGTTGTTGAAAGAGAGCTTACAGTATAATAGTCATTAAAAGACAAGTATATTTGCATACAGCTAAAAATGCACAAACTCTTGGCAGTGACCAAAAAGTGGGGATTAAAATGGGTTTACATATATTTAGTTTCATCAAAGCCTTGGTTTTGTTTATCAAATTATGCTAATCACTTTAAACACGAACCTTTGCCAACAAAACACAATGGTTTCACTGCACCTGCTCATTTTGGATGGAACATTTGGTCAGTTTAAATATCTGCTAATCTATACACTAATCTGTCACTTTCTTTTACTTGATTTTGATATGCTATAAAGTTTTTTGAGGTGCAAAAGATTAAATACTGTATAATGTTTTTTTTGTTTAGTTTTTTAGATTTGCCTTGAAGATTTTGTTTTTATGTATCTGTGCTTTACTAAAATCAGATTATCAGAACTGGACTGAAAAGTATTTTTCTCATGGTGATGCTCTACATAAAGGTTTTGAGTTCAAGCCCCAGCAGAAATAGATGCATAAAATTCACAACCCCCTGCTACAGTTCTCAAAATCTGTGTGAAATACTACTACTACTTATACTTTTACTTTAAATATTATTTTTATCTTCTGCATTAGTTATCTTTAGCAGTACAACATGCAAGGTTGAGTTTGTGTGAAGGGCGACTGCCTTTCCTGAGCTGAACTCTCATACCAGAAACAACTGCTGAATGTTGTAAATAATCTCACTTCACCAAACAATTCATTACACAAATTAGCACTCTATGTTGTTAAATGACTGCCCGTATTTCTAACAAACATCTAATCATTAGAAATTTGAACAGTCTTTGTAACAAAGACTTGAATCTGTGCTGCTGACTGACTGCTGATTTGCTTCTCCTCTGCACATGTGGAGTTAAGCACAACCTGCAAACATCCAAGATTCCCACACAGGTTTATTCAGCGCGGTGTGAGGCTGTGTGGTCCTCAGAGCACAGGCGAAGCTGCTCTTTGCTCTGGTTCTACAAGCACATGCTCAAACTCATCAGAGAGCGGAGCAGGAGAGTAAGAACCAAGCTTCCTGCGCATTGTTGCTCAGCGCCCTGTAGAGCCAAGCTTCAGCAGCGTGGGGGGAACAGGCTTATTTGGATATATTTTGAAACAATTTATATATAGTAGTGATACACTATAATTTACATTTTTTGTTGGTAAATCACTGCTTGCCTTGATTGCACTGACCACTTTGCGCACATAACGGGCAGTGCATAGGGCATCAAGTGCTCCAAGGGGGCACCAATCTGACCATGCAGTTTGGATTGATATTCATAATAGGCTATTTGTGCAGCAGCTGTACTGCAATGGGAGCCTACAATGAACTTACCCTACCCCTAAGTTTTTTATGAATAACAAATCAACTTGGACTCAACTGTCGCCACTCTCTCTTTCGATAGTGAGTTTGAGATGTGCACAGGCAGCTACAAAAGCCACAGTTTAAACCGACGCAGGCAGATCAGGGGCGCAGCTGGGAACAAGAGAGAATAAAACAAGATGTGTGATGGATCCAGCTGGCGCAGCTCTGCGGAGCTGACACCGCGGTGCGCGCAATGCAGAAGTGGTTAAACTTCTTCCAAATGTCTAAATCATGTTTTCAGAAATTCAACTGAAAATTTTGACAGTTTGCTGCCTGTAGTGTTTTCTAGAGCCTCAATCTGTTCTGCAGAAGAGCAGGAGAAGGGCTTTGGCTGATGCTGCAGCAGGGGCGGAGCAAAGAAATGTAGGGACTGTGGGGGGCTTGCTAATATCATTACACCTAAAATGCCACAAGATACAGAAAACCTCCTGTTCAACCCCAGGAAGGATTGTGATTTATACAATATTTATAAAATGAAATGTAAAAAAACAAAAAACCACACACACATGAAAGAAATAGTAACTTTATAGTTGAATGAACTTCTATACATTTTTGTACATGTTCAGTGGTTTGGGGGCATTTCTGCTGCTTTTCAGTAACACAAGTGAATACTACCACTGAGAACAAGAGAAATGTGCACATTATGATTTTATTTCCTTTCATTTCCTTTCTGCACAATAATCCACCTTGCTTTATCCCTATAATCTTTCCTGCTGCGGCACTTATGCCCAGCACTGCCATTTTGTAAGTGTCAAAAGTGCAAAAATATATAGATTTTTCTTGCAGAACATACATACCACTGAAATATTACCACTGTGCTGCCTGGTGGTCGAGCGGTTAAGTCACAGCACACGTTTGACCGGCTCCTATAGTGCAGCCGGTCGCAGTGTAGAGAATAAGACTCCGACAATTTAGTGCATGTTTCCTCTCTAATAAAGCCTACGGAGGCAAAAATCTTACAAAAAAAGAAATATAACCACTGACTAATCATGTGGAGTTCACTCTAATCTACAGGTCAACTCATTTCTCCTATGGACACAGTTTGAGTGGCATTTAAACATTTGAGAATGCTCTTATTAGCTGACCGTATGATCTAATTGAATGTGAGCATTACAGTATCTACAGCTAAACCAATTATTATTGTCCGTAGCCTGCAGTCTCCCTCCCAAGAGACTCTGGCTTCAGCAGATGTGTCTAACGGTCTCCCAGTTATATTCAGACAGCACTAAGTGAATGCACATCTTAAACTTAAAGCACTCTTGTAAACTTGTAAGCCATTTTTCTTGCAAGCAGGTAAAATCTACATAGAAATCAGTTTAAAAAATAGTACGATAGATCCATATGTAACCAGGTAGTGGGATTAAATGTACATTTAAACCAACAATGCCACCCAGGGAGATGTCTCTGGGAGCAAAATACATCAAATAGAAATTAACTAAACCAACACATAAGGCGCACAGGTAAGTACATTATTAAGAAGCAAGAACGATACATTTATCTAGCATTTTATTGGTTTCATTTAATATCATTTGTTTGCAGGTCACTGTTGAATTTCACTCCATTTCAGTTTTTCACCAGTTCAGTATCTCAGTTGTACTTCACATTTCCAGTATTGTTCTAGCAAAAAACAAGGAAAGCGAAGCAGCAGGTAGGACAAAAACAAAGCAGCAGCAAAGGGCCAATGCCGTGGAGAGTGCCTGGAGCCTGGTTAATTTAACAATTTAGGTCAGGCTGGTGAGAGGAGACCTAAGACCTGGGCTGTTACCGTACCTCTGGCCCCATGATGTTGCACACCCACAACAAGCCATTATTTTGTGCTCGGCTCGCCCAATACCAGTTACAATGAAGGACTTGTTTTAGGGACACGACCAACCTGACCTGGCACCATGTCGCCGGTGCTGTTCCTCCCACTACGGCGCTACAGATAAATTACAAAACGACAACCTGAACAAATCAATTGGGAAAGGGCAATTGTTTTACCTGCCCCTTCAAAGAATTAAGCACAACCTGGGTTCAGGCCAGCCAAACAGGAAGGTTGAAGTAGATTTGTAGACACAGTGTGCAATCCTCATGCTATCGATGATTTAGGAACTCTGTAAGATTTCAAAGACTCCAAAGTCTGTCTGTATTTTTTCCTATAGCCGTTGGCAAGTTTGTGTAATCCCTCATTCGTCCAGGAGTGTTCCAATGTAGAAAAAGATTCAGTTGTAGTCATCTGGACACTGTGTTTGAGACATCCAAGAGACTGAGAATGACTCTTGGATGAGAGTTGAGGATCCAGATGACTAAAACTGAACCTTTTTGTAACTTAAGCTGTTAAAATAATCCTGAAGGTTATTCGGTTTGAAATCAACCCGTTGACCACATTTAGGCAAAGTCAAAGCCATTTTTTAATGATAATTAGCATGTAAATCTTGCATCGTCTGTTGAGACTTAAGTGACCACTGAACATCCTCTTTTACATGTTATTTATGAAGAGACCAGATAAATGACACACACATTATTTATTCATTTATTTGAAGTAAGCTTACTCAATTTATTATGGGGATTGTAAGTGAAGGACGTTTGATTTGACATAACTCCGATTAGCATTGGCTAACCAACTGATAGTTTCTTAGCAATAGGCAGATATGAGATCTATGAATGGCTATTCAACTCCATCAACTAATGGACCACGAATACCATGTATAATAAGCTATATCTAGATATTCTTTAAATTGTCTTTGCTGATTTTTTTTATGTTTGCTTATCTAACCCAGGTTCAACCATTCAAATGAAACTTGCAACGTGTTAATTCATTTTAGCAAATACAAATCATACTTATATATATTATTTTTAGGTAAACAGATTGGTTATGAATTAATGTTTTTACAGTGTATTGACATGCAAATATAGGTCTACTTTAATTCTGCATTAATTGTTGACCAGTAACATTTCATTAGGGTGAATATTTATTTAACAGACACAGGAGTTCTCTGCTTTACTGAGCCTTCAAAATCATTATATCAACGTAAGGCAGGCATGTCCAAACTAGGGCCCGGGGGCCAAATGTGGCCCTCAGACCAATTTTTGTTGGCCCTCCAGCTTCCTGCTATGTTGGCCCAAACAACAAAAACTAGTACTTTTTACTGTGAAATTGGGAAAATTCAGGCATATTGATGTTATACCAACCTAATATGAATGTTCTAGGTCTAATTAAAGGTGTGGAGGCTCATCGCAATTACATCAAATGCAAAAAGTGAAATGATTCACTTTGTCATTCAACAAATTCGACATTGTCAAGTTGTTTGTGGCCCTCTGCCCCGTTTAAGTTTCAAAATGCGGCCCTTGGTGAAAAAAGTTTGGACACCCCTCACGTAAGGGATCATCTCAAAATGGGTTGAAGCCGAAAAGACTTAATATTTTCCGTCTTTTTGTTGCTCTAAAGCTTCAATACATCGTTGTGGCAGTAATTGTTTTGAAATGCTAAAAAACTCTCTCAGCAACGAGCATTAGGCCAACATTAGGCGGCGGGTGCGTGCGCGCCGTGGCCCGTGTGGAGGAGCACGGCGCGCCGTGGCCAAAGCAGGGAGCGGGGCGAGTGCGTACGGGGGAGCGCGGCGCACCGTGGCCCGCGCAGGGGGCGGGCGTCGCCGTCGCCAACGCGGCTGGTGCAGAAAAGTTGGAAAAGCTTTTTTGCGGCAAGACGCGGCGCAGCAAATGATCAAGAGATTTGGCTCTAGTAACGTGCTACGCACTGAAGAACGACCAACACAAACCCTGCATGAGGTTCCGGCCAATCACAGCAGACGTGAGATTCTCACTGAGACAAAAGCGCTTGTTCTGCTTCTGTCATTCTGACATGTCTAAGGTCTAAACACAGGCAAGTGACAATTACAGGTTTTGACAAGAAACATTAGTTTCTCACTCTCTCATCCTGTTGAGACTATTTCAATGTGGTCATCTCACAGTTTGGGTTGAATGGGACGGCCGTAGGGCCCCTAGGGCCCGTGGACCATGTGGATTGAGTAAACAAACATGCGCGACAGGTGACATTATTTGGAGAGTTCATAACTTCTACATATAAACATACCAAAGGATGTTCAGGGATGTTCACTAGAGGTGAGCAGGGTCTATTAAGCTACTATCGTTTTATCAACGCGTAAAATTTTATGTGAAGCCAGAATTTTTTTTTTTTAAGTCTTTTGAGGGGGGGAGGGGGTCCAGAGAGAGACTAAAAATATTAAGTCTTTTCAGCTTCAATCCATTTTGAGATGATCCCTAAGGCCTTGAGTCAATGACATTTCTGACCCAGATTTTACATTTGCTTCTATAAGAATTTTGCTTCCTACTTTATTTAACCTTCTTCAGTTCCGACCCCCATGATAAGCGTTGGCATTTGCGACCCCCAAACACATAAACCCATAAATGGCTACCATAAAAATATTAAGTAGCCTGCTATTAAAATGTTGCATTTAATTATAGGACAGAAGCCAATTTAGAATAATTTAAAGGCCAACAAACAGGAATCTGCATTTACCACTGCAAAATAAACATAAAACTCCCTGAAATTGTCTTGTGACATGGGTCCCAAACCCCAGGTTGAGAAGAAATGTTATCTACTCCAATGCCATAATACTTTCTATTGAAGATTAACTGGAGTAGTTCACATTCCATTGACTTCCTATAACGGTATTAACCGGTTTTAACCATGTGCACATGCAAGTACTGCATCAGGCTATGTGGGTGAAGCTTTGCTTTGGTTGCTAATCAGCCCCCTAGTGGATAATGTACATATTAATTTGTCTGAGAAAAAAATATCATGAAAAATGCATATCAGAATAGGGCAAATCAAATAATGCTTTCCAAATGTCCCTGGCCTCTTAGCTAATGAGCCCAGTGTGTTTGGGGGTGGGCTGACACTGAAAGCTTTCCGTATTGTGCGCGAGTCAACAGTAGTTACAGCACAAACACACAACGACACATCATCAAAGGCCTGACACAGGAGGGCATAAAGTCTCCTGTGACGGCCTTGTCAAATGTGAAAAAATGTCATGCACCCCGAGGAAGAACATGATATTTCCATACACCCTCTGCCACATGCTGCTGCTGCTGCTGCTGCTGCTGCTGCTGCTGCTGCTGCTGCTGTGACAGGTTCAACACAGACTGTCACCATGGATGTTACTGGTAGCAACAAGAAGTGATCCAGCATAAAGGAAAAGCAACGCTGATTGGATAAATGAGAAAAAATGACTTCTCGGTGCACACAGAACCAAATGTTAAACCTGTCATTCCTTCTATTTCACAAGTGAGTTTTGGGTTGAAAAATACTCATTCACTCCTAATACTGATGTAAGCTGTCTCTACCAAAGACATGGCTTACTGTTGTTATGTCATGCTCATATTTGCTCTACTATCTGTTGGCCATCCTTATAAAAACAACAATGCATGTGATTTTGTGTACAGACTCATCATCATTTTTCCAGTAATACAAATTTGCATTCACGTATTTGAATCCTGCTTTATGATCTGCCACTCAGCAAACTACTGGCCTCTGACTAATTTGATGCACCCGTCTTTAAGTTCCTGCTCTTTGTATGAACCGGGAAAAAAAGATAAAAAAATAAAACTTCCAAAATGGTTTTCATCTAAAAAAGTGTGGCTTTTCAGCTAAAGGTTAGCATTTCAAAGGCGGCAGATAAGACATTTCCATTGATCTCCAGCCACTGTAACTCCAGTCTGTTTGTCAAGATGTTCAAGGCTTTTGACAACTACTTCGATCCCGCTGCTATGCCCTCTTCACATCAAACACACCTCTCCACAATGAGCACTGATTAAGATTCAAATACGGTTTGTACTGCTATCGGATACATGCATCCTAATCATATCCTACTGGGGAGATGCCTTTCACTCTTGCAAGTGAAAGGCTCTGTCGTTTGTTGCCATTATATAATACAGTTATACTTTGAAGGTGCATAGCATGTTTTTTATCATTTATATTTTGCCAGACAATAATAAATCATCTTCTACCATCTACTCCAATCCTCAGTATCCCCTTCTTCACACAAACTGCATGTATTTCTCCCAAATCCTAATATCTGATGCTTCAATTTGGCAAATCAACTCAGCACCATTTGTATAAGAAAAGGGGTCCTATACTTCTGAGAGCTCAATAAGTACATGTATCCATCCGATTAAGTATTTGTTGACACCCTATTCGAGACATACTATAAAAGCAGTTTTGAAGTTCAATGTTTCTTTATTTTCTGGCAATTTTGTTAGGACCAACTGGACACTGAGACAATTGGACAACAATAAGCACATGTATAAAAGATATGGTCAAAAGAAGAGCTAAGGGCAGAACATCTTTCCCTATGCTGTGGCGTGACAGCAAAACTCTGCTCTGGCCTCTGAAAGTTGTTAAAAGAGCTTATAAACCATCAAGGTGAATAATAATTGGAATGGGAAAGCGTTAACAAAGTAAGAGAAAAATGTAAACCATTGCAAACTGTTTTAAATGAAGTTAAGACGTTTTTAACCATCAAGAGAAACAGTGAAATCTGGTACAGTGCCTTTAAGTGCAATGTAACACACTGCATCAGAACTGTTGGCGTGCTCGTTTATAAAAGAAGGGGCAAGAATCAGAAAGTTTAGAATGAATAAAATGTTAAATCCCTGCCATTTACAAGACTAATACAGATAACCAGAGCGCTTACCTAAAATGTCCCTAATGAATGTGACGGCGACTTATACAGGCGTAGTCCGGACGTGCCCTGTCCCTGTGCGCTCAAACCATTTATACATTTTCATATGTAGGTTGACGCCTTCTCTCAGTATTCTTCCATTCGCTGTTCCATCGCACAGAGATGTCCTTGGGTCTGCAGCTTTCTCCTTATCTAGGAATGTGGTGTGTGTGAGGCCAGTTTCAGCACAACTTAGAGTGACTAAAATTAATAAAAATCTAAAGTTAATATAGTTGGAATTCCCTTATTATATCAAAGTACAGTTTTAATACAATTAAGTAAACCAAATATTCTATTCTAATTGTAACCTTTGATAAAATTTGATAAATGTTGCACAGTGCAATTACTTTGAATAAAACAATCATAAAAATGCTGCTCTCTAAACAAACCTTTCAGGCTTGAAACTGACACAAAAAGTACACTTATTATCCAACTGTTCTGTATGAGCAGAATCCTTACTGTATACCGCCTGCACACTAGAAAGTATTTTTTTCTTTTGATTTCTTTGTTTCAACTTTTGTAGGTATATGGAGCAGAAGTTACCCACTCTTTGAAGCCCACACAGACTGAAGCAGACTCAGAATGACATAATGTGAAATGGATCAGCCGAGAAAAACCCTTCTGCTGTTTGTCTGAAAAACAGTACATCAAAACTTAACAAAATGTGCAGGAACATTGGTTTGTAAAAAGACATTCAGTCAGTATTAACGTGAGACTTCCTGTTTACCTCCACTTTAAATGCACATCCTCCGTGTTACAATGTGGGCCTGTGCATGATCCTCATTGTTTAGTGCAAACAGAAGCAGTGTAAAAGTGGTTCAAGAAATACCAAGAGACCCGCAGATGAAAGAAAGCAGAGAAATAATATTACATCTAACACAATCAATCTTCTCTGCAAAAACACTTAATAACATTCGCAGTGGGAGTTGGGCGCGCAGTAGAAGAGCGGCGGAGCTATATGAGGCAGCTGGTTTAGATTAGTGGCATGAGTATTACGACCAAATGATAACAATGATTTGTCGTTTAGAGCCCTCCACCTATGGGTGCTCGGCAGGGAGCGCATCATGGAGGAGATGGGGAACGTAATGCTCCTGAGCCAATATCATAACGACGTCCCAGAGCAAATAGACTGTTCTATAGTACAATCAGTGGCATAATTATCCTCTACGTTTTCTAACAAGTAGCTAAATTGTTACACTGTGTAATCCTTAATTTGTCCAGGAGCGATCCAGCATGTGTATTTTAAAACACCAGACAATACCTTAGGACAAACACTTGTTCATCTTTGGGGCACAATGCCAACACAAAAACAGAATGTAATGTATTCAACCCAAGTAGTGAAGAAGGTTGAAATACTACATCAACACAGAAGGCACTTGAGGTCTGCATTGCAATCGGCCAGCTGAAAGAAGAGTGAAGATGAACATTTTGGGGGAAAAAGAGAATCATTTTCCCTCTTTGAACAGAAATGATGGATTAAGGTGGCCCACTATTTACAGCATGGGCCCCCCACCTTTGTCAAGTGAGAAAACAAGCTAATCACGTACTTAATAGTTTTCCTAATCAGATTTAACAGGTATACACAAGCAGCAGCTTCAGGAGAAACTCCTCCCTGAGGGCATGGTAAATTAATAAACTAGAAGAAGATAACTCCCTCAGATTTAAAATGAGTTTCGAATGGAAATTGCCTTTATTTTCTAAACATTGTCCCCGATGTTAAGTTATTACAAACAGGAGCATGCTCTGTACAGCTCAACATTGATATGCCAATACAAACAAAACAAATGAAGGAAAAAAAGATTTGTCATAAATTCATTTTGTTTTCATTATGTATGCTAGTTTTTTTATATTTGAATTACAAGAGTTTGTTAAGGAATAAAGAATCAAATAGATTTTATTCTTGTGCTAGTTTGGCTATCCAAATCAATACATACATAAATGGTGCAGTAGTAGTTTTCTCCAGTATATGGTGCAGATTACTTACAACAATAGGACAGGATTTGCTGTTTATTGCCCCTCCATAGGCGCACAGCGGAGAGCATGACGTGTCTGAGATGGCAGCTAATACGATTGAGCCTTCAGTGAAACGGACAAAGGTGGTGAAACGTCTTTGCGATAAATCTCAGTGCCTGTGAATTGATAAAGGCCTTATCACTGGATAGCCACCGAACTGTTTAGCCTGTGTGGATTACTGCACTTTGTCACCCACTGGATGTGTGCGTGTGTACTTGAGAAAACCATATTAAAATAAGGGCCGGGAGTTGAAAATTTCCTCCAATATGTCGTAGCCAACATTGTTTTGTTGAGCAGAATATGCGTCATACTTAACCAATGATTGAATAAGGTTGATAAAGTCTAACCTTATTCGTATTCCTTATAGACAGACACTAAAAAGACACATCAATTTGAACATTTAAAAGCTTTTTTTTTGAAGAATTGTGGATGTAATGTTATGTGAACTTTCAACATATTTGATCAGGACTCAGACAGGGTCATTTAAAGGTGCACAGTATAACTTTACTAGTGGAAAATTTGATCCCTGCTTGTCTCCATGGGAATGTCATTGCTTTTCCTGTTATATTCCTCAAGATGGCATTTGACTTCTCTATTTCCATGGAGACAAGCACATGATGCTACTAAGCCATGCTAAAGTTTAGATCTGTGGAGAGATGAGCAGGATCACATGGGCCACTAGCAAAGGTGACCTGGTGTTACCCCACAGATCTTTGGGCCGACTGTGTTATATGTCTGAGGTGAAAATCCGTGGATTTGTCTTTCACTAAAAAAATCAGAATCAGAATGATTTGTATTCATCCCAGAGGGGAAATTATTTTCATCACTGACGTGCAGCCGACAGCAGAATAAATAGAAATTATGAAAAATTTAAAAAGCTAAATTGGCACATTAGCATCCCAGTAAGATATTTTAACAGCTAAACCCCTCTGATAAAAACAGATACAGTTCACATTTAACTTGTAACTTGTATTTATAGATAATATAGTACCCTCTCGGTATATCTATATGTGCAGCCAAATTAATTATGCAGTAATGTGAAATGAGCGTATTGGTTTTGCTTGGAACACAGAAAAGGTAATTTTGTTGCTTTTGAATTCCATCGCGCCCGTACATCCTAAATGTGTCTGTGACCCATGGTTGAATGAGACCGTGCGCAAACTCAGACGCCAGTGTAGAGGCGCAGAGAGATAATTGGTCAAAGAACAAGTGGCACGTCTCTCTACGGATGCTCAGGACTTCTTGAGGTAACTTTCAGCTAGCTGTTAAAACTTCTAAATCCACAAATAAGTCTTGTGTCAACAATTAGCCATAAGCCCCAAGTGCTTTTCAATGTATTGTATAACATTGTTAACCCATGTGTGAGTGTAGGCATGAATTATTCTACAAGAGGGTATGAAAAATGTCAAAAGGGATTAGGTCCTCTTTCTCTTTGCCTCTTTCATCTGATTGTGCTGCTGTTCCTGTGTGTCATGTGTAGCCTTGGAACTGTTTGAGCCTATAGCCCTCAAAATAGACTCTTAGACCCTCCTGCTGTTCCACAGATTGCCTATCTTCTAAACTACTTACCGGAAAGAAGTATTTGATGCATTCATTTTGACTTTGATTAATGCATCACTTTCATCAGGTTGTGTGCTCTCTGTTTTTAAACTTGCTGTTGTCCAGCCCCTTATTAAAAAGCATCATTTGGATCCTACTGTTCTTAGGCCAATATCTAAATTTCCCTTCCTTTCTAAAGTTTCTGAAAAGGTTGTCTGTTGCCGTCACTGCAGTCACACTTGTAATGACATTTCTGAAAAATGTTCTCTCAGGCTTTAAGCAACAACATAGCACAGGCACTGCACTTTTATGTGTTTTTAAACGGATATGTCTTCAGCTTTTGACACAGTTGATCACAATATTCTGTTGTCTCGATTAGAACTGTCTGTTGGTGTTAAAGGCCATGCACTTAACTGGTTCAGATCATTTGTCAAAACGAACCTTCTCTGTTCACCTTTGCCCACATCAGTCTAAAACTGCTCCATTGAACTGTGGTGTGCCACAGGGTTCCATAGTAGGTCCAATATTCTTTGGTATTTATTTGTTGCCATTAGGATCGCTCTTTAAAAAAAAAAACAATATCTTGTTCCATTGCTTTGATGATGACGTACAACTTTATGTTCCCCTGCAGTCAAATAACTCATCGTTGAGACTGGATGACTCTACTACACATGTGTCAAATACAAGGCCCGTGGGCCAAATCCGGCCCGCCGAAATTTCAAATTTATATTAAAAAAAATATATATATATTTTTTAAAATCGATTCATAGAACCGTAGTTACATCTGTAACCATTTTTATCGCCAAAACTACACGTCCCACAATGCTGCCGGTGGCCCCCCTCCCCCACGCGGCTCTGCTGCACTGCTGTGTAAGCTGCCGGGGGAGAAGTGCTGAGGAGTAATAATGCGCGTTGCGCACTTTAAGCACTTTAGAGCAGAAGTTTAGTGGTGTGTCAGTTCAGGTGTACAGATAACTACACAGACGTAGAAATGTTAGTTAGAACATTTAAAAGGTTTTTTAGATCTTGAGAAGTTTATTTTCTTATAAAGTCATTTTTTTATCTCTGTGTAGAACTGTAGATCAACTCTGAAGTTGTAATGCTCATAAACTGAAGCACAGTATTGGTGAAATTACACTTGTTTTTCTTAATACATTTCAGTTTTTTATCGATCCAGTAATTGCTTCAAAACAGCGTAGGCTATATAAAGCTATTTATTGATTATAGTTTTATGTTTACGTTATATTCGGCCCGCGACCCAGCCTGAGCGTCGAAATTTGGGCCGCGGCCCAACTGAATTTGACACCCCTGCTCTACTACACTTAGATGAGAAACAAACTGAAATAGTTGTTATTGGTGATTCAGATGTATTAGCAGTGGTGGATATTGTTCTTGGTCTTTCATCTGGTTTTAACCTCCCATTTGTGAGGAATCTTGATGTGCTGATGGATTAATCTCTTAAAATAGACAAACAAGTCAGTGTAGTGGTCAAAACCAGCTTTTTTCAGCTGAAGTTATAAGCTAAAGTTAATCTGTACTTACCTCCCAGGGAAAATTCAGTCCTTCATTACATCACGCATGGTTTACTGCAACTCTCTTTATTTTGGCCTTGATCTGACTTCTCTTAAACATTTGCAGTTAGTGTAAAGCGGCCCGGTTGCTCACAGATACAAAATGTCACCGATACATTACTCCAGTCCTGGCATCACTGCTTTGGCTTCCACTTATCCAGAGAATCCAATGTAAAATGTTGCTCATGGTCTTTAAGTGTCTAAATGGTCTGGCTCTCTGTTATTTGCGGGAGTTATTGTCCCACCATGTTCCTGCTCGTACTATGCGGTCCTCTTCTCAGCTCCTCCTGGATGTGCCCAGATAAAAGCTAAAAGGCAGAGGAGACTAAGCTCTCTCTCGCGGGGCCCAGGCTCCGGAACAGCCTCTGCATGTTAGATCTGCAGAGACAGATAGATCTGTAGAGCAGTTTAAACTTTACCTTTTCTCTCTGACCTTTTGACACAAACTGAGCCATTTTTAATTAACTTCATGTGTATTTTTAATTGGTTGTATCATGTGTTACTTATGTATTATTGCATTGTTCTTGACATGTTTTTTTTAAAGTTGTAAGTGTGTTTTATGAATAAACTTTGACATTAACATTGATAAGCCCATCTCCACAAGCTTGTAGCGGATCCTCCACCTGAAAAATTACATAGTTCACATTTAAATAAGAAATACTTACTTTGCCTTCTGAAATGAATTCCTCAAGATGGACGGATTCCTGGATGAATGAGGAATTCCATCATCAATCATATAGTGGTCCAATTACAATTACATTATATACGTATAACTATATATAATTTAAAACATGCAACTCTTGATTGTTCACATTCTCATCTGCCAAGTGCAAGAGCTTCACATGGGGCCCGACACAGCCCTTGACATCACACCTTTTGCCTGTTCAAATTGCACCGTGACGGCCCCCACACTCCCTCTCCTTCCCTTTCTTAGACCTAACCTCCAAATCGAACCAACTTTCTCCCTCCAAATTGACGCTTCATATTGTCATTGAAGAGGTCGATGAGAAGCAACTTTCATTTTATCTGTGGAAAGGAATTTGTGTCAGACAACAGGGAGCCATAGGGGGGCTTCTTGAGGGTGTCTTTTTTGTGGCGAGGATCCTTTTTTTGTGGGTGTGATGTGTTGGAGGATGAGAGGGCTCTGCTGGGGTTTCCGATGCGCACTTGTACTTCACTTCACTGTATGAAGCGCATTGCAAAAAACTATGTGTAGTGCTCCTGGGATAGTGATGGATGGTGGACTCACTTCAAATACTAGATCATGTGCTTGGGTTGTACCAACAAAATAAATCTCATTGCTTCCATAGTACATAGTGTTAGAAGAAAAGAGAACTTTTTCCGTACAATAGTAATAAAACCCAATGGACAAACATTTGCACGAGCCATAAAAAATATTTAATTCATAACATAACCAACATAATGATTCACAGTTACTTCCAGGAGAGCGTTTACAAAGTTACTGTGTAAATGGTAGGATTCAAACTGTGTCTCTATTGGCCCTATTTACCTGTAATTGTATCAGTAATATTGTTACAATCTCCCGTTTCTCTGTGGAGGAAGGTGATTGTATTAAACGATTCCGCTGACCATTCAAGTCTGAGCTATAGAATCACCCGCTGCCCTAGTTTCAAACTGAATAGAGGACATCAAGTGTTGTTATTGTGCCAAACATATTCTCTCTTGGCAGATATCCTGTTGACCTTTTAAATACGAAATGTCATGCTTCATCATTTGAAC
The DNA here is from genome assembly GCF_026437365.1 of Eucyclogobius newberryi. Taxonomy (NCBI): domain Eukaryota; kingdom Metazoa; phylum Chordata; class Actinopteri; order Gobiiformes; family Gobiidae; genus Eucyclogobius; species Eucyclogobius newberryi. Next base: position 15,591,411 of record NW_027315835.1, read on the forward strand.
CCATTATAAATTCATGTGGAATTTAGCGGTAATTAGTGCTCTGCTATGGCTGCTTCAGAGGCGCTTGGATTTCCGTGCCCCTTATACAGCCTCATGTGTGCTATGTGTTTGGTTTGCGGTGAGGGAAATGTAGCAGCAGGATATTTACTCCACTCTCTGCCACCGGCAAATTCAATCTGCAGCCCACTGATTGAGCAATTTGCTCAGCAATTGAGCACAATAGGCCAATCATGGGGAAGGACTGCTGATGTATATGACTGAATAAGGAGTGAGGTGAGGCATGTGCTGAGAGGGGCTTTGTTTCACCACAGAGGAGGCAGGACAGGTACAGGTAGAGATATTTGAATGAAAGATGTGTGTTTTGGTGCATTTACCCTTGTGTCTATGTGGTATGAGGGTCACTCTACCTGGATAATAGGCTACATATTATTGCAACAGCAGTTATGGTCAGACTGTGCAGACATTTAACACAAATACTATATGATGATATAGTTTTATATTCACTTGACTAACATGTTAATACATTTTAGGGGCTAAGAACCGGTATACTCACAGTAGACTGATCCTCCTGACCAACACCCTGGAGAAGAGAACCTTGGCACTGCAAAGCGCATCGCCCACTGCCCTAGAGGGATGGGTCAAATGCAAAGGACAGATTTCCCTATACTTGCACAAGTAAGCAATTCGTTTTCAGTTTATTTTGTGCTGCAGAGGTTTTAGATAAGCAAGCAAAGACAATTCAGTGTGACTTTGCATTTGTTCAAATATTTAATGCGTATTCTCTTGCTAATTTGGATGACTAGATTTAGAAGTAGACAGAAAACTGAACAGTTGTTGAATAATGAGTGTGAAGTGCAAATGGAGTTAGCATCAATAGTGACATGCTGTCAGAGGGAACTATAGTTTCTCTGTGGAGGCTCTGATAATTCTGAACAACTCGGAGGTTTGTTTACTGTGTCAAAACAGGGAAGAGATAACACTCCAGAAGGAGAAGTTTCCCTAAGATTAATTTTTAAACTGTAAATCCAGGGGAGAACCTCACAATGCTTTCATAACAGATAACAGGCTTGTTATGTACATACAGTGGAAGCAAATTGCTTGAGTGATTATACAGTTTTAATCTCATTGTTCCCAATAAAGTTACAGCTCCTATACTGGATTTGGACTCAATATGCTACGTTGTAATAATATTTCAATATTCATTAGAGCTAAACGAATAAGCATCAAAATAAAAATGTAGTCTTGGTCAATGATTCATTGTCATTGAGGTTCATTTTAATTTTTAATTTTTAAATTTCAGGTTTCGTTTGCTAAGAGGGACATGAGGCCTCGCCCAATGTCAGTATCGTCTTTAGTTCAGTGATTACTGTATGGCGTTTGATGTCTTGCACTATAGTTGGGCTTCTTGGTTTCTTGTACAGGTCTTTATTGGAGATGTTATTAGGCCAGATGATTCGGCAAATGCTTCTGAAGCGATCATTATCGATATCGTTCATATCGCCTTTAACAACCCGCCAGTATTTAGAAGCATTTAGCAAGACTGCTTTGATGATGCTATTATACAACCTTATCTTTGTCCTAATACTATACTGGTTTGACCTTTAGATGGTCCAAGTCTGGTGAATGTGACATGGGCCTTTCTTCATCCTTTAATGTCTTTTTTGTGCGCAATTATCTTTGCTAACAAAACTAAATCTTAGGTAGGTTAATTCCTCAATAAAGTTGACTGGTTTACCATTTACTGATTAGTAAGTAAGGCTCATCACCTAGATCCTGGAGGCATTGATGGTCGAGCCTGTTGGTTTACTCTTAATTGATTGTCCATTTACAATTGTTCAAAAAGTTATCTACTTCAAAAAATTAACAAACAAAGCCAAATTGGCTCTAAAATTCAAATGTTCAGCAAAATGAATGTAATTCTAACTTGCGTAACAAATTTTGTCTGAATCTATGGCACAATGTGAGCCAACGAGTGAATATTTCATGAGCATTCGCCGATTCCATGCCACACAAACGCTCCTCCCTTACTGTGAGTTCAAATTCTCTTTTTGTAAAACTGCAAAGTCCATCGGGAGACGAGGTTTTTGAGAGGAAATCTGTGAGCAACAAAAAAAGAAAAGAAGATACGAGCCATCCAGGACTCAAACACTGCGAGTTTAAATAGGTTACTGGGCGTACACACACACCCCCAAAGGAATGAACAATGTAAATTAGGTTTGGTGAGTTGTCAAAAAGAGACTGCACAGAGATTTTGGGTTATCCTGTGATCCTCTGTCATTAACAGTTCAAGACAGCGTACACATTTATGAGCCCCCTCATTACTCTGTCTTGGGATGGAGTGGGCAAGAACTGAAGCGAGACTCCATGTGTCCTGACCTACATGACTGCAGTGAGGATCTAAAGTAGGTTAGGGTTGGATGCAGAGGAATGCTGCCGGAGCTCCACGGTGCTTTTGTATTATTAAAGTCTGCCGGAGGATCTGCCGGAGTGACCAGGGCTGTTGAGCGCCACTGACACAAATATGGAAGGACAGCAGTACAAAATGAAAGCTATTCATTACCACCCACTAGTTGACTCCATAAACAGATGCAGACAAATGAGCGAGATGTGGTGAGTGATTTATTGAATCGATAAACTTTGGCCCCAGTGGAGATGTCAGAGACGCAATGAAGGAACGATTTATTTGGGAGAATGTCTCGCCGTGATGTTAGTGCTATGATAGGAGATGGAAAGGTTGAGGAGGCGGACGGTTGTTCTTCTGTGGTACGAATGGAAATTGAGATTGAGAAATTGATAGGCCAAAGTAGCAGATTGTGACGGATCTCTTTTTTTTCTTGGCTTTGTAATGGAAGTGAAATTCCTATTCATTTTCCCCATGGACTCCTGTGTAAAATGCAATAAAACATATAGTTTCAAAGATCAGACACGAGACGCTTGATTTAATTTGTTTGCATCTTTATAAACTGCAAACATATAAAGAGAAAACATGTAACTGGATGTGGGTTTTTTTGGACTAAAATGTAATTGCTATTTGAATTAAAATGTACACATTTCCGAAAGATTGAAATTACATAACTTTTTACACATTTTGTTATGTTTGTTATGTTATCTTATTCCAAAATTGATTAAATTAATTATCTATCTCAAAATTCTACAAAACAATACCACATAATGACAATGTGAAAGAAGGTTGCAATCTATTCACAGCATTTGCCCAATACTTTGTTGATTGAAGCACCTTTTGCACTAAGCTTGAAACACCTATTTGTTGGCAGTTTCTCCAATTATTCTTTCCAAAACCTCTCAAGCTCCAACAGGTTGGACGGTGAGCATCTGTTCACAGCCATTTTCAGATCTCTCCAGAGATGTTCAATAGAGTTCAAGTCTGGGCTCTGGCCACTCAAGGACATTGACAGAGTCGTCCTGAAGCCGCTCCTTTGTTCTCCTGACTGTGTGCTGTTACGGCAGTTTCCTATAAACAATAATCAAGTAAAGAGTAACCAGGCAATAACTTGAAGCAGAAACAGAGTCTCTCGGTCTCTCTCAAAAGGTGGAAGTTTATTCACGTGCACAGTGGATAAACACCCTCACTCTCCCTAAGACAAGTTCGTTCTGTCCCTACCTAACTTTACAATTTACAAAGTACACCTTTTATAGGTGGTAACAAACATAACATAATCACAACCCAAATCAGCTCAAAAAGAGATAGACCAGACTATCACGTATGTGACGGTTCCAGCCATCTCTTCAGAGGTTTAATCAAAGACCATTTCCACACCGAATCCGGTCCTGACGCATTAATTGATGATTAAGAGGCGCCGGACAGTACATATTCAGTATAATTAGGACCTCATATTCTTATCCCATCTGCACACAGGAGAACAACAAAGATATTAATTCCGTGACATGTCATGGCCTAAAACAACATTAGAATGACATGACATGACCCATTTTCTGCCATTACAATACCACTCTTTTGATTATCTTAAACCCCTGTTTAATATCATATCATCAATCAATTACCAATCAGAGAAAATAGTAATTAATAATTAATAACACAACGAAAAATGAATAATAACAATAATTAGATAAATTATCAAAAGAAATATTAATAAAAATGACCAATTTAATGATTAAAAACACTAATTAATAAAATTGAACCCTTGAAATTAGAAATAAAAATAATAATCAAAATAATAATAATAATAATAAAAATAGATAAAATTATTAATAAAAAATATTAATAAAGTCAACCCCAGCTCCCCCGTCCCGAGACCCCCTCCACCGGCCAGGAAAAAAACTACCAAACCTCTTTGGGATAAAAGTAGAAAACCTGAGTAGGAGAAAACTACAAAACCACTTTGGGATAAAAGTAGAAACCTGGAGGAATTCCACTGTGAATGGGGCTCAGGACGGACAGGCTGATGCTGACTTCTGGGGGGAAAAAAATGCTTGATTAATTTCATCAAAATAAAGATTTCAGTCTATCTCTTGTCTTAATTTAAGTCATTACAATTTCCCTTTGAATCAGTGATTTCAAAAACAGTTTAAAAGAAATTAATAAAACTGTTTTATTTGCCTCCGCTCTTGTTTATGCCGTTACTGGCTTAAGGTCTCATTCCCTTGATGATTGAATCATCATCTGAATCACTAATGTAGCCTGTGTCTTGCTTAGACGCGTCTCTATCTGGCCCTGGAACCTGAACAGACACATATTGAGCAGAAACCATTTTACCAATCACTTTGAACAAACATGGGAGAACACAAGAAAACAGAATCAAGATTACCCCTACAATAATGCCAAAATTTATGAGCACGTCACGCCAGGAAGTAAGAGCCCATCCTAACACAGAAAAAGGGTGAGTGGCAGTGACAGTTTCAGATTCCATGAGATTACGGAGTTTGGTCAAATTTGCGAGTCCCTGTTGGATCGCACCCCCATCCTCATCATTAGCAGGAATGTAGGTACAGCAGCTCCCTCTTAGTAAAGTGCACACCCCCCCACTGGAGGCCGTTATCTGATCCAGCACAATACGATTTTGAAGTGCTACTGCGTGAAGTGCATGCATCTCCTCTCTCTCTGCCTCGAAAGTAGCTAATGTTGTGTTTATAAAAGCAGTAAATCTATAGCTAAGAGTCTCCATACGCAACATCAATTTACCCACTCCCACACTTGGGAACAATGCAAATAGGACCTTTTCCCCCGTTGTCCAAATTTTATGGTCATCTGGCACGTCAGACCCCCAAACAGCGTCATAAGATGCCAGATCCCTTTGTGTCCTGGGTGTGTGATGTGGTATGCTGGATATTATGTATGAATGATCTGAAGGAATCACAGCTGCGCATCGGCCAACCCATCCCGCCGGAAGACATTCATACATGTAATATCCACAAAGAAACATGTACTCCTCTTTTGGAACGGTCCCTAAAATGTCTGGAACAGTGTAGTAAGGTGCACATGTGGTTTTGGGGCCCGCCTGAGAATTATTCAGGTGGGTGCTCAAGTGGGTGTTGTTCACCAGATAAGTGCACGGGACATACACTGTGGAACAATATAAATCAGGGATTTGCCCTACATGGAGTGGTTTAAGTTCAGATCCTGGACCGATAGATAAGGTGGATGCAATAGTCTGTGCAAAGCATGTAAATTTAGAGCCAGGTCGAATGTGGACTGGTCCAAAAAGCGGCCCTAGTTTTACATTTTTAGGAGGTCTGATGTGAATCTGAGGTCGGAACTTAATCTTGCGTGGAAGAAGAGGAATCACCGCTCTCCACGCAGACCAAACTATCCTACTCAGAAGTTTAACATTATCTCTAGAAATTAGAGTGCCAGGTAACATGTTGGATAAATTAGGCACAGGGAGAGGGAGCACGTGTGGAGAGTTGGTTGCCATGGGCATGTGTGTACATACATAACAATCTCTCCGCTTGTGACTGTCGGCTACATATTTAGCATATCGATACCAATAGTTTAGTGTATAGACGGTGGAATGGTTATAAGTGTCTGTGAGAGACTCGATCTTGGATGTGTCGTCATAGTGCAGTGTACGAGTGTTACGGTCTACTCTGTTTTCTCTGTGGGGCCACATCCAGCTAGGCAGAGTGATAAACCATATTATTCCCAACGCCAGAACTATTGACAGACCCAGTGCATAAATCATTATTCTATAGTTCAGCAACCTGATGTTGAGCTCGACCTTTCTGTCGGTCGGATACCATTTAGAGCTCTGACGCTCCGGGGGACTCCTCCCCCCAGGAGGAGCCGGGTGAGCCTCAGGAATCATGAAGACGATGAAGACAGTATTTGTGTAGATATTACCAGACGATGCAGAAGAACGTGGAGCTTTAAACCGCGCCGGGTTTTGGCAACGTGCCCCGTGCTCGGAGCACTCGATCAGTGGGCTCTGGTGCCTTTCCAGGTTTACGACCTGCTCGGACCCCGACTTTCTCGAACTTGAGATCGTTGCAAAAAGGTCCCACGACGTCCTCAGTGGTTGCCCCTTGTGTCCGACCCACGAGTGGACCGACACCCGCGTTGCCATTGATCTCCGCAGGTGTGCTGAAGATGGCTCGGCAGTGAGAAGCGTGAACCCAGGTGCCCCGTTCTGCGACTTTCACTGCGGTGTGAGTGATGAGGAGGACCTGGACCGGGCCAATCCACCTTTTGGAACACCACCTTTTCCTCCTCGGCTCTCGGATCAAGATCCAGTCACCTGGTTTGAAGTTGTGGAGGACAGCTTCTGCTGCCTTTGGGAGAGCGGCTTTCACCTGTGCAGAAATTGAGGACAACAGGTCATCCAATTCTTTACAGTAAGCTAGCATTGAGTCGTCGCACAGGGAGGAATCGGGCAGATCTCGTGGCGGAGGTGGGTCGAGGCCTATGTTAGGTGGGTGAGCAAACAGGATTTAAAAATGGACTCATGTTACATCTTGCCTTTACCCGCATTCTCATGTACATCAACGCCAGTGGCAGTGCTTTAACCCAGGAGAGTCCAGTTTGCTCACATATTTTGGTCAGTTTTGTTTTGAGTGTCCCGTTACATTTCTCGGCGAGACCACAAGATTCTGGGTGATAAGAAGTATGTTTTCGGAGATCGATGCCCAGAAATTGACCCACCTCCTCTATCACTTTTGCTACAAAGTGGCTGCCATTGTCACTTGAAATTTTTTCAGGAACGCCCCAGCGTGGCACAATCTCTGTAATCAGAGCTTTAACCACTGCGTTGCTGGAGGCATGTTTACAAGGAAACGCCTCGACATAACGTGACCAGATGTCAACAAACACTAAACAGAATTTCTTGCCTTCTGATGGATTAAGCTCAATGAAAGCCATTTGCATATGCCCAAAAGGTCTTTCTGGCGGTGGGTGTGCCGCCTGTGGAATTTGTCTTGCTCTACCTGGATTATTGTTTAAACAGATAGCACAAGATTGACAAAATTTTTGGGCATAAAAGGTAAAACCTTTCGTGAACCAATTCTGTCCCACAGCCGTCACCATCCCCCCTTTTGACGCATGGTCCCGTCCATGTGAGATCAACGCCATCTGCCTGAAAAAATGTTTAGGTAAACAGGTTTTTTTGTTAGGCCCAACCCAAATGCCATCACACTTCTCAGCCCCCGCCTTCTTCCACACAGAGATTTCCTCTGACGTGGAGAATTCCTGCATGGCTGATAAGGACTCTGGAAGAGAAGTGTTATTAGACACAAAACATTCATTTTGCTCTTGTCTGCAGAGATAAGATGCGGCCTTGGCTGCCTTGTCCGCTCTGCTGTTTCCCTGTGAAATTGGGTCAGTTCTGTTAGTATGAGCTTGACATTTGCATATAGCAATATCAGATGGGAGCAAGATCGCCGTCAGGAGTTCCCCAACTTGCGTGCAGTTCAGAATAGGCTTACCATCCGATTTCAAAAAGTTCCTGTGTCGCCACAACCCCGCCCAGTCGTGGCATACACCAAACGCATAGCGAGAGTCTGTGAAAATTGTGACGGACTGACCCTTCGCCAATGTGCATGCGACTGTCAGAGCCACCAATTCTGCAGTCTGTGCAGAGAAATGAGAGGGCAGTGGGCCTGAGGCCGCCACATCCCACTCAGAGCATCCTGCAAAGCCAACACGGTTCTGTCCCGTGTTGGTGTCTCGAGATGCTGATCCATCTACATAAAAAAACAAGTCAGAGTTAACAAGTGGCTCCTCTTTCAGATCCGGTCTCGGGGTGCACACCTGTTCGATTGTAGAAATGCAACAGTGAGCTTCGCCCTCTTCAGGGGTGGGCAAGAGGGTGGCAGGGTTAAGCTGTGTGCATCGTTTTACTGTGACGTTAGGTAATTCAAGCAAAACTGTGTTGTACCTGAGCCATCGGGAAGCAGAAAGATGCGAAGTTTTCTGTTCCAGCAGGATCAGAGAGACAGCATGTGGCACAAGCAGTGTTAGCTCAGCATAGCCCACCAGATCACGCGAGGCCAAGACTGCTTTTTCAGCAGCCGCCACCGTGCGTAGACATCGTGGCATGCCGGCTGCAACGGGGTCCAGCTTAGCAGAGAAAAAAGCCACAGGTCGCAGGGAGCCCCCGTGCGCCTGTAAGAGGACAGAAGTCATGCAGCCGTTGCGTTCGTCAACAGTCTGTGTGAAAGGTCTTGTTGGGTCAGGTAACCCCAGAGTTGGAGGCTTCTGTAAAGCCATTTTCAACTCACAGAAAGCTTTGTCTGCTTCCTCTGTCCATGTCAGTTTGTCATTAGTCCTAAGGCCTTTTCCATGGATTAGTGCACCTAAAGGAGACTCCATTACAGAATAATTTGGAATGAACTGTCGACAATATGAACACATTCCTAGAAATGACATCAATTGTTTCTTAGTTATTGGTTTCGGAATATTCTGAATGGCTGAAACGCGCTTCATCGTAATGCTTTTGCCATTTTTAGATATCACATGACCCAGAAATATTACTTCCTCTTCAACATATTGCAATTTTGAGAGACTGGCCTTGTGGCCTTCTGCATGCAAATGTTTGAGTAAGGTCACCGTATCTTGTTTACATTGGTCCTCGGTTTGCGAGCACAACAATATGTCATCCACATATTGTAGCAGGCAGCTACCTGGTGCCAGTCGCAAGGGAGCCAATGAATCTCGCAGCGCTGCATTGTACCATGTTGGAGAATGCACGAACCCCTGACACAGCATTGTCAGAGTCCAGAGTCGATTCTGAAACTCGAAAGCAAACCAAAACTGCGAATCCTGGTGAACGGGGACAGAGAAAAAAGCATTAGCTAGATCCACAACTGTGAAATATTTTGCCTCTGGAGGAATCTGAGATAAGATAGTGTATGGGTTTGGCACCACAGCCACGACAGGTTGAACAGCTTCGTTCACTGCTTTCAAATCGTTTGTAAACCTCCATTTCTCTGGTACCCCAGGTTCGCTTTGTTTTTTAACCGGAAATATGGGGCTCCGTACCCCCCCCGATTTACAAGGAACTATTACTCCCGCCTCCCTCAGGGCTTCAAACACCAGAGTAATACCTTCAACCGCCTCTGGGCGCAGAGGATATTGTGGTCTACAGGGGCGAGCGTCAGATTTCGGGGTGATCACCATGGGCTGACAACCTCGAATCAGGCCGACATCGGTTGGACTCTTAGCCCACAGGTCAACCCCCACCTCTCTTAGTTCCGGTATCGCCTCTGCCCCAGCCTGAGATAAAAAAAACAATCCGCTCCCGGAGCAGCGTATCTCTTATCAGTGGAAACACAGCAAAAGGAATGCAGAGGCGACTGTAAACACACCCGCCATGCACCTGAAGACCGTGAAAATGTCACATTAGAGTTTGGAACACTATCCCAGTCCTCCGCCATAAAACATTGATGGACAAAATCCTGTACCTCCCCCCAATTAGCATTCTTTGGTTTTGATAATGCTATGTACAGATTTGAGTTTGACAGGCTAAAGTTTTTAAGTGAATCGGGGAGTGACACGGAGACAACAGAAAAGTCTCTACCCCAGAATAAATGTTCAGTCTTTAAAAAGTCCTCACAGCATTCATTCCAACAAGCATCAAAATCACATTCTATTTCTGTTGCATCTGTGGGCAAACAAAACGAGCACTGCAATTCTCTCACATCCTTGAAATCAACATTCTCATTGTGTGTCACTTTCTCATAGGCTAATGAAATTAACTGAATTGAGGAATTTGGGGACAATTTCCAAAAATAGTCACATTCAGGAGCCTCTGTACGCTCTGCCAGAAAATTTAAACCATGTACCAATTCTCTGTTATTTGTGACCTGCAGGCCGTCTGATGTGGAGATAAGGTAAATTCCTAATCAACACATCAGATCCCGTCCTATCAAGTTCACTGGACACAAAGGGGAATAGAGAAATGACTGTTTGAACGAGTGACCACCGACATCAAAACATGTTAAAGGAGATGTGAAATGCTCCTTCGTTGTCTCCCCAGAAGCTGATAATGAAAATGTGCAACGACCCCCCAGCCGAGGTTTTTTCGTTAGTGTAGAACATTTAATCACTGAATTTGTAGCCCCTGAATCCACCAAAAATATTTTTTTTCCCCGTTAACGTTCAATTGGTACTCTGGAAATTTAGCTTTAGCTTGACTAATTTTAGAATAGGTACCCTCCGGTACCACTGCACATGCCTCAAGATAGGTGATTGCGTGTGTGAGTTGTGCCAGGTGCATGTTACCCTCTTGCAGGTGTTGTTGTGGGTGTTGTTCCGGTGCGTGTGTCTGCTGCGTGCTCGGACCTGCCCCCTTCCGCCCCCGCCAGTCAATCCGACCCCCCATAATGTCCAGGAGCTGGAAGAGCTAAACATGGTTGAGTGGGCAGAGCTTGTTGTGATCTGAGTCCATGATTGGCCATGGGCAGTTGTCCGTTAGCATAGTAAGGTCCAGGCTGCATAGTGGGGAGAAAATGTTGTGGTCTGGGTACGTGGGGGGTCGGTGCGTGATTTGCTGTGGGAAGTTGATCGTTAACATAAGGTCCGGGTTGCTGTGGTGCAGCTGTGCAGTCTCTGGCAAAGTGTCCGAACTGTCCACATGTGAAACACGCCCCCCTACGTTGTTCTCGTCTCCCACGCCCACGCCCACGGCCGCGTTGGTGATGCCCCTCTGGTCTACCGGAAAAAAGTGTCAGTGTGGCCTCGTGTTGTTCCGTAGCCCGTTTCTCTTCGTTTTTTTTTGTGTCTTTGAGATAAGCTTTTGCGCATGACGTGCATGTCTGCGCAGGTCATCGAGCTTGGGCTGGTCAAGTCCACCAATATACAACTTTTCCACTTTGGCAAAAATGTCTGGAAGAATGCCAGGGCAGACACAACCCAAATCAGCTCAAAAAGAGATAGACCAGACTATCACGTATGTGACGGTTCCAGCCATCTCTTCAGAGGTTTAATCAAAGACCATTTCCACACCGAATCCGGTCCTGACGCATTAATTGATGATTAAGAGGCGCCGGACAGTAGATATTCAGTATAATCAGGACCTCAAATTCTTATCCCATCTGCACACAGGAGAACAACAAAGATATTAATTCCGTGACATGTCATGGCCTAAAACAACATTAGAATGACATGACATGACCCATTTTCTGCCATTACAGTGCTCAGGGTTGTGCTCTTGTTGGAAGATGAATCCTGTGTGAGGTCAAGAGCCTCTGGAGCAGGTTTTCATCAAGGAGGTCTCTGTAACTGCTGCATTCATCTTTCTGTTGATCCTCACAAGTTTCCCAGTTCCTGCTGCTGAAAACATGATGCTGCCTCCACCAGGCTTCACTGTAGGGATGGTGCTGTCCT